>NW_003805512.1:2371403-2703030 GCF_000255335.2 Galendromus occidentalis
AGAAAAATCCTGCGTACGCCACTGTTCCCTGGGATCCTGCACGATCGCTTTCCCCCCTCAGCGCAGTATATCTGAAACACTACATGGCCTGCGTCGGATTGATCAAATCCATCAAACTACGTGATGGGTGTCTAGAAGACATTCGCGTTCGAACATTCGAGTCTTCAGGCAAGTCGCCCATTTTCTGCCGCGAGGAGTATTGGAGCCAAGAAGTCGTCTTGAAGAGCAGCACCAGCGGTCTGTCTCCAACGAGCGGAACCGGAGTGTCGTATGTCCGTCTTTCTTAGTTGCTCAGATGTTCGAGTTTGCTACTGGGATCCGCGTTCGCCGGTCCCGCGAGTCTATATGGCATGCTGTTTACTCTGAACACATATGTATGGACGTACGCACACATTCAGAAAGTTCAGAAGGGCATTCTTCCTGTGGACCCGACCAACTGGCTGCCTAACTATCGAACCGGCCAGCGACAGAATGAGCCGCTCCAGTCTCATCGAGGCGTCCATCGCCACTAGCAGGAGCTCGGTTGGCCGACTCTCCACCAAGAGAACTGACGGCAGTTATCGGCCATTTCAACTCAATCTGGGTGTCCATCCAATAAGGGCTTCAGCGGATTCCGCTACGGGATATTTCCGTCCCCAATAGTCTGAGCTACTTCAGACGAGTCGCGACAGAATCGCGGCGCACAGCAGTGCAGACTCCAGACTACGACGAGGATGATGCTCCGGGGAATAAGGATCCAAGAATCGATCGCGAAAGGTTTTGCCTATCAGTCACGACGACCGTTCGTATATCAGAAAAATTTCCGCTCGGGCTCATTCCGAGATATGTTGGACGATCAGCACTTCCGAACGCTGAGATCAAGGAGACGCAGGGGGTGCTCGAGGCAGGGGTGAGTCCCGTCTTACGCTCTTCGGAGGAGCTCTGCCCACCTCGAGCGGTCTCCCCTTTATGAATCCACGAGCTGACAATCGTATCGATGATGGGACAATCGAATATTTTCCGTGTCTGCCAGTGTCAGACGTATTTTGGAAGGGAGTTTCGGGAAAAAATCAGGGGACGCTAGCAGGAACATAACGACAGGTTCTAAGAGTGCCTCGCGAGTCGCGAGCATTCTCGCCCGCGGCCCACCGAATCATGGAAAATCCGGGACGGTTGAGATTCGTCTCGAACTATTATAATTTCGATATGATGATATGATTCTGATTATGATAGTCGCTGGTTGGCTCCTCCGCGCAGCAATCTTCTACTCGTTCGTCATCACAGGAGTCCTCCGAGCTCTCCGTGGTCCCCATGCGCCGCTCTTTCAAGTCAGACGGAACGTCTGATTCGGCTGAATTGAGAGCGTTCGCGGATGAACTCGGCATCGGTGTCCGGCTCTTCAATCTCACTGCGATCGGCTGACTATGGTCGGCCCTCTCCGCTGAGTCAACGGAATTCGCTGGTTCAGCAATCTGAGTACACTGAATGGGTACATCGCGCGCGGAGTTCCGATCGCCGGTGAATCTTTAGACTTCAGCTTCCAGATTCTAGTTTTCCGATATATTGTCTCGGAATGAGCTGTCTCCCTCTAAATCGGAAAACTTCTACGTCGCAGCCAAGTTCAGCGGGAAGAGCAGAGATTTCTTCTTGGGGGGGGGAATTCGGTTCTGAGGGGGGAGGCAAGGGCTCGCAATCGGCGGGCGGCTTTCCAAGCGTTGCGTCTGAACATTACGGTTGAGAAATTTCAGATGAGCAAAAGTGATAACTGTCAAAGTTATATCAAACCCTCACCACTCGAGAGACGACACGATCGTTACGAGAACCTGAGCGGAACTGGCGCTTCCATAAGATGGCGCGGCTACTCATGTTTATTAAGCACGGCGGTATAGTCCAAAGGCTGACAAAAAGCCTGATTGGGTAGTCTTCTCTGATCTCGATGAATACACCATCCTGCGGTCGCAATCTGATTATGGAGCTCCAGAGGGCTGGGGGCTGAAGAGTCTGCCTCTCCCGGTGTGGTGGAAACTAGAGAAACGCTCCGGACTTGAGAGGCGTTCATGGACCCTTGTCTGATTCTGCCACGGCAGAATCCCGTTTGTACATGGACGAGATCTCTCTCTCTCTCTTGCATCAATCGATGAAGCTGCCAATTTCTCATGGATCATGGAGGATCGGCTCCATGGCGGATGTTGAGGCTCGTCTCATGGCCGTATGGCACGCGAGGGGCGCGCACATAGGTAGTTTTTTTGGGGGGGCAACTAGAGTTTGGAGGGTCAGACGACCAAAATGATGACGCGCCTCCTCGGGTCCATACTTCAGCATTGAAACCGAAGAATTTTGGTGGGGGCCATGGCCCTCTTGGCCCCCCCTGTGCGCGCCTCTGCCGGCATGTGATATTGTATCACCAGCGATGTATGTCCCCACACGCATCATTTGATAGGAGAGATCGGCTCCTCGGCTTCTAGTCTCTACTCCTCCGGCGCATCCTCTACATTTCATTTTATTTTATCTATATTTTTATTCCCCCGAAGAGTCTCGCGGATCCCGTCATCTTGAGCCAAAGATCATCATCATCATCGGCCTCCGGTAAACATGCGTCTGCACTGAAAATGTTCCACGACCGAAATTCACTATTTTGCGATGTTCATTACCGATCTAATCGCTCCCGGTCCTGTTTTTTCCTCAGGATTATTTAGTTGAGGTGCACCGTCTGGCCTCTCCTGAGAGGGTATATGAAATCGAGAGCCCGGCTTGGAATCCCCCAGGCACAGAAATACTCGCCGGGGAATCCTGTCACTTTTCTATCGATCGCGCCGAAGTACTTCATACCATGGCGGAATACGTCTTACCGAGATCCCGTGATCACGTGAGTGATTCGAGATGATACTAGAGCATTATGATCTTCCCGCTTTCCCGAATGATCCCCATGAGACAATAATTTCAATCGATTACGAAAATGTAGGCTCTCAGCTTGGTGGAGGTTCGCCCTGATTGTGCTACCGATGCCAAGTGCGCGGTGATCAATTGCGAAAATGCCGCCTGCGATGGCGATGAATCCGTCAAGTGAGTAGTTCTTCAATCTGAGTTCGATATACAGTCCGCGACGTGACAGTATACGATATCATATTTTTCTCGCGGCTCTCGCTACGGTTATGTAAAAAAACGTGACCCTCATTCCATGAGCGGTCCCAGCCAGGTGACGAACCTATCTTGATCCATGATTGCCACTGAATATTTCCGTTTGCTCCGTAGGTTCTACTTGTTCCCCGACGACCCATTGGAACGTCTGATCTGGGTTATGCTGATGGGTCGTGTTGACAGAACGCGGAAGCCTTGGTCAGCGCAGCAGTCGAAGCTTTACTACGTTTGCTCTAAGCACTTTCTCGGCAACAGAAGGTATTCTTGCATCCCTCAAAACCTCATGAGTCGAGAGCGATGACCTCGGAGCATAATTTTGGTGCTAAAGGGAGATGCCTCCTGTGTGAAAAGAATGCAACGAAAAAATCGTCGGAGGCGCAGCTGATCGAGGTCGAGTTTGATGAGCGAGTATTGAAGATGAGCTCTTGCTGTCCTCTCTCTAGGCTCCTCCTGCCCGATACAGATCATTATTACCCCAGCATCTTCCCGGCGATCCTGAACGTGCACTGCCTGCCTCAGGTCGGGCCGGACGAAGAGAAAATCGCGTTGATTCCGCGTGCCGCAGGCTTCTACAGGCATCGGCGTCTCGTCGAAGAGGTGGGTCTGGGAATATTTCCAGAGTCCATCATTCCTCGGCGTAGCGTTTGTGCTCCGACCCTGATGAAGAGTGATTCAAGCTCCTTAGAAAACGAATTCGATATTCCACTTATTTATCTTTCCCACAGCGAACAACACGCGTGACGATACATCGAGAAGAATTACCAGGTTCGTTTAGAGCCATTCTCTGAAGGGTTCTAATTTGCCGTTTTGGTCGAGCTCTGGAGACGCTCCTCGCTTCCAAGAAGAAGAGGATGGCTCATATGGTCATGAGAACTATCTGTGGTCATTCTTCCAGAATTGGATGAAGGAGGATTGAAGTGGTCTCAACTCCAAGACATCGCTTACGAAGGAATCTATCTGCCCTTCATCGAGGAGTTCAACAAACTAGTATCTGATTTGCAACGCACTGACGAAATTACGCACTTCAGAGTGGAGAAGATCGAAGAGAGACTCGCTTGCGTTCGAGATCAGATGCATCGCAGTCTCCGACGCATGCTCGAATGTGAAGGAGACCAGTCATCGGTCAATATCTACAACACTAATCAGCGATTTTCGGATCAGACTCCGACAGGTCTCTCCGCCAGGGGCAAAGCCTCAGATAAACCAGTGAAGAAAACCAAAACGCACAGTTTTGTCTCGGGTCCGGAGGGAGCGAGAATTCCGATAGATGTTACCATGCCATCGATTATCAAGGACTGGACCTACACGACACTGAATCACCTGAAAATAGGCCAAAAGGTACGACGTCCTATCGAGGAGACGAAGCAATCGTGGTTATTCCGGCGAAGCGGAATGACATAATGCTTTCGGGGAATATCTAATTAGGAAGCATCAATTCCACGTAGGTGCTCGCGCTCGATATAACTGGGAACTGGCTCACTTCCCTCGTCAGTGAAATCGATTATGCGACATCGACGGCTAAGGTGAAACTGCAAGGTTCGGCACGAGAAAATTCGGTGTCTCTGTCCGAAGTGGCGTATGGAAGTGCATCCCCGATGCAGATACAGCTGGGCTGTCGAGTGTTGGCGGGCATCTCATCACCGCAAGCTGGTGTAGTGATGGAGTATCCGAAGTGGCAAAACAATAATCGCTATCTGATTCTGTTCGAGAACGGCCGATGGGCCTACCATGAGCACCGTTCGCTGTTCTTGATCTGCAAGCAGACTTCGCAGACGTGGCTTCACGTCGATCGAGAAATTCAGGACACCGTGAGAGACTTCTTCACAACCACAGAGCATCCGCTTCTCCGGGTGACGGTCGGTCAAAGGATAGTCGCCGAGAAAGACAATCAATGGTTCGATAGCGAGGTAGGGTAAATTTGAATTCCTCGACTTCTGAAGAAGGGTCGTTTTCCTGCCTTCGCGGTGAAGTTCCTGATAGTTTCTATTTGACTCGAAGCCGACCTCTCACAAACGATTCGTGTCTCCCAAGGTGATTTCGTTGGACGGTAATCTCATAGAAGTAGCTTTCACGCATTATGGATCGAAGCTTGCGACCGAATGGTTGTACGCCGGCTCACCTCGATTACAAGAGATCTTCGGTCTTTTGCATCCGACTGCTACGACCACCCGAAAACACGCCAAAAGAAAAGTCGCCCGGAGAGTGAACGAGCCATACGTCGAGTACGTCGACGACGCCATCGATGTAATCACGCTCTCTGACGATGAGGACGACGACCGATACGGGGCTCAGAGCTTGAGGAAAAACACGGCGAGGAAGAGCACCGCTCAGCCCGCACCCCGAACGCGATCTCAGCACTCTGCCGTCGATAAAGACCCGGGCTTCTTGGGCTCTGTACGTCGGGACGAAGTCAAACCTCTAGCACAGCCAAAAGAGTTCGTACCCCACGTTTGTGGGCCCTCCTGTCTGCCGATCAACGACAGTCCATCGAAGCACGCACATCATAGTCCGTATCTGATGCCTCATCTGATGGCCTGGAGAAGACTCATACTGGAATCGAGCGAAGGCAAAGGAGTCATATATAAAGCTCCGTGTGGGAAAAGTCTACGGAATGAGACCGAGACGCTCCACTGCCTACTGCTGACAGAATCTAAGATAAAAATTGATCAGTTCTGCTTCGACCCTGAGTTCGATGCCTTCGCAATTTGGGAGCCGGAGCGCAAGAATGTCTTCGAAGTTGATATCACGAACGGTGAGGAGCCGTACCCGATCTCCTTCGTGAATGGCGTTGATACCACGGTGGATAAGCTGGTTCCGTACTGGTCCAAGAGACGACCGACGAAAGCTGCGAAACGGACCATGATCCTCGACGAGGAATTTCTCCCATGCTGTTCCTGCGAGGACGAGTGCCTGGATCGCTCAAAATGTCAATGCCAGAGTCAGACGGTTGCAATCTCGGACTCCATCAGCGGAGAAGTCGACCCGGAGGCGGGATACAGTTTCAGATCCTTGTCCGCTTCTCAATCGACAGGAATCTTTGAATGCAATTCTCGCTGCTCGTGCAAAACCCAGTGCATTAACAAAGTGGCGCAGAATGGCGTACAGGTTCGGATGCAAATTTTCAAAACTCTCAAGAAAGGTTTTGGTGTTCGCACCGTCCACGATATCCCGAAAGGGAGATTCTTGTGTACCTATGCCGGCACGATTCTCACGGATAAAGAAGCAGAGTCTAGTGGGCAAGATACGTATTTCGCCGAGCTCGATTACGTCGATATTGTTACGCAGAGCAAAGAAGACTATGAGAGTTCCGTCAGCGACATCGAGGACGATTTCGACGAGCCTGACGATTCGGACAGCGAATCCGATCGTAAAAGACTGGACGGGAACGCTCTGCGGCAGCTCTATTTCGGAAACGTGAGTGACATCACTACCAACGATACCCACCCTCAACGAGGAAGATGGGTATCTTCGATAGACAAGCTCCAAATAGAAATCCTCCTATGGAATTGGGTTCCCGCGACTCTTTCCACTGTGTTTCGGTCATGACGGCGGTCACAATCGGTCTGGACTTGAGCGAAGCTTCGATTTTATGGAGCTTTTTTTTTCAGGGAGACAGCTATGTGATGGACGCCCTGGACGGAGGGAACATAGGTCGATACTTTAATCATTCCTGTGATCCGAATATCTTCGTGCAGAACGTATTCGTGGACACCCACGACATCCGCCTCCCGTGGCTGGGCTTCTTCACTGACAGACTCATCAAAGCTGGGGAAGAGCTTACCTGGGATTATAGATACGAGGTCGGTTCTGTGAAAGGCAAAAGGCTCCTCTGTTATTGCAACAGCGCTAACTGTCGCAAAAGACTTCTGTGAAAAGCGCACACCTTTTGAGAATTCTCTCGCAGCGAGGTCGCATTTGTTTTTCGAAAGTGGTTCACAACCATTCTGGGCCGACCGCCGATCGGTTTTAGAAGGCGCGATCTTTATTCTCAATTGCTTTTCCAAGAGCGTGAACGTGCAATACTCTTATGCATCAGATTCTCCATTGTGCTCCGACGGGTTGATTTTGGCTCCAATGATGTGTATATCCTTCGATCTACGATCTGAATCGGTCCATGACATTCTTGACTTGTGGATAATAAAAAAATGAAAAAGGAACACGACTCGGTCTTTGATGGAAACGATCGGTCATTCCCGATATCGCCGATTCGTACGCGATGAGACAAAGAAGATGCAGAATTCCAATGTGAAGAATTAAGTGCGAACACTGAATTTTACTCAATTAGATTCGTAACAGGTGAATGGATGATGAATGGAAGGCTTCGGAGTGGTGATACATACATTCCTCGTCTTGTGGAGAAGGACATGAAATCGATCAGGTGTCGAGCGACGAGATCTTCAAGCTCGAGTTTTAAGTTATCAACGATTCAACTCAAGCATCGCTAATGATCAAGCTACAACGACGATTCCTGGTCCGCTTCTTCGTTCAAGAGGCGACGGACGTATACTTTCGCCGTAACCGACGATTCTTCGAGCGTCGGTGGGAGGGTCCATCCAAAACACCCAAGAGAAGCGAATTGCATGCATCATCGTTTATGCGGCGACAACTCCACAATACGCTCAATAATGCGTGTCAGCAACTCTCATCCACCAAATACAAAAATGACAACACAGTAGAATTCGGAGAGTTTTCAAAGCTCGAGTCCTGTGCGCGAGTACTTCGATCGCGGGTTCCGCCGTTTTCTGACGGAAGACGGGGAAGTAATCGCAGTCACTTACAAACAAGAAGAGCGCTCTCCGAAAATAGGAGTTTCTCCATCTAATGGATAAATACAAACGGACGTGGGTCGATCAAGATGGTTGAACGGGTTTAAAAGCTCTCGTAGATAAAATCGTAGTCAATTATTAGGTGCTACAACAAGTCTCTTGCTTCAAGATGATTTTTCCGGATCTGATTCGATCCGCCGTCATGATAATTCAACCACAACCAAAAAATTTGTGTCATGGCTTCTAGTCTTCGAATCGACTTCACAGATTTTTTGGGCACTTGCAACAAATTACTTAACAGACAAAGACGCGCACTTCCCTATATTTGCGAGAAGCATCAAAAGTGAAGCTCGTCTGCGCAGCGCACGTTATCCTGAGGGAGGAGCTTCAAAAAGACGAAACTTGCCCGCGTAGACTTAAGTCCCGGAATATCGGTAGGCGAATGCTTCTCTTCTCTTCCGGCTCGTCGGCGTTGGATTGTGACGAGGTGAGCATCGTTTCACTGCACAAATCAGACAAGTCTGAACACGAGGAGGACCGAGAACTCGTCCTGGAATATGAGGTCGGGGAAGGGGACCTTGACGAAACCAGGGACCCCGCATATCCAGATGAAGGAGTCGGAGGACGCAAGAAATCCATCGTCGCTCTCTTTTCCGACATCATCTGCAACATTGGCGGTGATTTCGTACACTGATCGGATCGCCCGAGGGCTTCAAGTTTCTCCGAATCGCAAGAAGTAAGGCTGACGCATTGGGGAACTCACTTTGTCCGTCGAATGGAACAATCTCAGGTTCTGTCCCATCGAGCACTGATCTACTTCCGCCGACTGTTCTGATGCATCTGTCACCACGGACGATGATAGAGACTTCCACATCGCTTCCGGATCGGACTTGTAATGGATGAAACTGCATCGCTCTCCGAAAGGGCAGAATCCCTCCGTCGAGAAGTCTCTGGAACGTCACAGATGGGGCTATAGTCTAGTCATCCTCGTCTCAACATTTGCGCACGCGTCGAAAGTTAGTCCGTAGAGGCAGGACAGATTCGCGCCGGACCCTCTCACCTGCAGGGTAACGTTTTGTGCTTCGGATGGCGCTCGATGAAGCGAAGCTCATCTTTCGAATGAGCGTAGGTACAATGTTCTCCAAAAGGACACCGGCCTTGTTCCGACAGGTAGTGACACATTTCTGTCTTGAATCTGTGAAAAGTATACGATTTATTCGCGTTCCCGTCGCTTGCAGGCCCTTGATTGTCGAATGAGTTCATTATAGTTGCCCAAAATCAACAGAATCGAGTCTCACTTAGAAGAAAGGGGAACATTCGGTCTCGTCCTGCCCTTGAATTGCTTCGGAGCACGCGCCGCACGGCTCTTCATGATTCCGGAGGGTCGATGGCTAGCAAAGTTGGTGAACATGGTGCGGTTCGATTCGCAAAGATTGATTTCCGCTCACTATTTGTTGGCTCGACGAGCTTTCGACGATGGGTCAGAGCGGCGGACTCCGTGTAAGGATTAGAAACTCACAAGCACGATCAGGGAAGCTCGCCTCACTCGCTCGACCAGCTCTGTCCGAGGTCACCGAAGCGGACTGTGCGAACAGGAACGTCGTGTGACATCTTCAAACGTGTGTTGTCGAGTTCGACGCGCACCTCACTCGCAAGCAGAACGCGGTTAAGGGGGACCTCCGACTCATAGTCGGCTTCCGACTGATTCTCGGGTTCCCATATATTCTCTCACCATCCCTACGCCCCCCACGGACCCTCCGTCTCGTTGAAGCACTCGCTGGAAACTATGGGAAATCCTCGCACATTTAGTCAATGAGAAAAACCTCCAGGGTCTCGAAGCCTGATTTATTCGATCTGCGAGTATCTCGGTCAGGTAGAGGCATATATTTCTACACACAAATCTCAAAACGAAATTTGAGCTAGCTGATCGAGTAGAGTACCCGAGCGGACTCCAGGTCTCGAGCAACGGAGATGCGAGAAGTCCTAAAAATTCGATTAGTCGAATATTTTGGTGGGATTGAGGATGTTGTGCGGGTCGAGGGCTAACTTGATGGACTTCATGACAGAGACACAGTCGCTTCCGTGTTCTTTGAGCAGCAATTCTTTCTTCCCTGCAATGGAAAGAATACTCTGATTGCACGAGTATCGGGGTATGGCCTCGTGAAGGAATATCAGTCGCTCGCACAGCAACTGCACGCGAGTCTCGTCGCGTTTACCGAATCTCGCACACTTACCGAGACCGACACCGTGCTCCCCCGTGCACGTACCGTCGAGCTCGATTGCTTTCAGGGCCATCCGCTCGCCGAGCTCGTGAACGACTTGGAACGAGGCTGGATCTTTGGGATCAAAAAGCAGCATCGTGTGGAAGTTCCCGTCACCTGCGGGGAAGCGGTCCCGTCAGACCGAGCAAGTATCACACGACCCGTATATCGATCTACCATGCACTCACCAACGTGCCCTACGACTGTCCCGTATACACCCGATCGATCTATATCTTCCTTGGTGGCGGCAAGTAGCTCTGGGAGCTTCGAAATCGGAACGCATACGTCGGTAACGTAACACTTCGTATTCGGACGCTGAGCACACGTCGCGTAGAAGACAGAATGACGGGCCTTCCATAGAAGGTTACGCTCTTCTTGGTCCTGCGAACACAAACGAGAGCAACTGTATGACGCGAAGGGACACTTGGGCGCCTCTCGTGACACATTCTTAAGAGCCTACCTCAGCCCATTTGAACTCAGTTCCGCCGTTGTCCTCGCAAATACTAGCGACAGTCTCTATTTGTTCGCTGACGCTAGTTTGGCTCCCATTGAATTCCAGCATCAACGTCGGTTTGTCTTCGAGCGATGTTTTCGAATAGGCGTTACAGGCCTGCAATCGGTAGTCTGTGAGGAACTTCCCGCCGCGGTCTCGTCAGCACTTCATATTGGATAGAGGCCTCACCTGGATCGTCCGCTCGTCCATGAACTCAACTCTAGCGATTGGTACGGCATTCTGTAGAATTTCCACCACGGTGTCTATAGCTGCTCGAGGAGTTTCGAACTGGACGACGGCACTGACCTGTTTCTCAGGAATGGCGTGCAGGCGCAAAGTTGCGGCCGTGATTATCCCTGAAGCGTCATGTATCATCTTCATCATCTCTTCCATGATTGAGTTGTCATTGTGGATTGAGTGAACCGGATATTCCACGCCGTATATCAGAACGGACCCCCGGCGAATTGATCTTGAGACGTCTTGGTTCGGAGACGACACACGATCATTTACCTAGCGTGCCTTCAGAACCCACGAACAAGTTCGTCAAATTGTATCCGGCGGCGCTCTTCCTCGCTCGTCCTTGGATTCCGCCAGTATTTATGATTCTCCCATCGGCCAGCACGACTTCGAGGTTGAGGACGTTTTCACGCATCGTTCCGTAGCGTACCGCGTTGGTCCCTAGGGAATGCGCCAAGTACCGTCATTAGAACAGAATCCTCGAATAAATCGGACAGACCGCCGAAACATTGAGATATAGAGTCCAGCGTGCAGTGATACCCACCCGACGCGCTCGTTGAGCACATGCCACCCAGAGATGCGTCGGCTCCGGGGTCTACCGGGAACCACAGTCCGCGGTCGCGCAGGAAGAAGTTCAGGGCCCGCCAAGTCACTCCCGCCTCCACAGTGCAGTCGAAATCCTCTGGGCTGACCCGAAGAATTTTAGTGAACGATCGCAAATCGATTGCGACTCCTCCAGTTGGAGCTGAAGCACCGCCCTCGAGTCCTGAGCCGGAGCCGAATGGAACCACCGGTACTCTCTTTCGATTGCAGAACTTCAGCACCTCAGCCACCTGGGGGACAGGCCCGAGGCGTGATTTCACGCATCCTCCCCATCTAGTCATGTCTACCGTCAGGATACATCAACGAACCTGCTCTTTGTTCTGCGGGAAGACCACGACTTGAGGCTCGGAAACTCTGTGCGGACCTTCGTCTTTGCCATGCTGCTGCAGATCATTCGGGTTCGTCGATACATCTCGATCACAGGTTATTTTCCCTAGCGGACATAATAACAGAGACGTCAAGGAATTCGTCAGCCGGCATCGAAAAAGTGAGAGGTGGAGCAGAGTTCCTTTCCCTTGAGTCAGGGGAAACAGGATTTCCCACAACACAAATAGTACTCCATACCGAGTTCTCGAAGGAGCTCTGATGTGGAGACATGCCGCGTTTTCAGAGCGCCAAGACACGAATTTGAGAGCAGAGCGGGCCTCAGGGCAACCCGCAGGGACGACGAAAGCATCTCAACGCTATCCGGGGCGAGCTGGAAGACTTTCAGAAAAGCTTCTATGACATTGTAAGCATGGATTTTCCTCTCATTTGTCAGGAGACTGCCTTGTGAAAAATGGAACAGTCAAGCCAGGTTTCACGTATTCCTGCGCAATGAATCTCTCAAAGACATCCTCATCTACCAATACCGACCAATAGATGTCGCCGGTGGTTATAGGCTATGCCGCTCCGACGAGACTCGTATCAGCTGTTCGGATTCGTGTTGATGCGGCCGAGTCTCTACGATTCCCTCGATGCCCACAGTCTTAAATGGGGGGTTCCAACTCACTCGGAATGTCGTATTGGAACTCCGCGGAGTCAGATGATGAAGGATACTCCAAAGAGGCACGATTTCAACTCAGATTGCGTGTTCTCGATCTACGTTCTCGAGGCCAGCTGATGGCATTGATGATGACGGAATGGGCGAGGGTCGTCGACAGGGAAAGGGATCGTATTGTGGCGAGAGAGGACACAGACCACACAGACCAAAAGCCTCGACGAATATTGTGTGAAGCTATCGTGTTCGCCAACGGCGAGATATTGAATGATGTTGATGTTGTTCGCCTTGCGATTTTCGATTGCGGCAGAAACTAGAGAGGCGTGGGTGCCACCGAAAATTCGACTACGCGGAAGCGGGGCGGAGGGACGTCGGGATTGGAGATAGAGCTGCTAGATACATGTGCAGCAGGATGAGATATCCAAATGAGAGTGAACCGTCTCAATTCTAGAAGACGAGCCTCCCCCGAGTTCGATTCACGCCACGAATTTGTCGTACCTCGAGTATTCGATCCGTTCATGAATCATCCCCCTGTCCCCCCTTGGATGGGATTGCAATGTATGTCTGCCATTGAACCAATTTGTGTCAGTCTTATTCTCCGAACAGAGTCCAAACTTTCTTCAATCGATGCCCAATCACCTCTGTGGGATCAAGATGCACTTCTCAAGCTGCTTAGAGGCATGCTTTCCGCAAGATTTACGTGTATCTCCAGTTATCGTTATTTCCCTGTCAACTGTGACGCTCATCCTTCATGATGTCATCACAGCTTTACGGCTAGTCTATAATGTATAATACTTGACACATATTTGAGATTTATCCAAACCTGAAGTCGCGAAATGAATCCATGCACATGGCCTGAAGCCCCTCATGGTTTTGTTACTCATCGCGACTCGTTGGTGGAGCAGGTCCTCACTCCGAACGCCGAGTTTCCGCATAACAAGACCTCGCTGTTTATCCTGTACCTCATACCCCAGCCCCGTGTAGCGCATCGATGACTCCTGAAACTAGATCTCAGGGAGAAGATTCATACGTGCTTCCCGGCTCCCGAAAGATGATCCATTCTCCCCGGATTCTGTCATGTGATATCGCTCTTGCAGGTGACTCCTCGGTGCTTGTGTATCTCAAAATCAGTCGAATTGTAAACTCCGGTGAGGACAACCTGCTATTGTTCGAGCTACCCGTGCCTGTAATTCTGAAGGTATGAAAGTACCACATATATCCTCGCAGCATAGCCAAAGGTTTGGAGCCTTGTCCACGAGAGGTTTGATTTCCTTCCCGGAGCGATCACTTCTCCGTTGACTTCCCTCATAGCCGACCGGCGCATGACAAGTCTTGCGAGAGAGTCGACATAGATTTTCTTCGAACGTCATCTTCCGATTTAGATGCCAGTCTCTCAGTACAGCGGTAAATGGTCTGATGAAATCAGCGACGGATGAAAAGAAGCCTCATGCAGCTAGCATAAGGTCCTCCCGGCAGCGATGGCCGCGAATGGATAGGGATCGAGCACATCAAAACATGGAGGGATCAGATCGAGTCCAACAGGGAGGGAATATCGGGCTCTACATAGCAGAGGATCAAGAGGAAACTCCCCTCTCGTCGTTGAGGCGAAACAAAATCTCTACAGGTCATTACAACGAGAAACTCACGGAGCGACGCAGGAGACGACGGTATTGGGCGGAAAATTTCCTGAGGCAGCCGCAATGCGGCAGACCTCCGGCCTGGGGGGGCGATAGGCTGCCGGCCCGTTGATCCATATGCTCATTCTATCAACGACGAGTGAGGGAATCGGAATACCACAACGTATCCGATGAGCATCTCTCGGGCGAGAAATGAATGGAAGGAGTCCTCCCGATGCCCTCCTTAGTGGTAGGGGACTGAATGAGCTCTACTTCCGCTAGGTACCTGATTCCCGCAGGTGAATGCCCGAAGAATTTCCTGGGAGGAGTCGCTGACTGAAAAAAAGATCCTGGAAGAATGATATGAGCCGAGAGCAGCGTGGGTTTGAAGGCCTTCTTTATTTCTATGGCTTATTGTTGTGAGTTTGTGATTTGGTGTTATTGCATCTACCCAGACGCTTCGTCTCGGTTCCGATTCCACGGGAATGGCTCAACTCGATAATTCCTCGCGGAGCAGGAGAGACGCTCGGAGAGTACATTGAATATTTTGGTTTTGCGGCGTGAAAGGTTGACGACAAGCTAATGAAGCCGATCCAGCGAAACGTGACATTACACTCTGCGATCGTTCCTCTAGACTCGGTGATCGGAAGATTCTAGGTTTACCTATACACAGGCAGTTTCGGAGTTCATGCTCACTGAAAATTGCTTTCCCCCCTCTCCGCGATCCTCTCGGCTGCACGGCTCGACGTTCCTCGCTCCCCTCAGAACTTTTGCACCCGGAGATCTTCTGGATCCGGGGGCGGGGAAAGTGGACATGAAGATAAACTTTCGGATTATCCGGCCTGAGTTCTGGCGAATCACAGTTCAATGGATGCTTGTTGCTGCTGACCTAGAGGATGCGTCGGTGGAGGGGGCGGTGGAATCATCATCGTCGAGGCAGCAGCTGACACCGGGGGACAGGCGCTCGCATGCGAGCCCGGACTCTCCAGTTCGAGGGCCCAGACGTGTTGGGGCCAGCCGGTACGTCCCTTGGATCGCGAGTTCCCACGTCCTGGTGCGTGCATCATGGCCAGCGCCTGCAATTCAAACTCGAAGATTAATTTTTATGCGGTGTCGAGCGACCGACCGTTCTAGCCTGTGGAACGTTTATCCACGAATCGAGACAATATTTCTAGAGAAGCCCATATTCAGAATTGCATGGGGGCGAGGGGCTCGCAACTCGTTTCAATGACTCGATATACACGAGTTTCGCCTGCCGCATTATCTAGCGTCTCTATACGCTTGCAAGGACTTCAGGCGTAGCTAATGTGGCGGAGGCGGGCTCCGAAGGCGGAGCCTGAGCTGCGGGTGCCTGGCCGAACGGTGGGAGCGTGGGGGAGGGGTAAACAGGCCTGTTTGGACGGACCAGAGAACAGGCCCTCTTGATTTGATTACGGGAACAGGCTCCCTTTTCCCGCTCGCCCGCTTGCGCGTTCGCCCTCATTCTTTTCCCATTCCCGTTTCGCACTTCTGCCCCCGTAGGAGAGGTGGTTGTAAATTGTGGGTCCTGTCCCGGCGCATCGTCGTCAGGCCCACTTCCTAGGATCTGATCATTCCCGTGGATTCAGGCAGTATTAACCGGGATTTCAATCGAATTCGAGGCTCCTTCTCTGAGAAAGACGTAAGGAGGAAGTTGTTGCGACCGGTGGGGGCGTTCTCTGGAAGGAGACGTCCGATGACGCGTAGAATCTTACGCGATCTTTGCAGGAGATTCCCTTTCTTCGAAGAGACTGGAGCAGTACCCATCGCATCCACCGAGATATGACTGGCCATTTACTGCTCGAAGTCGGATCGCGCAATCACACCGTGGCTGCCGCCGACGAAAGAGCAAGTGAATGTGTTTCAGAAAACAAGACTGCAGAGAGTATACTAGGCGACAGATCTCTTTAGCTCAAGGCCCCTTGGCTTTCTCAGTCTCTCGATGCCTCCTCTCTCTCCGCTTCCAGTGAAATCTGAAACCTTGAACTCGGATCTCGTGCACATTCGCCAGCTTCGAATAGAGAATAA
Organism: Galendromus occidentalis; assembly: GCF_000255335.2. Taxonomy (NCBI): domain Eukaryota; kingdom Metazoa; phylum Arthropoda; class Arachnida; order Mesostigmata; family Phytoseiidae; genus Galendromus; species Galendromus occidentalis. Next base: position 2,387,522 of record NW_003805512.1, read on the forward strand.
AAGATGGCTGACCGTCATCACGCAGAGAACTTCCTTCCGCAGAGGAATTTCCAGCTTTTACAACTACGTCGTAACTGGTAATCATAAGATCCATGTAACGGCCAGCGTTCTACATCTGGTTCGAAAATTTTACACTGCACGCTCAACATGTCATTTTACGACATATCGCTCTTCACTTCGAAGACCCTGACGACAGGCTGACCGAGGCTTCCACAGAGCTGACAGCGATCATCCAGAGAGAGGCAGCAATCGCAGAAGGTTTTTCTACACCCGTCGCGGTCGTCTCGTAGGAGCTTTCTTTCGAGGGTCGTTTGCCACGAATCTTTAGGGAATGATCAATAAGGCTGCTGCAGTTGCGACCCACTATCGCTTCACAATCGGTCGATTATAGAATTGACAAAGCGACGGCAGCACTGGTGTGATCCGCGGATCGGAGATCCAGGCTGTATTTACATTGGAGGAAAGTGTCAATCTCCGGAATGTTTACATCTTTGTCTAACTGTCAGCCGTGCCACTCGTGCCGTCACGGCACTGACAGTTCGGCTTCCTCTTCCCGAAGTTTCTCCCTGAACTCTATGGAATAATGAAAAACCGGCCGAGATCCGCCAACGTTGCCGCTCTGAGAGGATTTCACGTCAACCCCCAATCAAATTCGTCGTTGGGAGCCGTCCCTGGGAGAGAGAGGATGTCTCAAGCTAACGACTCGGTGGTGGTGACAACCATCTGCAGCATCGGGAGCGTTCCGTCACGATGATCTATCAGCCTTGATCTACAGCGAACTTTCAGCTTGAAACTTCCAGTTCGAGGGAGAGATCGCGTTTCGCCAGAGTGTGTATCGCCGCCTCGGATTCAGATAAGCGACAGCGACCGACGGCGAGAAAGCCGATTACGCACCCGTTGAAGCAGGCGAACAAAAGTGAAATATGGAAAGCAAGGACGAGAGCGAACATCAGCCCGATAGGCGAGGATGAGCTGTTGTCTCTTTGAATGAGCTCCGGATTTTTCCCGCTAGCCACCATTTTTCAGATAAGCTTTCGAAATCCGAGTTTTGAGCTCTTGACTCTGTCAGGGGATATCAAGAGAGACTGTGGCTTGGCTTCGAACCTCCACCACTCTGGCTCATCCAAGCGTTTTGCCGCAAGCCGAGTACTTGCCCACACCGTTGCGCTTGCTTTAATTTTGATCGACCCCGACTCGCATGAGCGGAATCGATATTGGTACTCCCATTCACAGCGACGGATCTATCGACGGAGTTTAGGAGAGCGTAACAAGTGTTGCTACGAGCCGTCAGAGGAAGATCTTCCCACGTCGTGTGTGTTCCATGCTCGGCTATTCTTTCTCTTCCATTCCTGGGGTCGCTCACATATCATAACCCATGACAGGGTCAATTAGCGAAACAAGAACATTGAAGAACACAGGTTCAACGCAAGTTTCGTATTTCAGTCTGGATAAGCTGAATCCAAGCTATTGCAGGTGTTTAATGATGGTCATTCGCAATATCTGTGTTCAGCTCGAAGCTAGGCTCCATGATACTAGTTACCTCTGGAAATTCCGGTCTAATTGATTCCGGTCTAGTCCACCTCCTGGATTTATCACCGAGACTGGGTGTCAGTCGAAATGTTTTCCAGTGAGCAGACGAATGAGTGCGTCACTGTTCGGAACTGCTCCGAGTTCGAACGCTGTAGCTTCCGAGAAGGTCTGAGCGAGAAGAGAGCCCGAGAGAAAGTCCCGCAAGAAACCCCTTCCGAAAGTTCCATGCCCTCAAGTAGGAGGGAAATGGCTCATTCTCGTGACAGGCGACAAGACAGGAAATCTAGAAGACACGGATCACAGGATTTTGATCCTTCCGCTCAGCTGACCATTGAATGATTTGACAAGTTAACGACACGACGACAAAGGTGGCTATAAACAGCAGTGGCAGCAGAAGCAGCAAATGGATTCGTTTGAAATCGCCCGCTCCGAGAGAACGATACTCGTTCCGACGGTGGCGGCTTTCGCTAAAAGAACCCACCGACGGATCAGCCGATCGATGGATGAGCAGCTCGGCCATCCGCCGCCTGCCCGCCCACGGTTCGAACATCGAAACTAACATTGGCGACGATACGGCAGCCGATACAGGGAGCGATGCGATGAATGAGCGTGCGTATATCGTAAACATTGGAGTCGCCTACGAGCGCAACGACAACACGGGAGAGATATATCCACATCCTCTAGCTCCTGAGTCTCCCTCCTCCACAGTACAAATAATTCCCTTCCTGTTTCCGACTTCTGGACCATCCGAATTTCCCAGAGAAGGAACGAAACCCTCTGAGCCCAGTCTTCAAGACGTTTTCGGCCAGAAATTAATCGGAGAACCCTGAATGCTATAGGATATCCTGGCAGCTAGATCGTTCCAGGACAGGTCAGATGACGCATGTTATCGCGGGAACTTATCGAAAAATATCTATGGATGAGCGAGTGGGGAAACTCACCAGTTCTCGTTTCCGGCGTTCTTCTTGTTCGGGCGTTCGAGTCCTTTTGCCCAACTCCGCCTTGAAGCCGTGGCCTGGCAATGTGGTGAGAACGTCGAGGTCGTTCTCAGAGTCTAGTAGTTCCATGAGGTAAGCAATGTAACTTGTCGCCAAACGAAGCGTTTTAATCTTGGACAGTTTCGTATCCGATGGAACATTCGGTATGCAATCCCGAAGCTCGGAGAACGCGTTATTGATGCTCTGCGTTCGACGTCGTTCTTTGCGGTTGGCGGTCACGCGTCTTTTGGGTCCGTGACGAGGAATACGGTCATCTTCAGTTCCGATCTCGCTGATGGCGTATCCCGATGACCCGTAGGGGTGACCGTCAACCGCGTAAGAATTGGCCGAAGTCACTGAGCCCGAATAGTACGAGCTTGTGGTGGGGCTGGAGTACGGGTCGGGTGAGTCTCCATGCGAGCTCACCGAGTTCGGATAGTTGCTGCTTGCCGAATTCCAGTAATCGGTGCCGCCGCTATAGTCGTTATAGTAACCGTACGAGTTCACTCCGGCGGACATACTCGCACTCTGAGTCTGATGATTATGAAGGAGATGATTATTGTGGAGGTGATGGTGGGACTGGAACGGTAGCGCTGTAGTCATCTTATCAAAGCATAGCCCGGGTGTCGATGGTGGACTTCTTCGCGCTGGGAACTTGTTGGAAATTTTCTCTTCACGTAGCCAACAACAAGACGGGGAAATGCTCGGAGAGCTGACGAACGCACACGATGGTTGAGATGGGACACGGTTTTCAACCTCGACGACGAACTCCTATCGCGGAATCACAAGGAACGAAGCCCGAAAATGCCCGAGTCGATATCCAAGGTCTCGCACAGCACCTATCGATATCCGCATCCGACCTCAGACCGAGGGGGATGGAAGCTGACACTCCCTGCGTCGGTGCACTAACTCGCTCGTTCGATGATTTACTCGTTCGCTAGCCGTTCGTCACTCAGTCAGTGAGCCGGTCGGTCGCTCGGTCAGGCACTCGCCACAGGGTTGGATGGCCGAATGGTCTGTTCTGGTCTGTGTCAATTGGGCACAACCTCCTCGTCGATCGGACCAGCCAGCTGAAGTGATACACGAGCCAACAAGCTAGCAAGCGATTCAGATAGCCAGCCACCCATTCGAGCAGACATCAGCGTAGTCGACCACTCAGAGACGCAGGAAGGCGGAGCGAAACCACTCGGGGCGGAGTCCGCCATTGCTACCGCTGATGCGACCACTGAGGAGCGCCTTGCTGCTCCGAAGGAGATGCAAAACGATGACTTTATAAGACGAGCTGTCTGAGAAGACTTCGGGCTATCGCCGCCGTCGATCTCCTTCATTCCCGCTGCAGGAGAAGTAGGGTGATTACCGGCGTCGCAGCCCGTAGATCCCCTCGGATTGACCTCCGCAGAAAAAACTCGAAAAAGGATTCGCACATCCTTCCGCGGTATGAGCGTCCGTACAAAAACTCAGGAACAAAAACATCGGCAGCCCAAACTTGGGTGAATCCATCGCGAGAATGATCTCCCTCCAATGCACGTCAAGGGGAGGACCATCCGAGCTCCTTCTGGGGCCTGTCGTCGCGGAACCCGTTGCTATTCCGGAACTCGTAAGTCCCCAGATCGAGATTCCGAGCCAGAGCACACGTTCTCTTATCAATATATCATTACGGCTCCGAGACGCGTACCACTTCATCTGACCGACATTTGTACCGCCTTCCGCAGCTTCAATATAGAATAGCACTCGAGCTGAGCCGGGGCTCAGAGTTCTTCAGGACTCTGGGTCGGGCTGGAGCCTATTTTACGGAAACGGGTAGAAATCGCGTCTCTCGATCCGATTCCATACTTAAACAAGGACGAAGAACACTTCCACTGTTCAGGATTCAGGAATTAGCAGCAGGCTTCACGCAGGTGAGCCCTTGGCTCAGGATTCAGGATTAGCCGCGCTACCTCTCCAGCTTTCCAGTGACCATCGCAGATCGCCTCATCTCGATTTTGTCCGATCTCAGTCTCAAGTCTCAATGCTAGCGAGTGAAATTCTGGGATTTTGAGCCCCGAAATCCGAAGGATGCTGGACCGATGGCCGGAGATACCCTTAGTATTGGAGGTCTGCAAATGGAAGAAGGTTTCTCGCACCGGAGGTAAGGCGCTGCCAATCTTCCTTACAGTTCCGGGTCTGGCTTCTGGGTAACGGGTATCGATAATTGATAAACCAGAGTCCTAGAAGCGAGCAATGATGAGTGATCCAGGCTAAGGTCGTGAGTCGGCATGGTCCAGTGGTTCTGAGGTGCCTAGCGTATCGCGTGCGCGAAGTATTCCGCCGCAAAGTCGCCCGCGCACAGGAAACGCCCCGTCGGCCGAGATCCGCTGACGCGCCGTGTTCCCTAGGCGATTCCGATATCGAGGACGCCTCATTCTTCGGCAAACCCACACGTCTGGGAATTTTGATGCCACAACACCGAGCCGAATTCAAGAAGACATGCACAGAACCGGGTCTCATGCTCCCCTAAACGCTCGATTCTAGAATGGTCTGTATTTGACACACCTTTCCAATTTTTGCCTCCGATTTACGCGATTTTCCCGGCAAACCCACAGCTTCGATGAGTGGTTGGACACTGACTGAGCGTTGCCGGCACTGAGGACCGAGATCCTGTACCGACTTAGGTGTATTCCGAAGCCAATACTGAGAACGATTGGAATCCTATCGGACCCTGAGCTTTGATTCCTCACGTGGTTCCCTGGGATTGACGGTCGACATCGGAGTCGGAGTCCATGACATGCTCTTGAATGTGTCTGTCATAGAGTTCTCCACATACTGATTAGGGGGCGAGGGACGAGCAATGAGATTCCGCGCCGACAGAAGAACACAGAGTTTAAGCAGAGCATGGCAGAACGTCAGATTTCACGCGAAGCCGAATCCTGGACTCTGCATCGTGTGTTTAGCTTACGACGGATCTGTTTCGTTCGAAGGTGCCTTTTTTCAAGAGATTCCTGAATCGAACTCAGCTCTGCTTCTTTCCCTGGGAGCTGTTGGCAGCAAACCTCGTAATTTTCAGCTAATAAACCGGTGGCTGACTAGCTTAGAGTGGATATTTGCTTACGGCTAGTGCTAGTTTACACAAGATACGTATCTCGCTTGAGAGATCCCAAAACTAGATATCATTCATGAGCTCGCTCCGCCAAAACTCTCCTTCGCCAATTCTCCTATTTTGGAGCATCTCCTCGATTCGAAGCTACAATCCGCTAGGCTGACACCGCTGCGATGCCGCCAGTAGACTCGGGAATCGGAGCGAGCGTCAAACGCCGCGATTCGGGAACAGAATGAGACATCTCCCGCTGGAATAAGATATTGTATACGAGAAGAAGCTCGAGATTTTTGGGAAAGTTTTGTCGTCTCTCTTTCAGACGATTTCTCGACTCGATAAGCACTGTCTCGACTGGTTGGGGACGATGCCTCAGTCAGTATTGAGAAGGAGGAAAAGGGATCGTAAATCCAAGTGGCGGGGGTGGACGTGCGTTCCGGAGGGTCGTTGGATCTTCGTCTGAGCCGGACACTTTTCCATCTCTCTCTTAGAGATAGATTCGGATCATCCGGGCCCACGACACATCGACACTCGGCACAGTCAAGCTCTAGCGAAATACCGAGGCGTTGAGCGCTCCAATCGAGCCGTTCCCTGTACTTGTCGTTTTTCGGAGCGTGGCGCTGTCCATTGTTCTATGCACAGTCCCATTACGTCTCCCACGAATGAGATTTATGGAGGTTCATTTTCCACGAGAGAGCTCTCAAGTGCAGAAAAGAAACACTGTGTCTAGCTCGATTGAACTTCCGAGCTCGTGTCACTCGGGGGTCTGGCGGTTGGAATGGCTTTTTGGTACTGAGTGCGATACATGGAAGCGTGCTCTCGAAGCCGTTTTTTCTTAGCGAGAAACAAACGGCTTGTGTGAGACACATCTGATTAATGTTCCGGAGTGCTCCCTCTTGCCTGATGGCTGATGGCTCAAGGGTTGGTCGGTATCCGGAGATCTGTAGGTCGCTATCCGAAAATCCACGGATTCAGGTTTTCCCTCCCGACTTCACCCGATTCGCAGTCATAATCGCCCAGACCGTCCAGCGGCGGGCTCGTCGGTCAGGACTCAGGACAACGTCTCGGAATTAGAGGAACTAGAGCCGAGGACCCTAACACGGCGACCGGAGCCGAGCAAAAGTGATCTCACGGTGTTGTAGGAGAAAAACTCGGCAAGCATCCGATATCCGATCACCCCGAAGGCCCGTGGCCTTACGAGCTTATTGATCGACCGCGGTAACTACCGCGTAGCGTCGAGTGATCCCCCTTCTATGCAGAATGAATTATTTCAGCCGACCCAGGCGACGGAATGGAATGAGCGGATGAATGAATGTCGAAATGAGATGAGCCATCAAAATTTTTGAGAAGCCCATCTTCTGCCTTCTTCTACTGCGTCGAACCACGCGAAGTTCACAGGTTCTCCTGCAGTGCTCACCGGCCGAGTCGCCGGCGCGGCGTCGCTGATCGTGTGCTGAGTCTGTCTATGCGTAATGCCGGGGCTTCGGTCAGTGTTTACTGGCCGGAGAACTCTCAGACAAGCAACACGGTTGCCGAGCGGGCGAACCATGGCAAGCGACCAACACGGGGCAGCAGTAGCGACCGAGCCAATGATGATATGATTTAAGTTGGCGCCAGCCCGGCAAGCAGTTTGCTCTTCACTCACTCCCCCGACTTAACCGGAGTAGATGACGTGAACGACGCGAAGAGAGTCGACGACAAGTCGACAAAGAAGAAGCCCTATTTCACTCTGGGTTAGATGGACAGATAGCAAACGACGTTTTGATTGTCCTCAACGAACCGCGATTAACCGACTTCGCTACCGCCACCGGACGTGGGGTCAAATGATCCGGCACAAAAAACAACAATAAAGAACAACAATAGAGTGGACAACGACCAGGGGAGTAAAAACTGCAAAGAGTTTAAGGTTTTTATTGGCATCAATCCCCGCTAACTCGTTGGGTATGGAGCTTTGTGGCCCAATCTGTGAGGTTCTCGATGTTTCTCTTTTGCCGATACGGAGAATCAGGAGCCGGCTAAGAGCGTCGGTCATCGAAGGAGCGGTTCAGGCTCCGTTGTGAGACGAGACTCTGGATATAGATATGTGAGCCTTGATACGCTCTCGTCCATGACAACTCGCGAGACTCCATTCGGCGAGCTGGAACGCTATCCGGTAGCAGGAAAACTGCCTGGACTATCGAGGAGAGGCTTCGGCTCTCAATCGTTCACTCGTGACCCATATGACGTAGAGGAGCGGGAACCATTTCTCCATTCTGGGTTTCCCCGCTGGGAAGGGAACTCTCCATGAGTCCGAAACTTTCACTCATTCGAATTAATTCTCTTCCAGCGGAAGAATTGAACCATCCGTTCTCGGAGCTTCTGTTTTCCCTTGCGGAACGTCATGTCATGATCAATAGTCGATAAGAAATAATCGCTACGAGAGAGTCTCCGATGAAACGGGGAAAGGCAAATCTGACGGAAACGCTGGTCTGCGCAGGAGGAGAAAGCTCGCTTCTCCATCCTCCCATGGACCCGGAAGACCCCAGGAGTCCGAATTCCGCTGCATCGGGCCGCGCCCAACAGAGTAAACGACCCGGAGAAGCGATTCTCCTTGAGATGACTCGAATCGGAGGTCCGGGTGCGCTAGTCTTCCGGGATGAACTATCGAAATTCAAGGCCTCGGGTACCCTTGCAGAGATTGTGTCACCCCGGAATGATCTTGAGAGCAACAAAGTAAGCGGGCCGATTGAGACCGTGGTCTGATTGTTCTAGGCGGATTCGGACTCGGTCGTCGCAGCGATTCGTGCCGCGTACACCGGTATGCATTAAATAGAACGTACTCTTTACGCTGCACCGTCGGTGACGCATCTCAAAATCACTTTGTTGAATTCATGAGAGCTCAGCGAAACACAAGCTTAATCTACAATGAACACGTGTGGGATTGCTTTCGCCACATATCTTCTTTAGCTCTTGTTGCTGCTTTCCTCTCATATGGTGATTAGCGAGCATGTCTTCGCCGTTCCGTGTGGAAGATGAGCTTGTCCTCTGTTTGTTGAAAGCAGCTCATGATATCCGGAAACATTGGCACATGTGTCGACGGCTACTTTGATAAATAGCTACATTTGGGAGTAGCCGCGACGGAACGGAAAACGCTCCGGAGTAGGAACAGTGTGCGACTAGATGACAAGGATCGTTTAGAGTCCGACACTACAACTGATAGTCTCAGCTCATCATGCTCGTTAAGATCGCTTGAACTCGGGCTTTCCGTTCTCAGCTGTCATGGGCTTATTTCGAGGTCTGAAATGTATCGACAGAATTTCGCAACGAGCCGATCACGCCCGCCCGCAAGAGCGGATCTCCGGAAAGAAATCGGTGTTCCATGAAAATATCTGTCAGAGTTGAAGAATCTCGATAGAATTCGATTGATTTCGATAGAGGTACTTGCTCCCTCAAGTGCTGGATGGGTGTCCGATTGGAAAGTCGCCAGAAAATCACGGTCACTGAACCGATGCATCAGTCCCAGTCGCGTCTGCTGCTTGTCGACTCAGCGTGATTGAGCATCCAGACGCGGACAAAAATGATTCCAAACGAAAACACCTACCTTACTCCAGGCGCTTCGGTGCGACGGGCGATCTCTACGGTGAATTTCCCCCCGATAAGTGGCGATGAATAGCTTTCGATATGTGGTAAGACTGAGCACTGGGTCTTGACGTGAAATGATCGATGGTGCGACATAATCTTCCCTCTCTTCCGCGTTCATTCCCCACAATGCACCCGAAAGGACCGATTCAGATTTCATTCAGACTGGCTCTGATGCTTGATACCGAATCTTTCCGATACCGGACGTTCAAATTGTACCTCGATCGGCCGTGGATAGATCGACCTGAGATGGAAGGACAGAGTTGCTGAGCTCACCAGCTTCCCTACAGGGTGAGTAGCAGGGGAATTCACGTCTTCCAGCAACTGAGCGGTCGTATTTGCGAAACGACAGGGCGGCGCGATACCCCGCGCAAGCTACTGAAAGAGAAAAGAGGCGGGGCTTCGTGGAATACGTCACGAGATATGGCGCAATGAAGAAACGTAAAAACTCGAAAGAACGAAAGAGTAGTCAATGCTCGCTCACGAGCGGTCAATGAGAGCGACTTCGCTCGCGAAGCGGTGCATCTATTGCTGCCGCTGGTGGCCATCTGGTTTTCTTCTATGACAGTGGAAGAAAGGAGAAGCTACTACGAAAATGGCTAGCGAGCTATGATCTTCCATTGTGAACGGCCGACGAGCGTTTTTTCGATCGGTCATGCAGCGAGCCGAGCAGTCGGAGAATTTCCCGCTTAATCAGTCGCTTAGTCGATGGGTTTCTCTGTCCGACTTCCGAAAGCATCAAAATTCAATCGTTCCCAGACAGCCAGCGACAGTCCGAGCTGGTCACGGAAGGTGGGGCTGTTTCCACCCATGATTCCGAGCAATCCGGGTCCGCGGGAATATTCCACCCTGAAATTCCCCAATTCCAGTGCTTGTAGTCGAACTGTATGCATCCAGTTCTCGGAGAAGAGTGGGGCTTGGGATCTTGATACGTTCGCCATTTCGCCTTGTGTTCCGCAAATAAGATCCGTCAATCACCTCTATCAGGTGATCTAAACGGACAGCGATAATCATATTTAGATAGGTCGGGCGAGCGGCACAAGCACTCGAGGTGAGCAATGAATAAAGACGTTTATTGAATTTTACATCGATTAAGATTCCACTCGGATGTAGCGAGGAGGCACGGAGGGAGAAAGTGCATCACAAAAGCGTTGACGATAAGAGTCACCCACTTCTAATGGAGCTCGACTGAGAGGGAGGGTGGAGTGGGTCTCAGCTAGCGTATCTGTTTCGTTTCAAAAACCGTAGATGCTCTCCGATTATTGAAGGACTGTACTCGTTGGTGAGCTACGGATCCTGATATCCGGCATACCATCGCTCCTTCGACCATCCACGGGCTCGGGAAAATGAAAATGTCGATGATGTTTTTCTCTCTAACCCGATGCTGATTTTACAGCGCTTCATTTTCCACTCACACTCCCCCGTACGGGATGTATTGCGGCGCTCGCTCTCCCTGAGAGTATATTCAGATGGCGACCGATGCGATGAGGAGGCTCCCGACCTACCCTCTCCTTCGCTGCACCGCAGGTGTCGCTTATCTGAAGTTGGGTCGAGATCGAATTTCCCTGCGGTCGCTATGTTGCTGTATGGGTCCCGTCGCTGCTCGGTGAATGTTGCCCTGAATGAGTGATTGAGGAGCGAGCGGGGGGAGGGGGCTGAGCGAGCAAGATCGGCTAGTGGTCCTCGAGGCTTGCCAGCCGCATAGATAACTAATAATATTAACAAGTGATTGCTGGATGATTATCTGAAGTCATTCAAGAGCTCGAGGGAGACCCGGTGTCTGCGGAGATAGGTAAGTCACATGATCGTGATTGCAAAACAGGTTCCGATCGGGCACGGCGGCAGGTTGGGTGAGTGAGGAACCCTCTTGAGGCTCGCGATGTGATTCCGAGCATGTTTCAAAGAAGGTTTCCACAGATTCCAGGGGTGTAGGACGAGTTATGAGAGCTGGGCTTGGAGATCAGGAATGAGTCCTCCGATAATGTACTCCAGGGATCGTGTCGATGTTTTGTCCTTGCTCTTTCGCCATCATATCTTTACCTGGGAGAGATAAGATCAACCTGCCGACACGAGGCAGAACAGGTTTTATCATGCGAGCTCCGTGGGAATCCGATCGCTTTCTCGATTCTCAAGGCAGATCCAAATGATGAAAATTCTTCACCGCCATGGATGCGAGCATCTATTTTTTTTTAGCGAGGGGAAGGAGAGTGGGTGGGATTCCCCCACGAATCCTCGAGGAGCTAATCAAAGCGGATCGACCCTCGGGACTCCCAGATATCCATTCCAAGCTGACGCCTATCGACTGCTTTATTAGACTCGACTCGATCACTGAACTTCAATCGCTCCGTCGCGTACGTCGTCTACGCGTTGTGAATCAACGGGGTCCTGTTTCCTGAAGAAGCTGTACAGCTTATCGGAGCCCTTCGCCCACCAAGTCCCACGCATTTTCCGCAGTCCCTGAACGATCTTGTGGTTTGACCCATGCGTGATGGAATAAAGAGTCTTCGTGAGCTTGTACGTCTCGGCGAAGCGGCCGTGATTCGGATTTGACGACTTGTTCCAGCCTAATTTAACCATGGCCTGACAGAGATAATGGAATAGAGGCTCCAGAGACAGGATCGATTCAGCACCGTTGGTAGCGCGAATTCCGTATTCGATGCTCTCTTTGTACTTGCCGAGCTCGAAGCAAGTCGGCTGCATCTGGATGAGCAGCCAGTACACATAGAAGTTCTTCTCCGGGAGATTCTTTACTTTTTCCAGGAGCTTCGTGCCGATTTCGTACCACTCATCAGAAGAGTGATATTCTTCGAACGCTTGCTCGATCTCGGCAACAGTTTCCCCGGCCGCTTGATCCGGCTCAGGGTTCCGGGCTTGCCAGACGCATTTTCTGCAGCTACAAATGAAGTAGTAATTGTTCAAGCACCGCCTTAATCTGCTTTCATAAGGCAGGGTCGGAGGCATGTAATGAATTGTCATCTGGAGTGGATCGTCGATTCTGAAGTCCTGTATGGCACGCAACAATATTTTTCTGCCGTTGAAAATCTGAACGTATTCGTTGCTGGTGACACAAGAGTGGTTCGTTTTTGAAGCGGCCAGGTAGACGGCTCGTCCTCGCGAGAAGAAATGAAAGTCGTTGTGGTCGACGATCGAATGACAATTGATTCTGCATCGCTGGAGAATGTCCATAACTTCCTCGAGCTGAGTGAACACGAAGGGTGACACGATGCTCAGAATGGTCTCCGCTCTTTCCTTCGCCTGTTCGAATTCCGACGGACTCAAGTCTTCTATGTGGCTCAGGAGATCATAGATGGTTCGGGTGCATGAGAAGAAGCTCGCTTCGGAAATCGAGTGGCTTTGTCTCTCTCGAATGAACCTGTCCAGGGTTCGGATCACCATTCGCGTCTCTTCGTCCAGAACATCGTCTTCTGGGCCCAGCGCTCGCAGCACTTGGCATTCGAGCCGGTGAAATACTCGGTCCTTACTCTGAAAGTGTGATTGAGGGTCTACTCATCCATTCGTCGACCAGGGACGACGAATCCAGAACAGGCTCAGAGGGAGCGAATCATCGTACGCAGGCTCACCTTGCATCTCTTGCTGCAGTAGTGGAGCCTCTTGCATTTTTCGCAGCTGTGAGATGTGCCGCGAGAAATGCAGTAGCTGCAGACCGCTGAGAGGACATCGGAACTCAAGGCGCAAGCGTAAGGATCATCTTCGTGAATAATGTCACCAGTGGAATAAGTGAGCGGCTCATCGAGCGTTTTCGACGAAGACATCGCAGATGTGCCACCTCGTTGTCTGTTATTTCCGATACATGAATTGAACTAGGGGCTGGGGAGGTCGCTCAATTTCTAGCGTCCAAGACAGGCCGTCGGGATTCGCTCATTTCCGGATCGTTTTCGCACAGTACAAATGCTTCTGGTACTGAGGGTAAAACTGTTGTTAGTATACAGCCATGTATACTCTATGCTATAAGAGCGATATCCTCGGGAAGACCACGCATACAAGCCCGGTCACCGAGAGCACGAGAGACATCAGCAGCAAAATCTGTATTTGAATACTAATTATTTTCTGGATTTCAAGTCCAGCGCTCAGTCGAAGATTAGGCGCATTCTGAAGCTCATTGACATCGGAAACTCCGAATAGCTCGGTTCTCCGTTGGGGTCGCGAATTTGAGCGCACTCTCCGGTTCCGAGGTTCCCGAAGAGAGTCTCTGCTTTCCTGTCGAGAGACAAGGAGAAACATGATCGAATCCTCTCGCATGTGATCTAATTCGGTGCCGGAAATATTGAGGATCCGACGAACTCCAGTGAATATTTATTCGTTTCATAAGCTTAGAGCACATGAATGTGTGTTCCATCTCCTAATATAAATTATACGGTAGGCGGTTCCTGGAGCTTGCTTGGCTTCTTCTTCTTCAGATGGTCGGCGATTTCATCCTATACAATCAATATAATACAATCAGTTTCGATGCTCTCCGCGGATCGGGACTCCTCGGTGATGAAGTTTCGTTTCTGTTCTGATTATTGAATCGTTCCCTATCGGAGCTGCTGTCCTGAATTAGATTTCTACTCACAACCCTAAGGGGAAGAAAACATATCAAATTGAGATATACTACAGAATGTGATGTAACTAAAGCTCTACGAGAAATTCAATTCGAAGGAGCGAAGTTTTCAGTTTTTTCATAAGTACACTATTTTCATCAAGGTGGACGACCGACAGAATTGGCAAATGAGTACGCGAAAAACTCTAGGCGAAAATGATCCCCCTCCCGCGCGCTGCACTACGCGAGCCATGGCTCAAGTTCAGTTTTTAGAAGATTCAGAGCTTTTGAGCAATGGCTGCTGCTCTTGTTGCTGCTGCTGCTGCTGCTGCGGCTGCTGTTGTTGGGTCGGTTTTTGCATAGGACCCACGGCTTCCGGGAACTTCTCGTCCGAGGCTCCCGATGGAAGGTGAGTTTTTATCGATTTCGACGATTTGACAGGGGACGCTTTCGCCGTGAAGCCGTTGCTACCGTATAATGAAGAGAAGCGGGATTTGTCGTATGATGATGATGGTGAAGAACTGGAAGAAGATATCGGCATCGAAGGGTAGAACCCGGAGGCTGTGGCGACGCTTGCGTGGGGATTCGAAGCCGATGAAATCGGTGAGACAGCCGACGATGCCTTCGATGACGGGGAAGAGGATGACACACTAGACGATACGGATGACGAGTACGATGGCACGAACGATGGTTTCGAGGGAAGCGACGCCGAAGAGTAATCCTTCACGGGTTTGTTAGAGACTCCTGGGCGGGACGAGAAAGAATTGAGATTCCTTCGACGGTCATCAAGATCGGACCTTTCGGCGGTCGGCTTAGTCGTCAATATACACTCCCGTTTCTCCCGTCATCCCATTGAATAAATAAAATGTCTTCGATCGGATGACTCATCGTTATCTGTCTCATCAGGGAGAGTTTCGAATTCGGTCACCAGAATAATGAAGCTGCACGCAGCTCACCTGTGAAGGAAGTCGGGTAGCCAGCGGATGATTTAGCGGAGAAATCCGGAGGAATCCGAGGTTGCTGAGCCGGTTGCGGAAGGTAGGATGCGGGTCCGGGTCTGTAAATCGTTCCCGGGGCGGGTTGGTAGAAAGCCGGCGCGACCGAGCTCGAGCTCCTGGATCCCATTGACAAAACATTAGCGGCTCGGATTTCTTGGCGGAAAATGGCTGAGCATCGATCGATGTCTCAAATCTCATTCTAACGAATCATCGACTCACCTGAAGAATAGGGAGTTCATGAAGCTCCTGAAGCGTGTTGAGATCGAAGGCTTGACAGCTTTGGGGGGAGGAGCCGACCCTGACGCCATGTAGTCGCCATAGGCAGCTCCAGGTCCGGATAAATCAGCAAACTGAGCCCGCACTGAGTCTCCCACAAAGTTGTATCCATACGGATGCGGGAGACGACCGGAAGATCTGTAAATATTTCGCTTGAGTAATCGGAGGATACGAAATGTAGCTCCCATGACGGCCATGGATCAATAGAGCGCGGTTTTCGTTGAGGTCGTGCTCTAAGAATTGCTGCCGAACAGGGAACTATCAGTTCTCACCGATGCTGGAATACTTACGGAGAAACTACCCCCGACCTGGAGAGAAGCTGGCGCTGTTGAACCGCTCGCCGCAACGCCAGGATGTCGGCCACGCTCAGTTGAGGTACTTTGGAGCTACCTGCTGCGACAAGGTTGCCATTCCCGACAGGGTTCTGAGGAAACGATCCACTCTGTACCGGAACAGGCGATTTCTGGGGACTCGCGCTGCCGCCGATCGGGTGCACCGATTGGGCTGCGGCTGCCGCCGAGAGTGCGAGGCAAACGAGGACAAACTGCAAACGATTTTCACGTCAGTTCCGAGCATCGAAATCTTTCGTGTGGTATCTGTTTCCGTTCCCGCATGCGGTTTCCAAACGGTTTCCAGTAAAGTTCTTACAAGTGATCAATTATCATCATCCCTGTGTGCGCTGCCCGAGCAGAGATCAGATATTCTTCCCGAGTTCTCCGACTCAGCCTCGGGTATCGATGCTCAATCAGAGCTGGTTTCCCGGAAGCAGTCAATTCGAAGAGCTGTCTATGACAACTTGTTTGGTCTCGCTCCGTTTCCAACGCATCGGACGACATTCGTCAAGGGAAAGGGATGGCAAGAAAATGAGAAGGCGTTCACCAACTCGTTCAGATATGCGTTTCGTGTCTTCTGAACAGAACGATTATGTGTCCCTATACGAAACTGTGACCACAAAGAGGCAAATGACTGACTGAGAGCTGAGGCGAAGAGCAGAGAAATCAGTTGGAAAAAGACATGAGACCAACGGAACGACTCAGTGGCTAGCTCGGTGGCGGGAAAGCGGGCGGGCGGGCAGACGGGCGGACGGACGGACGACCCGACTTTCTGCTGAACAAACATCTTGCCGAACAGTGAAACCGACATTTATCCGAAAGCAATCCGCTCTACGTCTGACTCATTGCTGAACTACTTTCTCGAGTTTTGCCGACTGTAAATCCACCAAGGGAGCGGAAAACACTCGTTCCGACTCAAACTATTCGTCTCTGTCAACGGAGTGGAGACGTCGGGGAAAGCGTTTGAATATTGAAGCCGTTTTCTGACACATTCTTCGCGGAATTTTCCTGTTGGGTGAGGCTTCTCCTCAGCGTGTTTTTTGCTCCGGACTGAATCGATCGATGGTTCCCCGTGGAGCAAAGCCATTGTGAAGCAACCCCTCAGAAGTATTCTCGTTCCGGCACAGAGGAGCCGCTCGCGGATGAAATTAAAATTCGGCGTCAAAAAGCCATCCGCTCCTGTGTCTTCCACTCGTCGGCGTATTTAGGCCGGGGTCGTGCTATTGACCTTGTCTCGGTTGGAGTTTAGCGGGGACGATGACCGCTTAAGACGTGGAGAAGTTTTCGATGTGGCATTGCGTTACCACCAGGCTCCGTCTTCTACGTCTCGTCGAGAGAAGGCTCGCTAAACGGATTCTCACCGTCAGCCACCGTGGCCGCACACAGCACCGAACGATCCGAGAATTCGACCAGAAAGTTAAGCAGACGCTCGCAGACGCCAGCGACCGGGTCCACCGCCCGTTGCGGCGACTATCCAGCCGAACGGTCGAGTCGGCCGACAGACGAACACTCGAAGTTTTGAGAGCTCATCGTGAGATGATCCTCGAAACACGAGAGACATATGGGACATATTCTCCTGCCAAAACGATCGTTTTGACCCGATTCCCCAGCTCATCATTCCATGGGCTCGGGTTCATACTAGAAGCACTAGATAAGCCTCCAGGAACCTTAGCGTTGAATCATCTCTCGCATCATACAAAACACATACGTCCACTATGGAATCAAAACGAAAGAATAGAAGAAGAACTCGGAAATAATCTTACGCGAGCAGGACGGAACTCCGTGAAAGGAAAGACATTGCCGGGTAGAGCGCTAGTCTGCTCGCGAACTTCCGATCTGCAAGTTCATGGCTCACGCGTTCGGAAACGTCGGTCGTGTGAATGTGCGCAACAAGTACGCAAGCCTCCGACCGGAACAATGAACGACATGAAAACGCTGCGGAACGACTGACAAAATAATACGCATATCGCCATGAACGAAAAGCGAACGATTCGACCCGATCGCTTCATGCTCAATGAGAGAAACCGAAGAAACATGAATTCCATTCGGATGTCCGGCTCGTCGTAAGCGGCGCCGCTGCTGCCGTTTTCGGTATTATTTGTTTGCTCTGGCACTCTTCAGGCAAACGGGCACTTTTTCAGGGGAAAAAAGTATTTTCCGGAGCTCGGCTGATGAGCGAAGGAGAAGAGGTTCCGCTTACTGGAAGAAGTCGAAATATAAATCGGTTCTCCACCGGACGCCGGTCGTGCCGTAACAGCAAAACGGGGCTTCGGCGCCCGCGCTACGCCACAACTGGGTGTGAAAGAACGATTTTTGCGAAGCGATTCCTGTGCCACGCAGCTCGCGGAAAGCGACGAAAACTATAAAAAGTCGAGACGGAAAAAGCCCACCGGAAAGAATATTTCGAGGGGAAACAAAGTACAGGCGATACTCAACCGGGAAGGGTAACATCGAAGTGCATTCCCACCACCTTCCCTAAGCCGAGAAGAACCGGGAAGGGTCCAATGAGTAAATGCGATTATTACGAATGTTTTCGTCATAACTCGAGACGATTATCTCAAACTACCGCCTAACGCCTCCCGCGAACCAAAATTCGCGATGCTCCATGGGCGAAATCGCAAGTTCAAAATCTTCGTTCCAAAAGGCAGCCATCGGAGAGGTTCTCACGTGCGACCCTAGAACGCGAGAGACACTTCGACGCCTGGGTTTTCTGTGCGGAAGCTCGATTTCGATCCCAGAGATTTCTGGGACACTAAACGAATCGGGTGTACCGCACCGGCCCTATGTCCCCGCTCCTGCCACGTGCCGTGTTTGACGGAAGATGAATCACCGAGATCCTGTGTAAGACTCTCCGAAGAGCCGCTTTGCGATATTTCCCAGAGCGCGAAGCGCCCGGTGTCCACGTGAGCGACGAGCTTCAGGGCAATTACCGCTCGACACACCGGCGGAGAACCAGGTCAATTATATAACGTTCTACAAAACTCTTCTCTTCAAGGAGCCGCAACTTCACGCTCACAGACCGCCATCCCTGCGGAGCTCATGCCTCCGGACAGGACTGACTGAGTTCAATACCCACTCTCGTGGAGGGACGTCGAGTTTTGACATTTATCAAACGTATCACTAGAATAATCCAGAGCGGGTCATCGACGGACAGCACTGAGTCGGGATCTGGAATCTCTCGATCGGCACGTCCGCACCGTTGATTTTCCGGAATCCTTCACCCGATTCGAGCACGAGATGGCGTAGCGAGACCACAGACGGAGACAGGTGACTCAAGCGAAACCATCGTGAAAATCAGCTCGGAAACGTTCAGCGTTCAGATGTCATCCGATGGAATTTTCGGGCTGAAGCCCCGAGGTGATAGGATGATTGGAGCCCGGACTCGACAAACTAAACTCAATCGAAAGGGCACGAGTCCCTACGAGAGAACCCGTCCGCTACTCACCATTGGTGACGAGATGGTCTTCCAGCTGCGCGGATCAGGACTGGAGTGTCAGCTCTGCGCGTTCTAGCTCTGCTCTTCAGCACTGACTGGTCGCACAAGGGTTTGGCCGTTTCTGGGTCAGCAACTCTCGCCCACCGCTCCCTTAACAACGAAGCTACTTCGGTGCATCTTCAACTTTTTTTTAGCTCCAATAATTGATCAATGCTCGGAGTGAACGAGTTCATTCCATGGCTGTACCGGTAAAGATGAGTGGATCATGCCCTCGGAGGGGGAATTCGGAATCTATACCCTCCCCGCGGCGAATGCCGATCGAGAAGCATTCCAAGCCCCCTTCCCCTCCTCTGTGGGGGGAATTCCCGCAATGAGACAGTTTTCCTTACATCGAGAAAATAGCCGCTAGCGATGTGCTTTGATTCATGGAAATTAGAGGCTCGCTCGTTTGCTGTACCTACTTAAAGTACGTTCTACAGAATCTGAAATTGGGTCACGGAAAGTACAGAGGCCTCAGAGGAATGTCGGGCACCACAGCATTGCGTAATAGCCAAAGGCCAACGTACGGAGCAACGAAGAGGCGCAACATTCCCGCCGAAGAATATACAGTGATTCGACCATTCGCATGGCTCTCCGGTAGCATCCATCTCTGTGATTCCAACATTTTTCTCGAAACGAAGGCGAGATCGGTGTAGTGTTGCGAGAATCATGAAGCTCAAGCACCGACTGTTCTTGAGCTACTCGAGAATTTAATGAGCGATATGATGGATTAGCTCAACTAACTAATCTTGTCTTTTCGGGCTCCCGGAAGGAGGCACGGCGATCTTTTCGTTGTGTAAGTGTTCTCGTGTGAGTCGACTCCTAAGTCTAGGCCTAAGGCTTTTGCGGAAGATTCTCCTGTCGTTTAAGTTCAATATTACATCCTCCAATTTCGAGAAGATTCTCAGCTCATTGCTGAGCGATTCCTCACTTGATGAGACAGACCATTTGGCGGGCGAACTGAGACTGATATCCTGTACATCTGAGAAGTCGCGTCGAGTTTACACAGAATTCAGGGAAAATTACAGATAATTGCGAGCCCCGACAATGAAACAAAGAAACTTGCTCAAGAATTCCAAAAAGGGAGGATAATATCCTGATAGAAGTAAAGGCCGGGTGGAAGCCGAAAGGGTTTCTTGTCATTTTCACCAGACTCGTGATTCTTTGTACCCCTTTCCTAAACAGCATTTAAACTCATCGGATCTCCAGAGTTGTAGAGTGTGTTTCTTCCCGAGAACGGAATGTCCCGCCACTGCAAGATGTTTCTTCTGTCCGGTGAGTGCTGCTGTCAAGATAAGCCCTATTAGAATTAAGACCGCGGTTCTCATCCTCATTAAACGGTTCACCCAGCGGGTCACTCGGCACGAGGACGAATAATTTCCTTGTTTGTCCCCAGTTTTGGCGCTCCTCCCGGCTACACTGCGGACCGCTCCCGTCGAGAACGAGAAATGCTCACTGAATCGGCTGGAGCGATGCTCTCGTAGCTTCATGTTCTTTGCTCTCAATGACACTTTGCCGTTAGAAAAAGACGTTTTGGAGGAAATATGCAGGTGACTACCAATATTCTAATGCCTTTCTGGGTCAGCGATGTAGATGTGAATTCCGGGAGGAATCCGGCTGACGCAGCACATGGCGGTCTATGCGTCTCGATACAGTAGATTCCATTCATTATTTATCAGGAGTCTAGGTATCATTATCAATCATTATCAGGATTTTCATCGCCTATTAGTGGTCGGTCGATGAGAGCATTGGTTCGTCGGACCATCCGCTCCATCCAATCGCTCTGAGAGTGTCCCGAGCCATTTGTTGCATCGATGAAAGCTTCGCATTCCGACGGATCCTCCGCTCCGAAAGAGTGGGGGACCCACAATACTAGGCGTCTCAATATCTTTCCCGAGTTGAACATCTCAGACTGGCAAAGATCGTGGCTTGGACAGCTTTGAATTTCAGGACCGAGAAGGAGGACCTCACCTGCTTGAAGGAATTTGAAGAAGCACGATGTCTTCACGGTCTGTCGTTCGCTCTTTTCAAAGGTTTCAGGGAGGGGATCACGGATGAACACCTTGGGAAGTGTGACCTGTCATCGACCCGGAGACAAGGTTGAGCGTAATCTTAAGACTCTTCCCGACTCGGGAGATACTTCTTTCTCCGATTCAGAGCGAATCGCCGCACGGCTCCTTCTCCGACAGATAAACCAATATAACCCGATTACTCCTTGATTATTCCAGAATATGATAAATACATTCCGTGTGTGAATCGTGCTGGTAGGAAATTCAAAGTCTGTATGCGGAGAGCGATACAGGTAGCAGAAACAATCGACCGGGATATTCCTAAGAGATACCGGATTCCACTTGGGTGCTGGTAAGTGTTCCTCGGGTGCGAAGCTTTTTTTGATTCGATGCCGCTGTGGTTGGAGATTTGAACAGTGCCCGTCAAACGAAGTGCTCGTCGAGTGAGTGGGGCAACTGATATCTCGAGCTGAGAAATGTGACGTGTTTTGACGAGGAGCGGACACTCACAATTTTTTGCGACCATGAATCCACTCATGCGTTCCGTCAGCGATATTTTCGCTTCCGATTCATCCGGTATTGGCTTTCTCGAATTCCAAGCACTAAGAATCATCATTTACTCACACATTGAAGCGTCGACGTCATTTTATGTTGCAGCGCCTTCAATAGCTTTCTGTCGTGTGTTAAGGAAGCGACCGAAGCCACATGCGATTCCGATCATACGTCCTATGTCGAAGGTTTTTTGAGTAATATC
Organism: Galendromus occidentalis; assembly: GCF_000255335.2. Taxonomy (NCBI): domain Eukaryota; kingdom Metazoa; phylum Arthropoda; class Arachnida; order Mesostigmata; family Phytoseiidae; genus Galendromus; species Galendromus occidentalis. The sequence continues at coordinate 2,409,101 of NW_003805512.1, forward strand.
GCGGGACCGATTTTGAGCACCACTTGCGAATCGTATCCGGTGGGCTCGTGCGACTCGCTCCCCAAACTGAATCTGCGGGCGCCTGAAGCTGAAACTTTTATTATTCCGCTGATTAGCGCCATGAAACCGCTCGGCTAACACTCGGGAAATCTTGGACGGAATTGTCGAACATTGCATCCCTCGAGATTTTATCGCTCCGGATTAATAAAGCAACACCTCTGGTCAAGCTCGCACAGAGTGCACTTTCTTGGAAAAACTCATCTGATTCGTTCTGCTCTTCCTCGAACGTAATAAGGGTCTCACGGGGCGTGGAGGCACTGAGGAGGGCCAGGAGTAGGCGATAGGTCAGCGAGTGTCAACAAACGCCGCTGACTTCCATGCTAATAGAATGGTGGAGGTGCACAGGGCCACGGGAGAGTATGCATAGATTTCAATCGAACAGACAGACGTGCCATCTAAGAAACTCTCCACTGAATTATCAGAGATATGCAGGAATGCTCATATGTCCGAACGCCCATGCCGCATGGATGTAGCTCAAGGATTCCCTCCGTTTCACAGCATTATTCCGTCCGATCGCAAATCGATCCATGCGCTCACCACAGCAACTTGCGTCGATTTGTTCGCTCACGAGAATCCGCATCGACCGGCTCTTCGGGTCCTACCGAACATCCAGCTCTTCCGAAGTGGTTCTTGAACAGTGCTAACGATGTATCGAACGGGAGGACGAAGTTTTCAGCAACCTCTGTTGCTCCGTTCACAGCCATCGCTCTCCCTGACCCCTGATCGAAGCCGATTTCCCCTTCCACCATGGTCCCAAGAGATGAGACCAACAGTCGTCGCGAAACCATGGAGTGCATCGATCTTCTTCTGGAAATTGCTTGAACAATGGAGGAGGGAACATTCCGCTCCTCCGCTCCGTTTGGAATTCCATCGGCGGTACGATGAGCTCGTAATCCTATACTGAGCCAAAGACAACGCGAACCCGAAATCTCATTCGTGGAGAGCGGTAGCTCGTGCTCGAACGGAATGCAAGGCTACATCGAGATCTCAGGCAGTTGGTTGAGAAGCCCCCCACGCGTGGGCAGGGAGACTGCGTCGAGTTCGAGTGACCACTTTTACTTCCAGAACTGCAGAAGGGCACACCAATATCAATAGCCATTGGTAGATACCTGCAGTGATTTCTTGGTAGAAAGGGCAGAGCGAGAATTCGTCGCGATTGACAATCGATGGATTCTACTACTGCGGCTGGGCTGCCTTCAAGCGTCGGTTTATCTCGGGATCAATCGACCTACGACGCTATTTTCCCAGCACTCCGCGTCTCTCATCTTCCGACGGCCGCTGTTGGGAGCCTCTGAGGAAGCGGCGAACCGTGAGTTCCGAAACCGCCTCGGCATCATTGATTCTCGCCGTCGGAGCATGCTATTCCACAGGCGATCGGGAGTAGTGGTCACGAGCCATCACGTCGGTCGAATATAGCTTATTGTTAGAATCCTGAATCCTGTTTAGAGTCCGAATCAGCGAACATTCCCTCGGGAGTTTGGCTTGGCGCCTGTAAATACTACATTCGAATACTCGGATGGTCCCTCGGATCATCCAGGGCGCCTTGACCTACGCTGCACTGAACACGAGTAGCTCGCGGAATCGTTCCTTATCCGTTCCAGCTTCCGAATTTCTCTCGAGTTTGCAGAGAGAGGGACAAACATTCTGATGAAAAGACACGAAGACGGGAGCCGCGGGGCGAGGAAATGGGAAGTAGCGACTACCGGCGAAGGTTTTACAGAAATTCAGGTGAGATCGCTGTCTGGGGAGAATGTTCGGCAGAGCGAGGGAAATATACAGAGCTAACATATCGAGCATGGCATAGCTGTACCCTAGCCACAGAATCTATGCGGATCCTGATTGAACGTGGTATCGAACTACCGGATTTCTTCTGGGTTCTTCGACTTCAGTACTTCATGACTCATGACTTCAATGCCGTCATCGAATGTCAGGTCTTGGATACCTCGCTCCGATTCAAGAATACTATTTGGGCTGTTCTTGGGGTGAGAGCAAGAGCTCCGGTACGTCTCACAAAATAGGTCGTGTTTGAGAGTAATATGAAGCTTCATTGATTCGCCTCCTTGGCCCGATCGGCCCTTCTCCAAGCGTTTCATAGAGCACATCCTTCCAAATAGTGATCGAGCTCCCTGTACAAACAGTTTTCCTCCCAGCCCTTCCAGAAACGGAATCCGTACTGGTTCACAGCGATCGAGGCACATCTCACATCGTTTTTCAAGTCCTCATCGAGGAAAGCTGAGCACAGCTGGTGACACTTGCCCGCTCGCGTGTCTTCTTTGGCCTTGTCCACGCAGTACCACTTGCTCGGAAACTGAAAAATCCAAGAAGGACACTCAGTGACTTATTGCAGGAATCCGGCTTCAACTGAGGTTCTGAGAATGCTGATTCGCTCCGCGCCGATGCTTGTAACTTCCTTGAGTCTAGAGAACGTTTGTTCGACCGAATCGCTCCAATGATGTCGCCCACTCACCTGAAAGATGCCCACGGTCCGCTGACCATTCTGTCTTCTCACGTTGTGAGTGAGATTGAAGCCGCTGACCATGTCCACTATGCACAAAAACTGTTTCAGGTGCCAGGTTCTCTTGTAGGCAGTCAGCTCTTTCAGTTTCCGAGCAACGAAGCATCTGTGCACTTTACGCCCGGCAACTTGGGTCACAAATATGCTTAGATAGCTGAAGATTAGAAAAAGCCTCAGTAGTACCATTTTCCCGGCCATCAAAGGAACTCGGGACCACTGGAGCAATTACCGCATCCCGCTTCCTCCATCAAACCCGCAGTATCGCAATGCTCCGGCAAAATTGAGCGACGGGCTCACGGTGGGATGAATTTGACTCCAGGAAAAGAACGGTCGCTCCGAACGACGACGGATCGACTAATGCGCTTTCTCTCCCCGAATCGAAGTGATACGAGCGTGTCATCCGAACGCGCGAATGGCGTGAATAGAAACTTCCAGCGGACTTCTGAACACAAAGCCCTCGCTGACACAATCTGCATCGAACTAAACGTTTCAAAGCTCCCGTTAAGGTCGCATGAGCGAGCTTTTCCCTTCCCGTATCGGGCACCGAGTTCGGCACAGCCAGAATTTCGATAATGTACCCTCAACAAGACTCCTCGCATCATCGGATTTACACCAGAGCAGCGAAACTTCTGACGGCCCCGATTGAATTTGAATACGTTTGTCACAGCTCAATCCTTTCCTAGAGATAAAGAGCAAAATTTTCCCTCATTTCATTCTCTTGTCGTGTGTGATGAGTTCTTGCGTATGTCTCTTGATCCCAAGGTCAACCCACAGTCAATTTTTCACCCAGTTATGCCGCTGCGAGTGCGTGCAAGGGACTCGATTGACAATAATTGAAAATAATCGGTCCGCTGTTGTCATCAACACTTGTTGAGCTGGTTGACGGCTAGCTATCATTGAGCGACCACACACAAGGACAGCATCCCTCTTCGCTCAGGTCTCAGCTCGAATGTGGACTTCAAGTAGCCGAGAGACAGATCTAGATCCTCAGTCGGCTGATCGTCATGTACCGCCTAATTGTGACCTCGTGTGTTCTAACAATGGCTTCGGGACGGATCGTCGAGCGCTGTGAACTCGCGCAGAAGATCGCGAAACACACTCCTTTCAAAGATGCGTGGAACGTGAAACAATTAGTCTGCATCGCCGGCTATGTCTCTGGATTCAACACCAGCAAAGTTGTCGCTCGTCAAAACTCTCAACAGTCTGTGGGGATATTTCAGTTTCCTTCGAAATATTTTTGCTTGGAGAACTATCCGACGCGAGGCCGTGCGGGGACTTGCCATCGATTGTGTTCGGCATTCAAGGACGACAATATACGTGACGATGTCGAGTGCGCCGGAATCGCGGTGTCTCTACACGGCTTCCGTTTTTGGAGGAATTGGTATAACTACTGCTTCCTGAACCCAAACATCACGAGCTACATACGCGGATGCGGCATCGATCCCTGACACCCTGGTTGTGAGGATCCGAGGTCTCCGCGATTCCCCCCGGCCGGGGGCGAACCACAAGGATTGGTGTCGTCTCCGCGAAATCTGTTTCTTAGTAGGGCAATAGGAGTCATGCACGAATGTAGAATGAAGGGATGGAAACGTCGAAGACGAACGATTCACGTAAGGGTGTCTGAGCCTGATGACACTGATAACCATCAATAGCTTATCCTGCGTCTGATGAGGTATCAGCGACACCTCCTACATCATCTAGCGAATTAAGAGCTCATCCTCAGATAGTGAATTATTAGAAAATACATATTATCCCATCTTGCGTCTCTCGGATAGCTCGAGCGGCTTGTGTATATGAATCATGCTGTGCGGCCTATATCATGGAGTCGACCCGCCAATAAAGTAAGATATATGTTCATAGGGAACCACGTGCAGGGATGTCTTCTTTCTATCAGCAGGGTGGTCTTTCGATGCATCGCGACTCTTGTGTTTTGATCGACGTGCATATGTAGCTCTGAACCAGAGGATCTCAGACCCTCGCTTGGATGCAGAAACATCCGGCTCATCGTACATGATCTCTTCGAGCGGCGCCTCGATGAGACTTGGTAACAAGCGATGGCATGGCCTCCGAACAATAGGTGTTTCTTCTAGGAGCCCGCTGGTTGGTCGTCTCGTGGATTCCGCGCGTAGAACGCCCAGGATCGGGAGGGCATGTCGGGTGACGATGATATGATACAAACGAACATACAATAGTACATGATAGTAATATGATAAATGACGAGCTTCCAGAAACAGCGTCAGCCGTTCGCACTGGACGCCCAAACCCTCCACTCATCATCCATTCAAGCATCCTCTCACTCATGCTCTCCCTCTAGGAGCAAGGGTTACTCCCTTTCATTCTACCCTGCTACCGTGTTTCGAGACCGTTCAAGGGAGGGACAGACAATGGATTGTCACGAAAGATTATGAATGATCACACCTCGTACAGAAGCTCTGGATGATTGAGAGAATCAGACATTCCAATGTCGCCAAGAAGACTGAGAACCCGAGGTCCCGATTCTTGATAAATTCGCACATCCTCCGACGACGACTCTGGCAGTGGCTATTCGAACTCTCCGATGGGAGAACTGACGCTTCCGCGCATTTCGTCCGATCGATTTTTCTGTGCCTAATCCTTGTTGTCTCGTCTATGTTATTGGCAAAAATCTTCCACGGCCAAGATTGTATTCCGCGACGCTCATCGACTCCTGCTGCCCACGCTGCGATTAGTTCCTGAACTCATATAATGCAACGGATGGACTTTTGGAGGAGCTGCTCGAACGAGCCGAATCATCCTTGCCGAACACCATAAAAATGCAGTTGTTCTGGTGACGGACGATTTGCATTCCTGGCTGTATTTGTCCTACAGGGAGCAACAGCTCATGAGTACCCTCACATGCTCTCTCAGTACAGTGTGGGGCAAATTTTCGCCGTGATTATGATTATGATTTTACCGTAATCATACGCATGCGTGTGATTATGACCGTAATCATACGCTTGAGTATGATTATGACCGTAATCATAATCACACGTGTGATTTTGATTAAAATCATAGTCATAATCACAGAAATCACCGTAATCACACGCATTCGTATGATTACAATCATAATCACACGTGTGATTATGATTTTAATCATAGTCATAATGCGTATGATTATGGCCGTAATCACACGAGTGCGTATGATTATAATCATAATCACACGTATGATTATGATTATAATCACAGACATGCGTATGATTTCGGCCGTAATCACACGAGTGCGTATGATTGTAATCATAATCACACGTATGATTATGATTATAATCATACGAAAGCGTGTGATTACGGTGATTTCTGTGATTATGACTATGATTATAATCAAAATCACACGTGTGATTGTGATTACGGTCATAATCATACTCAAGCGTATGATTAAGGTCATAAACATACGCATGCGTATGATTACGGTAAAATCATAATCATAATCACGGCGAAAATTTGCCCCACACTGTCTCAGTAGCGGATGCATTCCAAGAAAGATCTGTGAAGATACAGCGGTAGAAACTCATTGACTCTAGGCTCGATAAAAGCTGCATGATCGGGCAAATGTTCACCCAGTCCCCAGCTTGGGCGAAATAGCTGAAGTCGATGTTGTATATTAAGCCGCCAGCCGCTCAAGCGACAAGATTCCGACGTCCGAGTTTCGCATGAGCCGCCTATCTATCAGGACTCAGGGCGATGTTTTCGAATACCCAATCCATGAGGAAATGATTCCCAGGCGAGTACCGCAATAATGAGAAGAATCATTGAAATCTTTCGATTTTCTGCCCGCATGTTTTGTCTCTTTCGAGAGCGAACACGAATTTAAGGACGTGGATGAGATCAGCTGTCTCTTCAATCGACTTCCGGGAGCAGGAAGGCCAAGCGAGTCGGCTGTCCTCTCACGACAACACCGTCCACGCTGAGCAGCGCTCGTGTGAGAAGAATAGCCGGCCGCAGCCTCTCTGTGAGTACAAAATACAGCTATAGGAGGACGTCCGCCCGCAAGAATTTGTCCATGCCACGATAGAGCTGCCTGTCTCTCCTTGTGGCTGTTTTTTTAGCTGGAAATATCTTCGATGTCGTGAAGATCATCGCATGATACGATCCCTGACAGATTTGCCATTTGAATTTGTTCTGGTATCCCGGTGCCGGGAACGGGTAGAGCCGATTTCCGTGGCACAGTTAATGCTTATGGTTTTTGTGTCTCTCGATTCCAGACTTTCACGATGGCCGACGAGGTCTCGAAGGCCCAGACCGCGCAGCCCGAAGTCGACACCATCTTTGGGAAAATAATCCGAGGCGAAATACCCACGGAATTCATTTATGAAGATGATCAGGTGACATTTCGCGACGTTCTGCATGAACTGGATTCGTTTATGAGTTCTCATTGTTGTCATAGTCGTCTGTGTCTTTCATCCGGAGACAATCCCTGTGATGCGTAGCAAATTTCATGACACATTCTAGTGCGTTGCTTTCGACGACATCTCTCCCCAAGCTCCTGTGCACTTCTTGGTGATTCCGAGGAAACCAATAAGTCAGCTGTCGACAGCTGAGGAAGCGGATGAAGCTCTCTTGGGTCACCTGATGTTCGTGGCACAAAAGGTTCGCATGCAGATTTGAGCCCCAGGCTCTTGTGATCGACATAATCAATTATAATTTTTGTGCTCTTCTGTCATTTTGACATCTCTCTGAAAATGAAATTCTTCATGTCTCAGGTCGCGAAACAAAAAGGATTGACGAGAGGTTTCCGTACTGTGATCAATGACGGACCGGAAGGATGTCAAAGTGTCTACCACATCCACATCCATGTGATCGGCGGTCGCCAACTCACTTGGCCTCCTGGATAATTCGCTTGGCCGCAGACTAGTTCCTGATTCCAATTGGCTCATTCTGAGACTTCTTTACTCGGAGTATTCGATGGATATTTTTTTCGACAAAAAAACTCTCAATTGTTCTGTTCGACTCTCCCAAGCTTCTTCTCGTTTTATTCTTCGTCCAAGTCTTAACTTAGGGGTGGGTAAACGTGGAAACCAAGATAAATTGTCATAATCGCGACGAAATCGATTCCCGCTCTCACTGGGGAGGCGGCGGTGGATGATACTGTCCTGGGTATTGCATATATGGTGGTTGCTGCGCGTTGTACGGTGGCTGATAACCGGGAGGCATGGCATACGGATTGTAGCCCCCCGGCATTGGCACCTGATACATCGGGTACGACGGATAGGCGTAAAAGGGTTGCGGCATTCCCTGCGGTTGCTGAGGGTATGGCAAGGGTACGCTTGGGTTCGACTGTGCAGGTGCTTCATGTGTGGTAGTCGAAGGTGCCGTCGGAGGTGCATTGGTCTGGTACGTGGGAGGCTGAGATGGAACAGCTGACCCTGCGGGCAACGAGGCCGCCCCAGCCAGAGATTTCGTCAAATCTTTGACCAGCTCTTCCTTCTCAGTTTTCCGAGCGAAGCAGAAATCGTTGATCTTTGTTTGGTGGTTGAGAAGTAGGATGGTGAGCTCCCCGTAGAACTTGAGACCTTCGTCTAGATTTCCCATGATTTCAGTGAAGGCGCTGTGCGCAGCAGCAAGATTCTTTAGGACGTCTTCACGCTTGTCACCGCCTCCGCCGTTGCGTTTCATGAACTCCTGATGCGCGCTCTGGATCTGAACGATCAGAGTCTCCTGAGTTTCAAGGGACTCCTTCACCCGCTCTTGGAGAGGACCGAAAGCCCGGCCGATCGCCTCTGCGGTCATTGCTGTTTCGTTGATCGCACCGTCGGCGGCGAGGGCTTGCAGGAACTGATCCTTCATGTCGAGCGTCGTTGATTTGATCTCGTGCTCGAGAACCTCGCGCTCGTTGCCGAGTTTCTCGACTTGCTGCATCAAAGTCTTCAGAGTCGCCGTTTCAGGAGCGTTGCCCGCGGAGGCCACGGGGCCTTGCGGGATGTTGCCACTGAGCTCGCTCTCCGATCCTCCGAGAAGAACCATGGCGTAGCGATGGGCTTGGAATTTCTGCTGAACGACTTTATCCGCGGCGACAGCTTTGTCGATGATGCTGGTGTACTTTTTGAGAGTTTCTCGCATGGGTTGGTTGAGATTTGACGAGGGCAGGCGAGTCCATTTCTCCTTGAATTGGTTCTTCAGGTTCTGATCTGATCTCTCTTCGTCGTCCAGCATGTTCTTCGACTCTTCGACGATCTCACGATTCCGCTGCAATTGAGGACCCAACTCGTTCATCTTCGCCTCGAGAGCTTTCAGACCTCCTTTGTCCTTGACCTCCTGCGCTTTGCGTTGGATACTGGGCGGTAGCTGCGCTCCACCTGCCACGTCTTCGATGGCTGCGGGTAGATTCAAAGAAGCCAGCACACCGTTCAGAACCTGAGTTGCCTGTTTCAGTTTGCTCAACTCTACGGTGACGAGTTCACTTCGACGGAACTCTACCTTCTGACATCCTTGCGAAACGGATATCGGAAGGAGCGCGTCGAAGAGATTTTCTCGTTTCTCTACCGGCATCAGGGGTGAGCTGAGAGCGATCGCCTTGGCCACTGCGGCCGGCCTGATCGTTCCCAGCTGCTTGATCTCGGGAATCCGGGCGTGATAGATGAAATCGTTATCTTTCTTCGTGTCCTCGTAGTAGCGATTGGCCTTCCTCAACATTTCCAGGAAATGATCGCCGAGAGGAACGGTGGTGTTCTGTTGCATTTTCGTCTGCACGACTCTGAAGTTCTCCAGTGCGACTTGCAGTCTCGCGAGTTCTTCCCCGACCTCCTTGTCGGCTCGAGCCTGTAATGCCTTGTGATAGTGCGTGACAGCTTTGAAAGCGTGCTCCTTGATGCCGAGTACGGTGAACCAGTCCTTCTCGAAGATGCATCGAAGGTGGTCTCGAGACATCAGCTTCAACGCGTCGGCGTAGAGATCTTCGCATTGACTAGCAACTTGGGCTAGGAGACTGTCTTTCTTCCCATCCTTAGTCGCCTTGTGATAGAAACCCTCCTGGGCTTGGGCCAGGCAGATCGTGTACAGCACGGTCAGGGTGTCCGGATGCAGGTCCGCCGTGAGGCTCTCCTGAGTCACGGTCTGGGCGAAGGTCCTCAGGTGGTGGTAGACCCCGGCGGCCATTTGGAAGTACTTCGTTGAAGTCTTCAGACTCTCATCGTCCGAGATATCGGCTCCGTGACCAGCGGCGATCTGGCTCAGCATGGCACCGTAATTGAACAGAATGCAGCTCTTCTCGTAGCCTAAGCACATCAATGTCAGGCTGATCGAGGAGCCGAAGAAGCCTCCCTTGTTGAAGGCGTCTTTCCATTTGAAATGAACTTGAACGTCCTGCACAGGAATTTTGCTCTCGAGGGCACACAGTTGATCGTAATATGTGGCCATCGCATCGACAGAGGCCTGATGTTTGTCTAACGTTTTCCAGGTAGCACTTTTCCTCATCGAGTTCAGCCGTGTCAACGCAGCGGTGTACTCTTCTTTCTCATTCGATCCGGTGTACATACCGGAGAAGATGTTAGTCAGTGGCTTGATCAGGTCCACTTCAGAAGTCTTCTTCAGGGGGATCGCCAAATATCCGGCCATGGTTTCTCACGGTATCGTGGCGGTCCGCGGTTCGAACGATGATCCTGTCTCGCTGATGTTCTCAACCTGAGAGATATACTCCGCTCGGGAAGATTCGACGTCGAGAGTCGAGCCGGGGATTCACTGAATCATAGGATCACTGCACCGCAATCTCTCTGGCTCGGCGGTGGCGGCACCAGCAGGCAGTGATATGACATCAATGTTATGACTAAGCAGCAGCAGCAGCAGCAGCAGCTGATCTCTCCTCGGGCACGGAATCCGTCTCGCACAATGAGCGACTCTCCTCCGTATTTCCTGTAGCGTAGTACGCGTGCTCAGAACGCCCCTCTATCGAACGGTTGACAAGTACAAATCCAAATCAGTACAAAAAGTAAAAGAGGTGAAGCATACTACTGGAGCCGTAAAATCTGATGATGATGGGGGAGCGCAAAAATGATGGTGATGATGATCTTTGTTGGAAGCTTCGGTACAATCGAGCGGTGGTTTTCACGTTTTCCGATTTGTGTTTTCCGGGTACTCGGGCCATGCCTGGACAACCGGGGACCACGCTCGAATTGCGGTGGATCTCAATCGGATCACCGCGTATCTTGCTTATTGACGGTAAACGAGCGCCCCTGAGTCTTCCTTCCCTGCATCTCGCAGTCCTACCTGTTGCTTCATCCGAAAGGTTTCTTCTGAGTTATACATATGATGTAGGTATGCATCGGATATGAACAACCCTTGATATGGCTGAATTATTTCCGGCTTGGCGCTTGGCAGTCCACTCATATTATCCTCTGAGAACAGCTAGAAGAGGACATCCTCGGGCAGCGATGCCCGGAGTGGGGCATTGATCCCAGTCCCAAAACTGAGCACTGGGGTTGATCGTAGATTCTGGAAGACTCGAAAGCTTGATGCTTCTCGCGCCGTCGTCCGGATCGATTTGTCTTGACTTTCCGAACTTCAATATATAATGTTAAGCGCATTCGTTCCCGCACAGTCTACATAGACATCTATCATTTCTTTCGTGCCGATCCGTCTTCTCACGAAGCAGATGGTGGAAGTCGAGGGCAGCTCACCTATTCAGATTGTGGAGATATCAGCTGCTATTTCACCGAATAGAAATCGAAAGTTTCCCCACATTCCCCTCGGGGCAAGAATGTTCGCAAAAGCGAACTCGAGAGGAACACTGATCTCTGGGTTGGATACGAGCAGGACGCTGCTGCCTCGATGGAATGAAATTGACGCGCCAGCGCGCCGATTTTGAAATCAGGCCTCGAACGTTGAATCCTACCTCTTTAGGAGGTCGGTAGAACGCAACGCGCTTGGCTTGCCAAACAGCTTTCTCTCAGCTGTTTCTTCGACAGAGGAGTCTTGTTCGCAGTTTCCAGGGACACTGCCCGTGAAACTCGCAGGCAAACTGAGATTTCTCGGCAGGGTGATTTATTCGAAGCGAAAAATCGAAAATCTGCGGACTCGATCGAGTCGAGGACGCAGCTTGCTCCTGCGATTCGCTCAGCTATTCGGCCCGTACGAAACATTCTGCGTATACTTCACTCGGAACGAGGGAGTTCTGCGTCTTGAAGCTCCTTAGTACTGACGAGGAGCTCTGATGGAGACGAAGAAGAGCACATGCGAGGACCGTCTGAGATTACTATATCCAGCCGTCGATGAGTCCGAAACTCCGCTGCCACGCGCTTGGAGTCAAAAAGACAAATTCCTATTCATCGGCTTGTCACAGAACAATCTCCGCGTTCATTATAAAGGTAAAACTCCTATTTCCGACTGTATTTTTCTTCCGGCGAGTATTTCGTTCCGAGCTCTGTCACCCTCATAGAAGCGCCAGACGGGCTGGGACCCTCAGCTCCAGAGCCGACGAAACTCGGCGAGACTCTCTCTAGTCGGGGGTTCGTCAACGAAATCGAGATGTCTTCACAGGGCGGAATAGACCATCGTTCATCTTGCCGAAGAAGAACGCCTGGAAACCCCATCAGGGTTGAGGGGAACGAATGGGACCACGGGGCAGAGATTATATTTACGTAATCTCGGTAAATTAGATGACGACTTATTCCAGGCACGGGGAAGAACACCAATAAAGACGCTGCCAGTGTCAGAGCCACGCACCCGATACCCGCCGCGTGTGGCGTTTATTATTTCGAAGTGAAAATCGTTTCAAAGGGCCGAGATGGGTGAGTTGAATTACACAGGGCCGAGAAGTTGTTGTGGACCTGAGATTATATAAAAGTGTCCCCCAGACAATCCTCCTTAGTCTCCTATGCGGGCGGCTCATGTTTGGTTCGCGAAATGTTTGGTGCCCCCTAATGGAAATCGCTTTGGGAGGTCTTCGGCGGGTACCTTTCTTCGACTGATATTCCCGTCTCGGAAGCAGTCGAGAAGGTACCTGACGAGGAGGCCTCAAGGATATCCAAGGCGATTAAGACTCGTACTGATCTTGCAGATACATGGGTGTCGGGCTTTCCGCACAAGGAGTAGACATGAATAGACTGCCAGGGTGGGATAAGCAATCATTCGGTTACCACGGGGACGATGGACATTCCTTCAGCTCGTCAGGTTCGTGAAGCTTATCGGTATCCCGAAGCCAGGCGCACCAATATCGCGGCAAGAATCCCTTCTCGCGGCTTGCGAAACGCCTAGCTAACGAATTTCCATCATGATCTCAGGCACGGGTCAACCCTACGGGCCCACATTCACCACCGGAGACGTTATCGGCTGTGGAGTCAATCTGTTGGATAACAGCTGTTTTTATACAAAGAATGGTCAGAACCTTGGAATCGCCTTCCCGAACTTGCCGCCCAATCTGTACCCCACAGTCGGATTACAGACTCCGGGAGAGGTTGTAGACGCCAATTTCGGTCAACAGCCTTTCATGTTCGACATCGAATCGATGATTGAGGTAGGTTCAGAATCGAATTCTGTGTTCTCAGTAAGAGATCCATCTTTCGAGACGTTGCAAATACCATCTTCACGGTATCTGGGCATGGGAGCGGCTCGTCAAATATTTGACGATTGATATACGCACTTCAGGATCTGAGAAGCCGAACAAAGAGAACCATCGAACATTTCCCCGTTGACGACGCACAGGGCGAGTTCCAGGTAAGCTCACGGATGTTAGAAAACGATTCGAATAGCGAGGTCTCGAATGAGGTTCTCCCCCAAGTATCTCGCGGCAGCCGATTCTTCCGCTCGACGGACTCCGCGTCTGGCAATCTCTATCATTGCGGACCCTGTGTCTCATTTTCGGCCGCCCTTTTGACTCTGAGTTCGTTCTCCGGGACTCAATGTCCCTTATATAGGGACTACCTTTTCAAAATTGCATACCTCGACGACTCGATAGGAATCTTCACCCAATCGGGGTAGTAATTGTCGGTAGCGATGCGGACATGATCGATAAAGCTTTTCTCGTTTTCCAGTCAACCTTGCATAAGATTACGCTCACCTATTTATTGCATCATGGGTACTCGGAGACGGCGAACGCTTTCGCGAAGTCTACCGACCAATCTTTCACAGAATCTCTGGGCTCAGTCCATAATCGACAGCGTGAGTCGGGCTCGTCTTCTTACGAAATCGTCATGGAATCACGAAATTTGCTCTCACTGATAGGTACTTAAGATGTTGGAGAATTTTATAAGTTTCAAACGATTTCATCGCTCCGCAGGAATTCAACGATCTGTGCTCTCGGGCCGGATCGAAGAAGCCATCGAACTCACCCGTGAATTCTATCCGGGTTTTCTCGAAAGGAATAGGGAACTGCTCTTCGAGCTGAAATGCCGTCAATTCGTCGAGATGATCGTTCAATTAACGCCCGTCCGGAATAGCGTCAAAGGATCTCAGTCCAACGAGAGTAAGCCCATCCCTCCTCGCATGAAGATCCATGAACGTAAATCGTGGCAGGCGCATTATCGTCCCCGAGGTTCGATAGCGGTATCTCCGATCCCGCCGCTCGAAGCTCACCGAAAACCGACTAAGGCACGTGTTTATGCCCTTCAGATGACACGGAGTGTATGGAAGTCGAAGAGAGTCGAGAAGGAGGACTAATGACGAATAGTGATATCAACTTGCAAAGAATCGTCGATTTCGGAACCGAATTGTGCGAGTTCGAGAAGACTCTAAAAGATCCCGACGGCAAACTTAAACGGATCCGATTCGTGAGTGTCTGATATTTCCTGCGGAATTTCTCAGTTGATGATGATAATAATAACGATTATTATGAAGTTATCGGATACATCGCGCCATTCGAAGGAATCGACTCTTATTGACTGGAAGTGTTCCTTGCAGGAGGCGTGCGCTCTTCTCGCCTACCCTGATCCGAGTCAGAGCCCGATGTCTTATCTTTTATCCCCATCCGAGCGTGAGCCTGTCTGTGCGGCATTGAATAGCGCCGTCCTGGGTAAGCAGCTTGGCCAAGAATTCACCGCCTATCTTATGGTCTCTGTATATCGCGACTCCGAATCGGAGTCTTTGTCGCGAGATTCCCGTTCCGAGTATAGCAGTGAAGATTCCGTATACGACGAGAATATCTCTTGCAGAATCCCTGGGCCAGCCCTTGAGGCCGCCTCTGGAAGTCGCGCTGGCCCACTGTAAGCAGCTCGTGAAACTGATGGCTAAGCACGGCTTGGGAGCCTCTGCCTTCGCGGACTTGGATTCGATCCTGAACTAGCGATACTATTGCAATCATATTATATGACCAGCTCAAATGGAATACGCCGAGCTTCTGGGCTCAGCTGTCTGTATCTGGGGCTGCCATGATAGTCGGCGTAGGATTCGGGATCCACCAAGGGCAGCACGCTTCGAGGCCATTCTGATGCCTCTGAATGTCCTCAAGGACGGAAGCTCAATCAGTTTCCGGGGAGAGAATGAATTTAGATCACTCGATGCGAAGTCGACGGCCCCAATGACGGGCATAATAATAAAATAATTGAACCGGAGTATCTGTTTGGTGCTCCACGAAATATTCGGACCTATGGTAGTCGTGGTTCTACGGCTCTGTCCTTATGTCGACGGTGACCCAGATTCACTTGGACGTGGAGTCCATACCGATCGATCGAACGATCCTTAGCAGCAGGGCCTGGCTTGAAAACGTCGGAAGGACTTTTCAACTGACGTCCGAAGAACACTTCATTCGGAGACTTTCCCCGAAGAGTCGACGACGGCGCAAAGCTATATGCCTTGACAATGTAATCAATCGAGCGATGAGGTGGTCTCAGCATCCATGGAGTCCTTCACTGTCCGGACCATCTTCTCGGGTTGTCCGTTGCTTCGTGGCATCGCCGGAGCACAACGTAGGTGAACAATATTTGGCTCTGCGCAGAAACCCGCGAAAGCAGCGGAGGTTAACTGCGCACCGTTGTCGTTCTCCAGAGTGTCCGGGGGACCGAGAATCCGAAACAGCTGACGAAGGTATGCGATGAGAGCCTCCGATGTTAGAGAGGGCATCCACTGGGCATCGATGAACTCTGAATAATTATCGACAGCAACTATGAAAGCCTTGCCTTTCCGAGGCTCACCGAAGTCGAGATGCTCTCTAGACCATGGCTTTCCTGCCGACGGCCATAGACTAAGAGGTACTTTAATAGGAGCGGATGCCGTCTGGAGACAGCGATGACAAGCTTTAACACAACTTTCGATGTCTGTAATCATACCCGGCCAAAAGAAGTGCGAACGAGCGAGCGCTTTCATCATTCGAATACCGGGATGGGCCTTGTGCAGTTTCTCTAGGATGACTCCTTCAAAGGGAGCTGAGACCACAGCCCGCTCTCCAAACAGAACTACTCCTTTCGAATAGCACAATGCAGCGGCAAGAACCGCGGGAGGACGCGTCGTGGGATCTTCTTTGTCGGCCGATGACCAGCCGAAATCCAACCGAGTCACTACCACGGAGAGAATTGGATCTTCAGCGGTACGACGCGACGGATTGATGTCTCTCGCGCACTTTCCGAGTCCAACGAACCCAGCACTAGTTCCTGAAGATCAGCCTCGCAAGACGCATCAACGGAAGCGATGACTTCTTCCAGATCAGGATCTCTGGCACCGGCCCGCACCTCTTGCAAGAGGCGAGATAAGGCGTCGGCTTGACCGAAGTGGTCCGTACGAACATACTCGATGTCGAAGTCAAAGCCGACGAGAGCGCTGAAGTCTTGCAGCCGTCCGCACCGACAACACCTCCATACTAGAAGGACGGAACAGCAGGACTCAGGGCTGATGATCGGTCTGTAACGTGAAGTGCTGACCCCAAGGTATTTGGTGGTATTAACTCCGGGCGAGCGCCTGCTTGCCTCCCGTCCGAGGATCCGATCGGGATCCGATTTCGGTCTGCTATGTCGATTCCAGAGGTCTAGGAGCTCGAAAATGACAATTGACGAGCGGGAAAACCGAGTGTCGAGAACCCTTAGATTCCATTTTTGAATCGAGAAAGGGCGGCTCTGTCGCCTCGCCGACACCATGAGCTGCTCCGCATTCGGACAGAATTCTTAAGAAGCTCCGAGTTCACTCCTTCCGCCTACCGCGAATGGAGCGCGTGAATTCTCCGCTCAAGCTGAGTTGCACCATAAGATGCCATGGAAACGTTCCATCCAGCTCACTGAGTTTGACAAGATCCGCGACGAGCAACTAGCTCTTGTCAGAAAGAGAGCCATCCTCGTACGTCAAGTGTAAGAGAGCATTGACGCTGTCGACTCATTCAGTAGTAGCGATATCGTTGATCTCTTCGCAGTGGAATATGGTCCCGAGGTGGGTAGTGTGGTCGAAGCTCCTCGATGATAATCACGGAAACGAAGTTCTCTTACTACTTGAGCCCATCGAACCTCCCGTCTCATCGACTCCAGAGGCGAAAAGCGGTCGGATCGGGGCGGTACTCCTTATCTTCTATCGTTAAAGCGACGCTCGGTGCCGGAGTGCTCGATTTCCCGGAAGCGTACGACAGAGCGGGCGGTCTCTTGATCTCCATGGTCATACAAGCAGTATGTGAATCGATGATAGCAATTAACTTTCGTCTAATCCTGAATTGAATTTTGATCGTCGGCACGGAGTTTCTATTCGTCGAGAAATCTGAAACTCTCTCGATCTTCTTCACAGTTCCTGCTGTTTTCCGCGGTGGATATCGTTGCTAATCTTGGCTTTTTGTGCGAACAAGCATTCTTGTTCCACATATCAGGAGGTGATTGATGCCCTCCTTCCAATCCTTTGGATTGTCGAACCTTTCAAGCATACCCTCAATGCATAAGACTGCGGATTATCCGCCGTTTTTTTTATCGCGACGAAAATGGACGCGATGTTGTTGGACAGTTGGAGGAATCGAACTTCAAGGATGGGGCACTCTCAACTTCTTACCGTTGTCGGAGGAATGTCCCCCATTCTATGCGGGAAGTTCCGCCGATGGGAGACTATTTCAAACCAGCAGGCCTATTTTGTCGCGAAACCGTGCCGTAGAAACTCCGCTCCTCCGAGTCCGGGCATGAGGCTAAGTATGCTAGAGCACAACGTAGTCCTTTTGGGGAACTATTTCCAGCGGAGCAGCATGGAGTACAAAGTACAAGGGATACTACAACCTACTTCCGTGCGTAGGCCCGATAGGAAAGACTTCCAGGCGGCGGGGACGCTGAAGGCACCTAGACCTGCAAAGGCAAGACAGGCGAGACGATGAACATGGGGTTGTTGAGAGCTTCGAGATCACAGAAGTGACTCCTCCAGTACTGTCTCGGATGGAGGCCTTAGGTCTCACGGACAGTATTATTGAGATAGGTTTGCACAGATTTCGAGTTGGAATTAGGGGGTCAGCCCCAGACTGAGATACCGTGAGAGAGCGAGCCACAGATCAGAGATCCGAAAACTTGACCGCGGAGAAGGCATGGGAGCCAAAGTGTCACGGCTAGATCGAGGCCACACAAGGTCAGCCCAAGGGGCGAGTCCGGTCACGTAGAACGCTTGAATGATTGCTTGATCGACGAGCGAGTTCCCGATAATTATGGCGATATTGTCATACAGAAGGTGGAGGGAAGGCTTGAGGACTGATCTTCGAAGGATCCCGAGAAAGAGGGGAAGAGGAGACCATACCGTTTCAAAGAGTTGGGTTCGACAAAAATCATGTAGGAGCCCAAGAGGGCGAGGGAATGATCCCTCATTCCGATATGCTCGGTTTCGCAAAATAAACATGGTTCCAGCAATCAAATGCATTCGCAATGTTGCGGATCGATCCGTATGACGACCGATTCCGGGGTGTACTGAGGATGGCGACTTTTTGGCGATGCATACTAATTTTCGCCGTCCGAGCCTACGGGCGGAGGGAAGCTAGAATTCCTCTAAGGAAGATCCGGCATGATTTCAACTACTCTCATGTTTTCATTGGGCTCAGAAGCTGCTGACCGCTTTCTCGAACAAAGCTTCCGGATCCCGCCTTCCAAGCGCATGTATGGCTGTACTCCGTTCCAGCCATTGACTCGACTCATTCCGTCAAACTGTGGCGTCTCCGAAAAGTATAGGTATCCACCATCCGTCGATGTCAATGATCATGTCATCAACGATATAATAATGCAATCTATACATCCAGAAGCAGAGGCCTGTTGCCCCCGTCAACGAGCCTCCACGGCTATCTGCCGTAGTGTTATCGATGGACCTTTACATCTGTGGCATCTCATCGCAACTCGAGCTGTCGCGAACCGGACGCGAGCAACCAAGCTCGTCTTAGAGAAATCGCACCCGTTCCGACGGAGAAGCACACCGATACCGAGAACGAGCGCTTCTCCACAATATTCTTAAGTTCACTCGGGAGTGGCCTATAAAACAGGCCTCTCCGCATTAGAGATGGCTCACGGAGCTTTCAGCAGACGATGAATCTTAGAATGAAGATTTTTCGGCTGGAGAGGGGGAATGGCAGGTTGGGAGGCGATTTCATCAGATATTTCCCATTCGCCGCCCCGCGTCACGAGCCATAAGAGGATGAGGTGAAGGCCGAGATCTTGAGGGGCACTAAATGATTCGGCACCTAACTGGAGCGTCCAACCTCGAGTTTCCTGGTGCTCCGCCGCTGAGATATATTAATAGTGATGAGCCTGGCTATGAATGACTTGACGAAGAGTCGCATTTATTGGCTTCAGCACATTGAGGTTCAGCGTTTGCTATACTTTCAATGGAATTACAAGCATATACTGAGTTCTGAATAAAAAATATATGTTATGAAAAAAATATGTGATGGATTCCGTCTGTCTGAGAGCCTATTTGAGCACTACCGTTGCCCTACAGCCCTTGAGAAGAGGAGCCTTCGCGGGGATCGACGCAGAGTCGTTTTCATAGTTTCAAGGAGAGCCTAGCGGGAGAAAGTTCGACCTTGAGATTCAAGAATCACAAGCGTCCAAAGAATCTCGCCGGAAACGTACTGAAGAATCAGAAGCTTCAGAGATCATCCGGGGACTTCTAAGGCTCCCATCGGTATCAGTTGTTGGAAGCGCCAGCCTTCGCTCATCATTGAGATCATTCGAGTCACCTCATCCTTGTGAAATTGCGAAACACGGTAGACATGCCGCTTCTCTGGACGATTTCACTCGGAGATCGTCGTATCTCAGGCTTCCCGAGTTAGCATCGGCTCAGGATTATTCACCGTGTCTAGCTCAGCGACATTGGAGAAGCTAGTTTCTCCCGAAACGCCTGCGAACGACAGGAACGATGAGTACTCGAGCTCGAGAGGGAACATTTCCTCCCTCAGGCGCTCAATGAGGCTGATGGACTCACCTTGTTGTGCGAGGTTTTAGTCCATGATCGACCCGAGAAGGAAAAAGTTCAAAAGTTGAACGAATGATGTTGGATCGCGATCTATTATGTACGCTTCACGCCCTGGTATCATCCTGGAAATTCAGAGCTCTCAGCCTTAGAATCAGATCGGACGAACATTCCAAGAGGGTAAGCTTAAGATAGAAGCAAAATGATCATCGGACGGATTGGAACCAGGAATGGCGCGATTGAGAAGACAGAGTCCTGCACCGCCTTGCGGCCGCCGGGGCTGTTCGATTGGTGGCGCTATCCTGGTAGACCCCATAGATAAGGGTTGATTACACTCACAATTCACAATGTACTCTTGTATGTGTGATGTAGTAACTCTTGGTCGTCCTGACAAATTGTATACGGAAAGGAGCTCTTTTCTCGCGCCACGGTAGCTTTCGTGGTGAAGAAGTGTTGGAATATCCCTTCGAAAGGCGCCCTTTTCTTACTGTGCGTTTCGGGATAGTGGGACGGGCCCCAGAGAGTCTGAAAGTTACAATCGACTCTTCGAGTCTTGAGATGCTTCAGGTGCATCGACGAGTCTCATGCTGGCGGCTCTAAATCTGACATCTTGCGTGGATCCTAGAGGGTATCGTGAGCTAACGGACGTTCCACGACCCTGATAGGAAAATTAAGATAGACGCAGCTGAGGCTAAGCACTGCCGACCGACAGATCGCCCCCAAGGGCGTACCCCGATTTTTTTTGGGGGGGGAAAACCGAGGGCCAGATCGACTTTGGAGGAGGCCAAGGGCCCGAAATGGCGACCCGTTCCTATGCTTCACCATCGCGAAGAAGAATACCGGGTACCCCCCTGGGTACGCTACTGATCGCCCCCCCTCGAGATCTTTTCCATCAACGTCAGGGAATGATTTCGGCAGAGAGAACTTCGCGTCGACTGAAATTCTTGTTGTCAATCGTTGTTGAAGCATCATGTATCATCATGTATCATCATGTATCATCATCATCATGTATCATCCACATGAATCAAGGAACCGAAAATTACCGGAGCATTATCCATAGAGGGCAGAGCTCTCAAATAAATCAAGCCCTCGGGTCCCTTATTCCGAGGATTCTCGGAGTGATATTCACAGAGCACGGAGCCACAGGTCAGGGCGCCCTTGGGAATTATCAACTCCGAGGAGCCCCGGGATAATACACCCAAATTCGTCGAGACAAGACATTCTTGACTCAGCCGTCGATTTGAGCCGAGACGATGGCCAGAAAGAGCTTGATTCGAAAAGCTAGCCTCGAATTGTTCTGAGACATCATCCGTTCCTGCAGCTTGGCCCATCCGCATGTGACGACGCGCTCGACTCTTTCGAGCGATCGCGACTCGGTGTTCTCTCGGATTCCATATGATCGACCGAGCGAGAAATACCTCTAACGTGCACCTCTAAGTGTAATACACAATTTGCATCGAGATCGGTGAGGTATGAGCAGCCGCTATGCCAAGATACTAACGAGAGCTCGCACCCTGTGGAGCGCCTAATTTTCTCGAAGAGATTCATGTCGACCTATCGGGTTCACTTTCAATTTCGAAGCTCATGGGTGGTGCACTCCAAATAATAGGATGATTGTGGGATAATATATATCCTCGAGTTAAAGGATAATATCTAATACCATCCATGATTCACAGGACTCACTTGCGCATCAGCTCTGCTCGCCTTCTCCTCCGATCCTGCCGATCTCGAACACGACTGCTTGAGGCTATAGGTCAGGGATGTCGAAGAGGTGGCCCGCGGGCCACTAGTGGCCCACGAAGAGTTTTTTCGTGGCCCGCGGCCGATCCTCGGGAATTCCATAGGATAATATCCTTGTAATTTTCGAATCGCGAATAGAGCGAGTCGACTCTGAGAAATCGAGAATCGATTGTGACCCATCATGCATATACATATGTGTTTCCCTCTAGCTTTCCGCTCTCCGCTCAAACAACGTCAATTAAGAATAATGTCGAAAAAATCTTTGGATGTGGCCCGCCGGCTTCTCCCAGTGCTCCGTCGTGGCCCGTCGAAGGTTTGACTTTGACACCCCTGCTATAGGTACTGGTGGACTGGGAAAACACGAGAATTAGAACCGAGCCGCTTCTTCCCGTCCTTAATTCATGATAGATTCAAGATCTTATTGTTTGGTTCCAACACGGAATGCGACTGACCATGGCGACTCGGCCGCGAGATTCTGCGCTTGGCCGAGAGACTGAGCGAAGCAAACGACATGCGACAAAATCTCCGTTTCTGAAGGAAAACTAGTCACGGATATCCGCTCCGTTCGCTCTCCACGCGATTCCGTGGGGGTTGTCCTCACGAGCACCAACAACGCGCCTCTTATCACATGAAAATCCGGTTCCGCCGTAAAATGGGCAGCTCGTGCAGCGCCTCATCAGGATTGATCCGAATGATATGCAGTCCCTCGGCTTCAGAGGAATCTGCAAGGTCCATGAGCATCTCTAGTAATCCGCAGCTCATGTTCAAAATTGAAATCTGCCGCGTGCTGCTTCGGGCTGTTCGCATTTCTTCCTCATGGATAGGCGTCATTCATGCACACCACTGGAGGCGGGTCGCGGAGTGCGGCAGATTATTTGGTAACTCTTGATCCTTATTAACACGCGAAAGGCAAGCACGTTGGTCGGATCCGCTGCTTGCGGGTCGACGAATTATAGACAACGCACCACGACCCATGACTGAGATATTTTCAACTGGTCGACTCCGTTCAGTCGGGTCGGAGAAAGGCTCGGCTCCCCACGCGATGATGATTTGCTTCCGCTCTTCTAAACATGAACGGACAAATGTCTACGAAGAATTTTCTCACGAGTTCTCAAAGCACTTACGCAGAACCGCGGAAACGGTGATGACGATGAGTGAGCACGCGCAACCAACTCCGCATTTGCAAATCGAGTCCTTCTCGGGAAAAAAATATTTTAGTTCGATTAACTGCGATTCCTAATGAGCAGGGAGCCGTTCCTTCCAACGTCAAGTATCGATTCGAAACTTCCACTGTTCCCGGTCCAATTTGAGCCTACCACTAAGCTGATTGCCGCGTTCAAATACGATCCTGAGTTGACTGCGTCGCTAACCCTGTTGCCATTGGCGAGACCAGCGGACACAACCTCTCCCTTGACGAAGCCACGCGGAGACACCCCATGCCGGCGATCGAACTGACATGGTTTCGGACGAGCGTCGTTGGCAGGAACGGGTATGAGCCGCGCACACTTTGCGACTAGCCAGCATGCGTATCTCAGCCCGAGAGTATCGAGTCGGAACGATCGGTCGACACTCACGCCGATTCCCGAGTTACGACGACGACATCTTCCGGAGACATAATATCAGCAGTCCCCGCGCGATGAATGTGGCAGGAGAGTATCATTAATCATCGAGAAAAAGCTTGCAAAGATGGAACGGGCGCTGTGTTTAAGGAGGCTCTGAGGCCGCGAATGAGGATGCCTATCTGGAGTTTATCATCGAGATTAGCGATGTTACGATCTCCGAACGGTCAAGCACGGCATCGTCGGAGTCGGAGATCACCGCCCGGGCTCTCTACTCCTGAAATTCAGCTGACTGAGGGTCATTGCTCGCAGCGGAACCGAGCGAAGGGCGAAATCGATTCCATATCCCCTCGCAACAGGCAGTTTCCGAACATTCCGTCCATTCCATTACATCGTCCATTATAATTCTGTGAGTGAGTGCTCCATGAGCTCTGAATCTCAATCGGCTCGTGGAAGTAATCCATTGGCAAATCGACAAAGCGGCCGATTCGGACCCAATATTCCCGGGAGAGGAAGTTCAATAATCGAATCGGTTGGAGTTTTATCCAAAACTCCTCGTGGCGATTATGGATGCTGGGTGCGAGAAGACTCTCATCGATTTCGGTCCCTGGAAAGATAAGCAGTCGTGTCGATGCGCCTCCATCATGCTGGCGGGGATCATGTCATCAGCATCGTGTGTCGACTCGTCTGCTACAACTGAGACCTGCTCGGGGATCCGGATCGGGATTTCTCTCGATTTACTGATTCCGCGCGACCTGCGGTGTTGATCAGGAGCTCCCAAAGAAGCGATTCCACCTGAAGGTCATCTGGTCTCGACGAGGGGTCGATCGATTCATTCTTCTGATCGAAAATTACCTTCTGACTGACTACAAGCCTTGAGCGCTACTGCACTGTCCAGCAGCCGGAGAGATGATTACAAGACGACGATACTTTTTAATAAGCTGCCCCTAGGCATGTAATGGAAATTCAATTTTGGTATGACCGTTGGATACCACGGATTCTCAAGATGGTGAGCTTCACTCCGAGAGGAGTTTCGACTATAGCGTACCCGCGATGCATTCGAAGGGCTCTCCATGGAATATGACCTGATTCAATGAGACGGTTCCAAAGAGTTATTGGTCAAAGCAGGGACGTTTTCATTCGTTCGAATCAGGCATTGAATCCGCAGCTCAGAGCGCTCTCGGTTGCAGTCAGTCACTTGAGAGTGATGAGGATTCAGGATTGGGCTATCGGCCACTCAGGATCGGATTATTGGATTTTCGGGAGTGGGTGGGAATTCCGTTCTCTGAGTGAGTCATTTGCATTCGTTTGAGTTCTCGTCTGTCTTGCACAACCTCCAGCAGTATCGGTCGGCTCGGAAACATTGGGCTAGTAGTTTCCTGTGGGTGGAGAACGTTTGAAGCAGCCATAACTTGGAAGTTCGACCACTGGGCTATGCCCGGTCGAAACGGTTCCTCCGCCAATTCTTCTATCTACGGATGATATCAATACTCGCCATTCCATCAGATAGGATCATTTGGAGTTTCCTGCCTCGCGTTCCACTCCCAGGTGATCGCGGGATGAAATCCCCAATTTTTGTGATACCTATCCCCGTGGAAAAAGAGCGGCGTAAAAGAGCGGTTTTCGAGCACTCGAATGTTGACGATAGGCAGTTTCGAGAGACGCGGATCTCAGAAGCGAGAAGCAACAGGAGACGGGCGGTCTCACCCTGCTAGAACAAAAACAATCTAGACTGATTCCATGTTTCCGAGGATAGCGGTGAAAATCAAGGCCAATCATTTCGGCTTTCCTTGCCCGATAACGCTCTGGCGTCATTCGATCTTCGTTTCCAGTTACGTCGTGCACACGTCCGTTGACTGCCTGGTGACCGGGAAGGCAGGCGGTTGTGGCGGTGAAGCACGAGGCGGAGCCGACCACTATGGGTGTTGATGACATGGATCCGGGCTTGCGGCAGCTCTACCTGCAGAAGCCCTACGTCAAAACGACGAAGAAAGCATCGTTGCTGGCAACGATCTTCGAGGAGCCCGTGCAGAAAACCAAGTCTAAGGAGCCACAACTGATGGCAGCTCGCGGTTTCAAGAGGTATGCGAACATCTTCCCTGTCTCGAGGGCACGCAGAGCTCAGTGTCGGCCTGTCTCTCCTGCCTGTTTTTTCGGAGGCGACTCCTTTAGCTTGCCGCGGCACATGAAGATGGAAAGATCACCGGAGAATGACTTTGGAGCCATGACGATCAAAGCTTCGTTTCTTTCTTCCCAGGTACCTCGACTTCGAGTCTCAGAGTGAGTTCGCGAAGCGTCGCAGGAAACGTGAGCAGAAAGCCATGACGCACCAAATGCAGAAACAACGGGAACAGATGGCTCAAGCGGAACCTGAGACTCAGGTCAGTACGCCTCAGTATTTCTGGAATCTCTTCGACTCGAAGTCGAACTCTGTAATAAGAGATGGGGCGTGATTAGCACATTAGGTGAACCGTTTTTTCCTCAACGCAGGTGAATAATTGTGGGCGGCCGAAGAGACGCGCAGCTTCGATCTCCGAGGCAGCAACAAAAGTGATGACATTCTTCGACTCCCCACCAAAGCCAATCAGCAGGGAGGCTTTCGAGCTGAGTTTCGCGTCGGTTTCCAGCAAAAAAAATTCGGCGACCAAAGACAACATCACGAATGATGACTCCCTCGCTTTCACCAGCAGCAGTGGTAATGCTGGAAAAGATAAAATCCTCAAGTCAAGAAGACGCATCGCGAAACCCTCTCGAATCTCCAGAGAGGTTCGAGATGTCGTGGCCGAGATCGTCGAGGTTGCCGCCGTCGTCGACGACCTCGTGGTTGTCGCTTCGGGCAGCAGCTGGTACACCGGAGTCGAGAAATTCGACGACCGAGGTCACTCAAATCTTTCCGACAAAGGCGTCGACGACAACGGTCAAGCCGTTCATTAAACTGTGATGGGTGTCGAACTGCATGTTTGGAAAATCCGAGCCCAGTAGAAGTCGCGTGATGAAAGAACAAACTGCCTCGTTCGAGCTCGATTCTGTTGTCTACGATCAGATGTTCCCACGATCAGGGTCAATCGTTTCCCATCACTGGCATTTTTCGGAACCATCCAATAAGCTGAGAAGCAATGTATACTCCGTATTTGTACAGTTAAGCTGTCTGGGGCCCTCGTGTGTAAAATGAAGTATTTTTGTATATTGTGCTTGCTCTGCTTCTCGAGTCAAGACTTCATCCGAAAGCAGAGATGTCTTCCCAGGCTAAGAAACATGAGCGGGAACACTGGAAGCCCCGATCCTAGTGAGTTGTGATTCCTACCGAGAACCCGCAAAACGTCCTCAAAAGAAAATGTCAAGACCTGTGGACTTCTCAGTGGAACATCCATCGGATTGATAGCGCAGATGAAGTCGTGGGGCATTCTCACCTTAGTGGAATCCCAGCTAGATCACGAGTGTACAACATTGGTCAAATGCAAACACACACCTATTACCATTGCGACAAATGATGTAAGATGCTAGTGGCGGAACTCAAAATAATGTGAACAAATTGTAAATGAATATCAACTTTGGTAAGAAGAAAAAACCCACAACACCTTGATCGAATCCTCGATGGAAAGGAAGCTAAATAAAGCAACGTGAATAATGATCTGATTCCCTATTCCTGGATCAGAGGACATTTGAGTCATTGGTGGTCCGATCGTGATCGAGAAAAGCATTCTGGAACAGGTCGTTATATGTACCCCGCAGGTGCCCGGAGGTACACAATACCGGTGTCCCGGAGCAAACGAGCACCGAGAGCTCCTGATGTTAATCGAAGCGCTCCGCGCCTAACTCGGAGTGTTGTAGATTTGTTCGAACATGGGGAGACGTCATCAATGATCAAAACGATGTCCCCTGAATCTAATGAGAACAGCTTTGATATGAGTGATCGGTAACCTTGCCGAGCTACCGGAGCCAGAATGTCAGGAGAGGGACCGCCCGATCACGCTGATGATTCAAGCGCAGATCATCAACACCATTGCCTAGGCTATTCCGCCTTTGCCTTCAACTCTTCCCGCGCCCCCCTTCCCTGTGCGCTTTCTCCCGGAGTGTAATCCAGCTAGTGAAGCGGTCTTGGGCATACATTAATCCAAGCGTGCGGGGGTTTGTCCGTCAATTTCATGTGCACGCAGAGTGAATTTCGCATCCATCACTCGCCGGAGAGCGCGTTCGAAGACGGGACCTGTCGCGAAATTCGTTCATTCGTTCCAAGCAAAGCCCAGTTCACTTTTGCCTCGTCGTCGCGCTGCAGCATTAACCGAGCGATCTTTCAACATAAGGCGTTGTTCCTACAGCGTCATATATTTTTCTCTGTCAGAATCGCATAAAGATGCCTCCCAAGGGGAAGAGTAAGTGACTCACCTCCTAAACTTGTATGATTTGCCATGTAAATCCCTCTCAGGATCCCCAACCGCATACCTAATACACATGCATAAATCGATCGAGCGCTATTGCAAAGTGAGGGTCGCTCCCCATTGTCAATAACCTTTAATACAGCACAGCCGATTCAGTCGAGATCGAATCGAAGCAGTCAGATCGATTGTTACTCGCGACACTCCCGACGGCATCGACTTTCCTATTTTGCGAAAGGGCCGCAATGAAAGGGATTCGGAGTATTATCGGGGTTTACCGCTCGTCGAGGACCCTTCCGACTCGGGCGGCGACTCTCGGTGAATGAGTGCGACGCCTGACACCTGTGAAGTACCGATAGTCTTCATGTGATTTTCTTGAACTCGCAGGTAAAAACTACAAGGGTCGCTCCCGTCATTTCACTTCGCCCGAAGAGGTTGAAGCGCAACAGGCGAAGGAAGAGAAGGAGAGAGCCTGGAGGGAACGGAAAAATGTAGCAGATGACGACGAGGATGAGAACTCTGAAGATGACAGCGAGGAGGAGTGAGTTCGCTCCCCATGTGTTTCTCATCCCATCAGGCCATCCTAGTCATGCTCGTGCAGCCCTTATTTTTTTCGTTCCCGTTTGTTTCACCAACATAGACTGACGGGTGGTCGAGTGGTTAGCGCGTTTGTCACTACTCGTGCAAACGTGCATAGCCGCAACGACGGCGCTCGCGCGGGAGGCGGTGAGGCTTCGATCCCTGCTGCCGGAAAAATATTCCTTACGGAAACGCAGGTACTCGGCCTTGATCCTCCTGGGTACATTTGCTCTATGGATCCGTCATCGGAAGCAATGTGAATAACAGTACCCGGGACGTTAAACCTTGGCTGTGTGGATCAGCCCGAAAAAGTTTTTTGTTTCACCAACATGATCACTTGTTGCCTTTCGACTTGGCTCAAACGGTTCGGTTGAGCACGTGCGACTTTTACAGATCTTCAGAAGAATCGTCTGGAGAAGAAGAAGGAGAAGCGGCCGAGGAGAAAAAGAAGGGTGTCGAGGGCTTGATCGAAATTGAGAACCCCAACCGAGCAGTGACGAAGCCGAAGAAAACTACTGAAGCTCTAGATACGGAACAAGCCCCTGAACTCAGCCGGAGAGAACGCGAAGAAATTCAGAAACAGAAAGCTCGAGCCCACTACGAGAAGATGCACGCGGCAGGTCGGACCGATCAGGTCAGTGTGATCATTTTCTCTTCATAGAGCTCCAATATATGAAGCGTACTCCTAGATTTCGTCCGTTTAGTCTTCGCTTCTGCTCGTTTGCTACTCTTTCTGAGGGATCACATGGACTTGCAGGCCCGCGCGGATCTCGCTCGGTTAGCGATCGTTCGCAAGCAACGTGAGGAACAGGCCCGGAAGAAGGCTGAAGAGAAACGACTTGCCGAGGAGAAGCTCGCGGCCGCCAAGAAGTAACAACCTTTGTCGGCTAGATTAGCGAAAGTCAAACGGGCACACCATATGCCATCGAGGTAGGCTATCCTGCGATGGATAGTGAACTCTCCGTTTTGTGGATGGGAGCTTATGTTTGCGCTTGTGTTTCCGAGTCCGCCGATTTGATTTGACGCGAGTCGGCAGCAATTGTTCTGATTGGGGAGAATGTCGACCAAATGATTTCGGTTGGGTGTATATGCTGTGAGCTGTTTTGTTCGCTGTCGCAGCTCTTCGCCATGTATCGTTACGGCCTATAGCGTCAGAGCTGCGATGCGAACGACGAGGGAACGACTAAACAGAAAGTTAACCGATGAGTACCGGCGTGTTTGAGAGACCGCATTTATGTACACTTCGTAAAGCAGGGCGAGGGGCCGCGCTGGTCTTGGTGAATAAAGGTCTCTGAGACAACTTTTCGGACCGTGTGTATTGTGCTCACTGGAGAAGTGGCGCCGTCCTCCGGGTCCTAGCCCAATTACCCGAGGCTGCGAGGCGAAGACACCGGGGGCCCCTTCATTCCCAAGCCTGGATCAGGAGCACCCTACGCTCCTGGCATCGTTTGATCCACGAGGGATCGGTGACATGCATAAGCAGTCTCGGCCAAAAGTATCGAATTTCAATCGTCGATCTCATGAGATTTCGTTGATCGCATACCGCTGTAGAGCAGATGGCTCATCTTTCTATACTTTCCGTGGACTGAGGAACTTCGCTCTAATCGCGGCTCCTGGGACGCTCCGCCTGCCGATGACCCCCTTGCCGGATTCGATCGGGATCCTTGAAAAAGGTTTCCAATGACGATGCCATCGCGTATCCCTGGGCGACCCCGATCCTCGATCTCCAGCGACCCAGCGCGAAGAACTATGGAGTGCGATCGTTGGAGGAAGCTCTCCAAGCGTCTCTCAGGCTTCTCCTCAAACAAGCATTGTTTCTGTAACATTTACCATAATGTCTAGGTCGAGATCCTCCTCCCAAACCCGGCGCGTCATTTTTCGAGATTTTGCCCTCTCCCAGCTTCGGATGAACGCATACGAGATTGTTTTGTTCTCCTCCTCCGATCTAAAATGGCGATGCGCTGTCCGCAGTGCAGTGGAGTTACATTACGGACAGTTTCGGTGCTCGATCCTGTGATCGAAACGATCATGAGCCGGATCATCGAGATGTGCTACGCTTATCGATGAATTGTCGGAAACGACGCTTGCATTCGGCTCACCGAGGGTAGCGACCGGATAACATCCCGCGGTTCAGGCGGTCCGTCCCCCCTCGAAGGTCTCTCCTGCGAGCAGATGAGCTGAACTTGACCACATTTCAAAATGTCCAAGTTCTCGAGATCCTGCTTGAACTGCTGTCGGCGAGTTCTCGATTACCGGCTCAACCCACAGATGTCACTGGGCCCTGATCAGTGGTACCGTCGGAATGGTTTTTCGCTGCCGCTGCACCCGTTCCAGCTAGCGGCCTGGTTCATGTTGGGAATCTTCCTCTTCCTCTACTATACGGCTCTGATCCCCAACGTATCGAGCTCGTGTGCCCAACGAATTCTCATCATCGTCATGACGGTAGGCGTATCCATTCATATCCTGTCGCACGTTGTCTGTATGGCGATCAATCCCGCCGACTACAGTGTCCTCGCGAAAAACTTCCAAGGCCGTAGGCCGTTTGACAGAAGCAAGCACAAACATGTGATAGAGAACCAGTACTGCTATATCTGCGAAACGAGGGTCGGTGCTAAGAGCAAGCACTGTTCGGCGTGCAACAAGTGCATCGGAGAATTCGATCATCACTGCAAATGGCTCAACAATTGCGTCGGAGTCCGTAATTACCGCTGGTTCTTGCTCTGTGTTATATCGGCGTTGTTCTGCTCGCTTCTCATCGTAGGTCTGAGCGGCCGTCTATTCTTCGAGCACAGCATCTCGGTCACGGACCTGAAACGTGCCGCTATCGAGCAGAACAACTGCGAGCCGTTCGTTCAGCATTCCAACTGTACACTCTCATCGGTGCCGGTGATCCATCGCTTCTTCGCGAGCTCCCGCATCGACTACAAGCTCTACGTTTTCATTCTTCTGACAACAATCATTCTGTCGTTAGCAGCTACGTTACTTCTCACACATCTGCTGTTTTTCCACATTTTCCTCTGGAAGAAGAAAATGTCTACCTACGAATACATCGTCTCTAAACGGGATACGCTGCGTCATCAGCAGGATCAACTCGGCTACACCGAGAGAACCGTGTGTTGTTGCTTTAAACGCAAGCAGAAAATCAATCAGATCCGCCCATCTTCGTTGGCGAACGTTGAGGACACTATACGACCCGACAACGCCAACGTCCAGCAGAACTCTTCCCAACAAGAAGCGACCCAAGCGCCCCAACAATTCGACATGGAGAGAATCGAGAAGGAGAACCTGGCGCGCAAAGCCAGCTCTAGCCATTCGCAAGTGTCCCGCATGGCCAGCAATAAATCTCATACATCGTCGGTGATCACGCAAGATGACCTGAAGCGCAAAGGATCTTTCGCGGCCGGCGATGTCTATATCGGAACCCCGACCGCCGAAGTGATGGTCGCCGATGAGATCAGTCGGAGGAGCGCGTCGCTCCATCGGCAAGAGTCTCTGCAACGACAAGACTCGCTGCAGCGACAGGAATCTCTACCTCAGGATCCGCCCGAGGTCGGATCGGATAGACCCGGCTCGTTGGAAGGAAGTCGCTCGGGGCGTTCAATATCTCAGTTGTCGCTCAACAAAAATCAATATCCCTCTAGTGAAAGCGTCCATCTACCTATAGAGGCAGACGTCGTCATTTGTCAGGGCGACAGCACGCACGAGGCCCTGAGCAAAGGGCATAGCATGATGAATCTTTTGCCCCAGAATTCCGCCGATTCCGCTTGCAACGCCGATGAGGAAGAGCTGAACGCTCCGTCCGAGGACGCTGAAAATAGACCTAAGAGGCGTAACCACGATTCAGGTTATTCAGAGAAGACCAAGCGCAGCCCTAAATCCGAAGAGATCGACGAACATGAAAAGAAAGTCGACCCGCTCATGCTGAAAGCCATGGAGCGAGCCATGATGCGACCGCAAACGCTGCCCGTGACAGTCTCACCTCTGATAGGCAATAATCTGAGTCCCGTGAACGCGTGAGCTTTCCGAAACCAAAAAGGAAAATCGCTATTTTCACAGCAGTGAGCAATCTCAAAAGGAGAATCGTTTGGCATTTGATTTGGAACGACTTTGATTCATCGCAGCTAATACTGTAAAAAGAACTTGTGATTTGGCGAATACCCGTCGACTAGAGATACGAGCGCGATTGGGGAAAACGATTCAAATCGAAGGGTTCGTGGCCTCATCTCCCGAGGAAACACCGAATTGACGGGGGTGACTGTAAAGGGGAGATTCCGTTCTCCCCCGAGCGCCTCAAGACCTCTGAAAGCAATCTCGACCCCTGGTCAGTATTCGACGATACTCATCCTTTTCTAAGGAACCCCGATAGCGAGTTTTTTCGCGAGAGCGTATGATGTGCACAATGTAGTACCGGAATTCCTCGACTATCTACTCACTACGATTTAGTTTTGCGATACCCCGGCTTATGAAATCCGTCGCCGCTCCCCACGAGCCTAGAGATCGAAGAGCGACTCATATTCTGAGCTTGCCCTACTGCGTGCATGAACTCTAGCGTGACTTCAAATCGGTCTGGGGGAATTCCAATCGGGCTGCAGGAAGAAACTGATGTGCTTAATCTCGACTGATCGCCCTTGAGGTACACGGAAATTGCTGCTTAAAAGTCGGAGATTGTCGATTCAACAGCCCTAGCGCCCCCTCCCGCGATGCTTCAACTCTGAGAGGAAACATTCGACCGTGATTCTAGTCCATGTTCATTCGGGCGGATGGATTCTCCGTGATCCGTCGTAGCAGACCGAACCGCGATCCTTCTTCGTTTGTTCAGATCGACGCCGTTTGAGGTATAAAATGAGAAACGATCCGCATTGTGGGCTTGCAGGACTGATTTCTCCTGTGAGGGGGATTAGATGATAATCACAGCTGTTCCAGGCGGAGCCCACGAGAAAACGCGAGAGGATTCCTTTCCATTGCACAAAATGCCCAAGCGCTTCCTCGGTTCGCAATTCCAAAGCTTCTCGCCTGTTTTTCGGTTGTTCTGAAGCTTAATTCCGCGTAGCGATCAGTGATAAACTCTGTCGTCACCAACTTTGAGGAGCATACTGGCTCCCTAGACTCCTCCTTGGATGACTCGCAATATTCAGTGCAAACAGTCGATGTTCTCGACGAGATCGATTTAATACTTGGAGCGGTTGTCGTTGTCCTTCTTTCGTTGATCCCATTTGTACGCAGAAACCATGGTCGAGAAATAGAAAGCCTCCGATGCAAAACAACAGGGAGATTCCGGGGCTCTCAAAAACTGCCGAATCATTTTTCAGAGTCACATAAAGAATTGGAATCCCTGTCGCCGCGGAGAGGCGGCTTTTCCGATTGTGTGCAGATCCGCACTGTATTGTTCTTTAATGTCTTATTGATTCCCTCGGGTTCGCGACACAACCATTGACGACCTCGCGAATATCTAGAGTCGCTGTCAGTGCTAACTCGTCTAGGCAGCAGACCTTGATTGTATAAAATGATCAGTGCATACAATTGTAAATAAACTTAATCCATGATCATCCATAAATTTTCGTCTTCCATCCCGCGATTTCTGGCGCCGATGGTGCGGTCCTGGGAGCCACAGCGCATTCCTCTAATGATGATTCGTCGATGGTCCTCACTACCAAGCTTTCCGCGCGCCCACGGCGATAACAAAACGCCTGTCAGAACTTGTTCTGCGGCTTGAGTCTGGTCCTGGCCGATCCGACGATGCACTAGAAACATACTGACCCAAAACTGCATCGATCCGCGAGTATTATGGACGCGACCTCGTTGGACTACACCGAATCATAGCGGACGCAGGCTTTTCCGTCCTGAGCATAGCTTGGCAAACTCTATTCTCGAGAAGCGAAAGATAACATTAGAGCGCGACCTGTTCTGCTTCCCAGAATGTCTGGGCCGCGCCGTGAGCAACCCGTACGACTGTTGTTAGAGACGGATGTGGGGATTTCCCGCCGTCGTTGAGAGGGAACATCGCATGACTACGATTTGCCGTTGACGTGATGAATCAAGGGATTAACTTCAGTGGCTTTGAATAATCCCTGCTGCATAAATGGCGGCTGTCAAGGACTGTATCATCCGCCTCGAGCCCAGAACAAGCTCTGGCTCCTCCCTGCATGAGCCTACTGCCCCAGATCTCATCCAGGCCCAGGGAGCATCATCCTGACCCACTCGATGAGTCTTTCACACTAGGGAGCTGCTTTCTTCGTAGGAGACCTCCTTCATCTCTACGTCGGAATATAAGATGACTCCCTTATCTCGCACCAGATTTTCGGGCTCGAATTAGAGTCTCGATTGAGTGTTCCGCTTCAACCCAGCCAACATCTTTGGAGACTCCCACCTCGAAGCGGAATAGCCCTCTGCGAAATATTCGGTTTCCTGGCTGGATGCGTAACGAGTACCGACCGTTCCCCAAGGTCTCGGGTCGACTTGGGGCCAGATCCGTGAGTCATGTTTTACATCAAGCTTCAATCGGAAATCGGACCCGATCAGTGGATCGCAGGTGTATTCGGGGTTATCTGCGCAAACTCAAATTTTTTACTCATTCGAAAGTGTGATCTCTGGAACACGCAAGTGTAATTGTTCCAAGCAAGCTCGAAATGATCTGCTAAATATTCAAGAGCGTCAATAAAATATCGAAGTACGTGAAAAAAAGTCGCAGAATGAGCTGCGATGTGCTCGAGACAGTACACGCAAATCCATAATTTATTCGAATGAGAGTTCTCATATAACAAGAAAATCCGAAAATTCAAGTCTCGATTCCTGCGACATGGTTCCAGCCGCACCGAGCTTCGAGCAGGCGAGGAGGAGGAAAAAGTCCTGCCAATCGAAGCTATATGAAGGACGGATGGGAAGGGGGGGGGGGATCTTTTCGCAAAGTTCTCGAGTTTCCCAAGCTGACTCTGGAAGACAGTGAGAACTTGACTGATGAGTAGAGTTCCTAAATTTCGGACATTTCACATGTACCCAATCCGCGAGAGCGAACACCGACGATTACATCGACGAGGAAATCGCCTCTGATGAGTTTTTCCTGTCGCCGGACGATAGGGGAAAGACTAGAATAAGAATGCCGCAATCGAATCTTTCCTTATTCGAGAGTCGGAAAATGAAAATGTCCGAAATTTAGGAACTCTGCTGATGAGTGCAGGAGCTCGTGAAACGAGAGAAGCATGAAAGAAGACCGAGATACGGTGCCAAGGTTATGCCAAATCATAAGTCTTATAACTTATGAAACATAGTGGCCAGGTATGCGACACGACTGTCCGAATTGCTTCGCCGAGCGGTGTCTTGACAAGGGGGGTAGACGGGCAAATGGAAACAAAAGGATAACGTATGCCGTATGCAGTCCCGGATTGACTTCCTCGATATGAAAAGGAGAATCAAGAAAGTCCGTCCCAACTAGACGAGCTCGGATTACTTCCTACCTAGAGACTAGAAGAAGCGTGTTTGTTTCCTCTCATCATTCCTTCCGGATTGGCCATGTAAAGTTTAGCTACAGGATTAAAGATCCCAGAACGACGGATACCACCGGATAAATAAATATCCCAATGTCTCCCTTGTGTCTCAACGCAAAAACTTTTGAAGAATTGTTGATTCACAGTCTTGATTGGAGCCTCACGAGTTTTTTCTGGTATTCTACTCAAGCGGTCAGCTACATGGATGAATTTTCTGAAGGCCCGGAACGCTAAAAACGCGCGATTCCCGAGGCGGGAATGGCTCAAGATTCTATTCTTGCGGTTGCCCAAGTTTGATGACTGTCAGAAAGTTCAATTCTAGAGGGAAGGCACTTCTTGAGAGGATGAGACTCAGGTATAAAATGCAGTACCAAACGAAGCATTCGGTGGATCGCGGCCAGCTCCCTGAAGACGGCCGGGCAGAGGCGAACTCCGAACTCCGTCCGAGCCTGAAGCACTCATGAAGCTGATTTACTTATTTGTGATTGTGGCATTGCTCTCCCTCCATTCGCATGCCTTCCTGAAGAAGAAGAAGAAGCTACTTCTAGGATTGTTAGCTGGTGGTTCATTGCTCGGCGGCGGAGGTGGTCTCCTAGGCGGAAAGGGTGGAGGGTCGGGAGGACACAGTGGAGGAGGAGGAGGAGGCGGTTGGAGCAGTGGAGGAGGAGGAGGCGGTTGGAGCAGTGGAGGAGGAGGAGGCGGTTGGAACAGTGGAGGAGGAGGAGGCGGTTGGAGCGAAGTGGAGGAGGAGGAGGAGGCGGTTGGAGCAGTGGTGGAGGCGGCGGTTGGAGCAGTGGCGGAGGAGGGGGAGGATGGGATAGCGGCGGCGGAGGCTGGTAGGGCCATCAACTCTTAATCTGGAAAATCACACCACGGAGCAGGATCAGGAGCAGCGACGGGGGTTCCCAGGAGACGACATCAGGATGAGACACGTCGAACCCAGTTTTTGATGTGCGTACGATCACCGCTTTCTGCATCAGTACCCGGGACGTTAAACCTTGGCTGTGTGGAACAGCCCGAAAAAGTGAAAGTGGATCAGTTGCATGAGCCCGACTCCAAATAAATAGGAACTTATGTCCTGCCTGGAGGCATGGATGTCATTCTTATCTCCCTCCGGAATGCCGTTTACGAAGAGAAGGCTCTCGAGCTCATGTTACGATCGATGGATTTCCGAGAGCTGTGTCAGAATGCTAGTTCAGAAGACTAAAGTGAAAACAGCAAAGGGTCTGTAATTTTCATCTTTATAATTGATAATAAAACCCTTCACTTCAATTGGATCCTCTCCATGTAATATAGAAGAAAATGTACATAATAAGAATAAGATAATCGCGAAGGCAAACAGCAATATGTAGTTCCTTCTTCGGGTAGAACTCCGTATGATACACACTCACACACACACAAAGTTGCAAATCGACAAAAATAAATAATTGAAGCATGGATTCCAGGAAGCAGTGAAGCCAGCAGGCACGGAATCACACCGACTGTTGATCTAGAGGGATGATATCCTCTGATTTGTTGGAAAGGGAGGCGAAAAAAAACATATTGGGAGAAAGGGCAGTGTGTTCTTCCTATTGACACTCTCGTTCTGATCGGATCATCCCATGGCTATTTTCTCGGCCGACCCCGAAGAGTCTCTTGAGCGCAGAGGAACGTTTCCTACCTCAGGCACGGAGAAGTTGATGCGGAAGAGGGTACAACATGAGAATCGTACTTCTCCAATCGCGCATTTACCCAGATCCGTTATTTTCGTAGATAGTGTAAACTTGGGGAAAATAAGAACTTGACGAAACAACTCATTGGTCCATGAACGGGTAATGATATGTTTGAAACGCTGCTGTATTGGCGCGGCTTGGGAACATTTGTAAGCAGAAGACAATCTCGAGGCAGATCTTGTAGGTTCATTAGGTCCATCAACGACGTGCTCAATTTCTCCCGCGTGGCGGTCCGCTCTCTCAGTCATGTAATCATCACAACTCATCACCAATCCAACCGGAGGACATATGTAGAACGGATGGTAACGTGGAAAATAGTAAGAAAATATAAAAACTGCCTAATCAGCAAGGTCCATCGGTAGGCGCTTAGAATCCAGAACTTCCCGGAGATATGGAGACATTCGGGGACAGGTTACAATACTATTTTCAGAATGCTCGTAGGTATGTATGCTTTCTTCTTCTCCCTTAGAGTGGCCTTGCGAAATCGCTATGTGTATGTGAGTTTTCCCTGGTCGCTGTATGCATGCAGTTCTGGTATTGAGTCTCCTCCTCTCTAGCCTTTGAGACCTTCTGGAGCGCACGCATTTCGACTTGCGAAACAGCGAGATATCGACTCAAGCGATTATTCATACTTTTTAGGCATCTCCAGTTGAATCTGAGCGGATGCATCATCCGTTAGCGGATCATCCGCGACCATACGATTCGAACCCGACGTGGAATCTGATAAGTTTTCCATGCTCGAGTATATTCACTTATCATCGCAACTCGCTTCAGGGCGACTGTCGGGACTTCATTACACAGAACACTCGTTCGCACGCAGTCTTGCCGAATAGTCATGCTTTCTCGGTGTACATATCCTCACAGTGACTTACTGCTCTCTCTCGGATAATAATACAGATAATTCATTCGATTAGTTTCATGGGATCTAGAATGCAATTGTTGTTGTCGACGGGCTAGCGCCGGTGAAAGGGGCCCGCTGCAGCAAAGAAAGCAGTCGGACCCGCCTCGCTCCGGCCTCCTTGTGATAACCAGCAGCCAGACCAGAGCTTGCCTCGAACCGACTTCCACAAGAGAACCCTTCTCAGCCCGAGAGGAGCGACTTGACTTCTGCGACGATAGATCCCGCCTCAAAATCCTTCCCATGGCTCTCTCGAATGAGTTTATGTTCCCATTCTGTCTTCATCCTTCGATCCGAAGTCGAATCTATCCGAACGTCTGGGACGTTATTCCATGAGTCCTAGACGAGCTCGTGTTGTTCGAGTCGAATCGGAAGGGCGCAGTCGATGCAGTGAGGGCGAGCGGATATCGCTCCAGGATCCTCGATGCAGGGGAAGCCATTTCGTCGACTACGAGGCTCGGAGTGTCTGTTCAGTGTGGTACGGTTTCAAATGAATCGGTGCTTAATCGGTTATGGGCGAGAGTTGTGCTTCGGACTTTTCTAGGTCTTCGCTGCACATAGTGCGGAGGGCTCGGACGAGTCGCGATGACGTGAACTTCTTCTCCGAGTTCAATTAATGGAGTCCATCTCATCCTCGTGTCTGACAATTCCGAAGATAGCGCAGAACATTCCGATGAGGGTGCCGTCGGCGTCGTTGCCCTCTGACTGACGACCGGTCTAGCGACTCATTCATAAGTTCAATATTATTGTATATGTGTATATATAAAATCCAGTGTATTATTGCACAGAACTGATGCGCTCTGTTCAATACAATAAAGGTCAACAGCTGGGAGCTTGTTGCCGCAACGATTGAACAAGAGATCTTCCCGCTACGCTTAAGTGTAATCACGCTCAGCTAACAAATGTCACCCCTCAGTATTACTGTGGTACGAGCAGCCTCGGTCGAAGGAGGCGCAGAGTTTCTGAGTTTCCTTGGGGCTGCGGAGAAGGGGATAATTTCAATTCATCTTCGAAAAAGCATCGATGAACTTTGAGCGGCGACTGCTGTCCCGGTTGTGTCCTTGCATTCTCGTTAGGGCTCGGCACTTACTCGACGAGCCCTTCTGCCCGCCTGCTCGGCTCTCAGGATGCGGACTCCCGAAGCACCGCGAGTCCGAGCCGGGGATTCAACGTCTTTGGTGATAATTGATAATTCAGTTTTGTTCTCGTCGCTGAGTTACGAGCGATTCACCGGGATCGAACATCGCAACGAATGCACAGAGGCGGATGCAAGCTAAAAGCTCTAAAACCTCGGAGCTGATTTTAAGGAGGCACGTAAGGGGGTGGGTTCCGATAACTCGGAACCCCGCGCGGTCTACTGCCTCTAGCGCCGGAACCCATCGAAGGTCCGCCGACGTAAGGAGGCGACGGTTGATGATAGGGCTCATTGGATCGATGATGCATCGAGCCTTGACCCAGAAGCGGAGCCATGACGTCCCGGGACAAAGGTGGCCGTTCTTCATGCATGATAGCGGGTCGTTTTCCACCTGAGCCGCCCATGTGCGGACGATCCTCAAGTTCTTCATTGAGAATGATCGGGATGCCTGTGAAAGATTTTCGGTCAAATTAACTCAAGTCGCTTCAAAGCTTGACTTCCTACATAATCCAACATTTCGCTCCCGCGATAGATACAGATAGTCATGGAAGCGCTCGACATTGCCAAGAACGGAGCATCATCGATCGCCGGCTAACGGCTAATACAGAAGCTCGATGACTCACCCTTATGATATAGCGAGTTGTCATTCAGGCCTAGTTTGCCCCTTCTACGTTTGCTGTAGAGGCAGCAGGCTACGGCGGTGGCCATGACCAACATGAATATGATGACCAGAGCCGGAATGACTGTGGTGAAATAAACTTCGTCGTCCTCTGGCTGTTTGCCTGGATGCGTTTTCGGTGCTAATGGGGGCGATATTCCCGACGAGGGAGGCACTCCCCCCGCACCGAGACAGGCTCCGAGAGGACGAACGTCAGCCCTCAACACCCGGAAGTCAGGCCACATCGCATCGACGAGGTTCCTCGAGATGTGACCTGCGTTCGCTTGTTGCTGAGGAAACTGCTCAATTAGCTTGGCGCTCAAAGCCTTGATAGCGTCCGATGGACAGCGATCCATCGCTAAGGTGTTGTTCGTCCAGGTGAATATGGTTGAACCGTTCAGAATGCTCGTGACAGTGATCTTCATGGGGTCTGGATCGTTGTAGAGTTTCGCGAGCTTCTGCACGACGATGACTTTCTTGGTGGCGTTTTTCCTGAATTCGTCGATGGACTCTTGGAACTGAATCGAAAACTCGACGGCGTACTTTTCGTTGTCGGGCTTACGCACGTCGACCAGGAACACGTCGTTGGCTTCTTGACCCAACTTGTCGGCCGCGCTCATGATGTATTCGGTCCGGTTGA
This sequence comes from Galendromus occidentalis, assembly GCF_000255335.2. NCBI lineage: Eukaryota > Metazoa > Arthropoda > Arachnida > Mesostigmata > Phytoseiidae > Galendromus > Galendromus occidentalis. Next base: position 2,449,728 of record NW_003805512.1, read on the forward strand.
GATCGCTCGCTTCGGGCAAACCGAAGAGCTCCTGCGATTTGGTGTTGAATTGAAGCCAAGATTGCGGCGTGACACTCTCCCCATTCATGTTACGTAGATTCAGCGACAGGTAACGCGTGCTGCCGTCGTCGTAGTCGTAGAAGGTGTCCTCGGGTATTTTGAATAGGAAGAATCTACCTACGATTGCCTCTAGCTCGCCGATGTTGTTCCGACGGAGCGGGGCATTGTTCTCTGCCGGCGCACCCGTACTCAGAGGCGTCTTACAGAGTCCGAGCATGTCTAGAGAGATATGGACGATGGTGATCTCTTTCTCGGCCATCGCTTTGATCAACACGCCCCGGGGTTCACCCGAGTCTTTGTTGAGTTTCTTCTCGATCTGCTTCAATACCTCGCGGGGACAAGGCGTCGCAGGCAACGAGCTGTTCGTCCACGAGATCGTATGTTTTCTCTTATCGATGTTGATGATCGTAATCTTGATGTCGTCTCCGTCTCCGAAATAGTTTGAAAGTACGCGCACGACGTCCATGGGCCATCCGATCGCCCAATCCCAGTCTCCTCGCGGTTGCACGGACATCTTGAACTTGTGGTGGAAATTTCTTTCCTTCGGATGTTGCCACACATTGACTTCGAATGTCTCGGTCACGCTTTCTCCGGCGCTGTCGTAGGCCTTGAGGAAGAACGTGTGCTTCCCGTGTACTTCGCCGACCGGCAGGGCGAACAGAGTTTGATTTTCTTTGTCTAGTTGGATGAATGAGCTTGTGTTCACGGGCTGACCGTTGGTGCTGGTCAGCTCGAGAGCGAGTCCCCTGGTGTCTCCGTCCTCTTCGTCCATGAACGTCTCTGCGGGAATCTTGTACGTGAATATAGCTCCGGCAGTAAGGACGAGCTTCTTCAAGCGTTTGTTGACCACAGGCTTGTTGTTCACTGTGGGCGGATCGGGTTCAGGTATTGAACCGGGCGAGGGCGGATCCAAAGGCCTCCCAGTGGGATCTGCGGTAGGAGGTGGATACATTACGGTGGAACTAGGTTCGATGATTGGGGTCATTGAGGGAGGTGAGTTTGTCTCGGCGGGTACGTAGGTGAACGACGGCCGAGGCGGGGGGAGAGCGGGCGTCGAAAGGCCGTAGCCGGGGAGCATTGACTGAATCGTCATGGTGGGTGTGATCATTTCTTCGAAGTGACGGGTCGGGTGCGGTGCGTAAGAGCTCGGATCGACCGCTGGCGACGACATGCTAGGCACTATTCGGGTGTCCGGTGAAGCAGAGTCCCAATCGAGGTCGTTTGTCAGCGTCGCAGTCGGCACTACTACTGAAAAGTGAAAAGATAAAAAGTTAAAGAGTGGCGAGCAATCCGAGGATGCGGGACTTTCGGATTCCCACAACCCCTATGCGGGCTTGAAGAAGGAGGATCATCGATGATAACTCGACGGAGGAAACTCGCGGGAATCCAATAAATACTGAATACTTACTGCCAGGCATCGGCGTCTGGCTTGTGCCCATGTCCCTCCTCTGCCTCATGATCGAAAAACCAGACACCTGATTCCCTCCTAGCGATGTGCCGCGAACGTGCCAGCCGAGCACTCTGTGTCTGAGAAGGTGTCTGAGGGTGCTATCCTTTGCCGTAGTCTCGACAATTTTGATCTGTTCGTCGGCTTCGGCCGTGAGTTGACCGTCGCAGTCGCTGGGCATATTCCATTCGAATTGGATGCCGGACTTGGTTCGCTTGTGACCGTCTCCCGCGCCTGATCGTATGTGGGAGTCGTCGTGCAATGACGGAAACAGAAGGCTATTGCTTTGCGGCATCGCGGTGAGACGGAGCGATTCAAGAGCTACGCCTAGACAGTTCGCGAGAGAACAGGTCATCTCGATTTTACTCTCGAGCGGCAAGAAGTGCAAATCGGCATCGACCATCAAGGTCATTCGCGGCTCGAAGCGGCAGTGTGGATCCTTAAGTTTGTTGGGTAGAACTTCTATTGAGAAGATGTCTTTGAACTGTGTCGATTTCTCATCGCTGACCGATTGCTCGTCGAGCGAGTTTCCTTGATGTCGCATGCCAAAGCCATAGGCTTTCACGCAAATGTACGCTTTGCCTTCGTCGTGGACGTCGGGCAAGCCGATAAGTCTGCGGTTCTTCACGTCGAACTGCAGCCAGCCGGGTAGACGAATGTCGCCGGCCTCTGTCACCTGTGGAGCCATCGAAAGGGGAAGTGAGCGGGAGGAATATTCGAACGTCCATCGCCCACTGGTAGAGCACCGATAACTTTGCGGTCGTTTTCCATCACTTACGTCATAGTGGTGAACTTCCCCATTGAAAATGTCTTCGGGTAGAGTGTAGTTGAAAATGTAGCCTGCATAAGCGGTAGTATCTGGGATTCCGGACTTTCGGCTTAAGCGGACGTGTCCTCCGTGTGGCTCACCAGAGACCAGCAGCGATTCACGACCTCCGAGCAGGAGACCGAATCCCGCCCAAACGCACGTTAGCGTACAAAGTCCCGAAGCCGAGATCATCTCTATCTGTATTGCGGCGGGCTGATGATCGAGACTCGCTCAACTAGCTGGAAGGGAAGAAAAAACTTTTTTTAGAAAAGACAAAAACATGAGCGGAAAGAATAAGGACGACCTCAGTGAGCTTTGGGGGAAGCCTCTGCGAACGGCACTGTGGAATCTGCTGTCAATTCATCATGGATTTGACACGGCACACGCTTCTTTTTCGCGACACCGAAATCCCCGTTCGAAGCTCGACAAAGATTGACTTTTGAGCCTCGCTGGGTGAGCCGAGGAACATGAAGCGACGTTCCATCCGAGCTCAGAATAAAACTCTGGTGGAAAACGAAAATGGCAAGGTTACACGACAATCTGTAGGAGCTCGTTCACGGAATTCACCTGCTCGCCCCTGATCTCTCGAAAGCATCAGGGACCTCTCGAGGAGCGCATAGACAGACAATGAAGGAGGCCCGTTCCATCGCGCCGCTGGACGCAGCGGACAGAGGAAGCACCTGACTTTCTTCAGTCTTTCAATGTATGGTAGGCGTCTCACGCATTTCGTTCAGATGAACTGGAAGGCCGCAATTCATGACTCACTCAGTCAGATGCTCCATAAGACGAGATGCATACAAACGGACGAAACGGGAGCCGACCCTGGCACGCCGACTGGAGCCTGTGAGAATACTCTCTCGGATCCGGAGCCGCTAGCGAGTTCCGGCGGCCAGGTGCACGAGTGCGAGGAAATCTCTGTTCGAGAGTCGGGGGATTGAGCTCGTTTTGCGCAATGATGAGTTTTTGAAATTTCTTCCGAGACCCGGGGCGACATCTTAGAGCGAAAACCGAACGGGATTCTAGATGGCGCTTCCCGACCTAACTCCCGCGCGACTACAAGGGTCAGGGGTCCACTCATTGCAGGACGATCTTCGAAAGCCGCGTTAGAGCGGAGCTCTCGGGACATTCCGGCGGCCTGCTGAAAATATTCGAGGGAAACGGGAAAAGCGTCGTTCAGTAGACGTTTGTAACTTTCACAGTACAGGCTCGAAGATTATGCTCGCTGTGTTCTCGTCGGCGAGGGGCGAGATATTTTTGTCGGTGATGAGAAAACTCATTACGAAAATCCCTGGGACGCTCCCAGCGAGGGCAATTCCTTTATGGTGCGCCATCAAAGGCCCTAGTGTCTCTCTCACTCTCGTCGGCTCCTATCGTGCCCGAACTCGAAATCGCGCCAAAAGCCCGCCCGGATGAAGCTCCTTCCTAGCCGTTGATATCAACGGCCCGAACGTTCGGATCGGAAAAGAAGTGCTGGGAACACATCTTTTTCTAAAGAGAGAGCACGAGTTCCTAGCTCGATCTGAATCCCCGTGAGGGGTCAGCAAACGCACGAATGATCTTCTTCCTTGAATTTCGGCATTCCCGGGTATACGGATAGCAGCAGCTTGTGCGAAAGACGATACCCATCGATGGAGAGGGCTCATCACGAAGAATTCTTTGGTCGAATCTGATCTTTGACCGTGTTCGGTTGGATGCGGACCGCTCGCGTCAACATTGTTACGAATGCGAGCGACAATCTATGGTTCACATCGAGGCATGAGTCAATAATCACTCGTTATGTAGCGATTCGTGGAGCGAATAGCATTGTTCCGGAGCCGTGCGGTAGTTCATAATTTACCAGACCGCATAGAATTTTCAGCATGAGCTCCAATCCGGATTTGAATGAGACTTCAGGCTGTGAATTAGCCGAACCGATTAGCATGTGAGGCACGATGACCTCACCGACTTCCTACTCGAATCTAAGGAAGCACCCGAAATATATCGGTTCACTCGAAGGCAGCGGCGAGCGGACTTGAATCGAAATAGATGCGGGAGATCCGTCGTCTGAATCAGTGAGTTGACTCGCTTGCAACTTCGGTTTCTCCCGAAGGATCATGAGGCCGAGTCTCACCCCGGATGCGCTTGGAAGAATGGGTACGGGAGATTCGTCCCGATAGCTCAGGGGTCCGCATTCGGCGATCGACTCGAACACACAGCTGGCGTAGAAACGAGCCGCGAACCACCGAATAAGGAAACGCGAAACGAGTCGGCGCCGAACGAGTCAACGTCGAACTCTCTTGACAGACGAACCCAAAAACTGGCTGGATGGCTCCTGTTCGTTGGGCGCAGAGAAGCTCTAGCGCAAACAATCGGAGAGCGAGATAGCCAGATGCCTGGAAGTGTTCCCCGTAACACTAACCAGATTTTTTCCCTCCCTCTGTTCCATTGCCCCAAGAATTCTCTTCTTTTTCTCCCGCTGATCTCTGGGTCCCTGAATCCAATACGTCTGTCGAAAGGAGCCACGTTCTTCTGAGTCGTGAGCGGGCGTCGCTTTGAGAATGCGGACAAGCATATCGAACACGCAGGACAGCGAACGACAACGATTTTCGATTACGACAAATCAGAAACCTTTACGCATCATCTCGAGTCGCCAAGAAGCTCGCGAATCGACGGATCCCACCTCATTCACAATCCGCTGCCGAGCAACAGACGATTGGAATTCTCATGGCTTGTAATATTCCAAGGATTCGACATCGCGTGACCGATCCCTCTGAGGCTCCTATTCCGAGAAGGAATAAATGTCAAATCTTTATCTCGATCCCCGCTCGCGGCATGACTCGAAGCGGATGTGAACGGCTTCCGACTCGGACCCCAAATTATTATTATCAAAGTCGAGCCTTCCGTCTTGGTTTCGTGAGGCGAGACCCAAACTCGAGCTGTCAATCATGTCATCCTCGTGGGGGTCAGAGAGAGACTGCTCCCATGCCTGATTGGATCGGTATGTCAGGGACGATAGAGTCGAGAGATCACATTTTTTCCGGAGCCGCCGGGATTGCTCAACAGTCGGTACAGTTTGGGGAACCCGAGGATTCCCCGCTGTGGGTCGGCCGCAGACCAACGCTGCATGTAGAGTATTGAACATGGTGTCGGGCGTGAAGTAAATAGCTGCTCGCCAAAGTGAGTGGGAACACATCAAACACTAGCGATCCAGAAGAGACCCTCCTTCGAAGCAGCAATGTTCCATTCAGAGCAGAGGGAAAACGAGACATTCGGTTCCGCCTCTGACGCAACGCCTCTGTTCCGCAGGACGCCGAGACCATCCGCTCAACAATGGTACCGCATTAGAACGGACTTATAAAGAAAAAGTGAAGATTCACCCGTGAGGGAAGCTTTCTAGATTTGATCGCAATTCGAACGAAGGCTTTCTGAGGGTTCGATAAACTCTGTCCGGGAAATGGAATGTCTATGCGAAGAGAACGTTGCGCTCAAGCTCCTCCAGGAAATATCGAGCTGCATTACGCAATCATCTCGCAACCGAGCGTATTTCGGTATTCAGTGCAACAGCTGAATCTCGGATTCTACTCTCGAACTGTCTGTGCACGGAGACCTTATCGACTATCGAGCCTGACGCCGAGGACGGTTCCCTTCGAGAAATCGGCAATCGATGACTTAATCAACGATTGGGTTGAGTTCCAATCAGCACGACAACGACTCCGGGCTCCTCAGATTCATTGCCTCGCTAAGCATTGAATTCAGGGCAGTGACGTTCGACGTTGACGAATCGCTAGTCTAGATTCGACAATGGCGTCTGATTCCCGATTTTGGAAAGGTTCTTGATCAGCGTAACTTTCAAGCGATAGAAGCCGTCGGATGTTCGGATCAGTCTCAGCGGGAAAGGTATTCGCCGAGCTACTCTCCAACGGGGCGGAAATCAACGCAGGTCTCGGCCCCAAAGGAGTGACATACAGGGAGACACGTGCGTGAGGCTTCGGGGGAACCTCAGCTCGAACTCCCGGGAGGGCCATTCAGAGCAGGAAATTCCGACTCGTATCGAGCGTAACCGCATCGGACTTATCGTGGCTGATTTTCCAGTTGTGAGAAATCACCGTCCCCCACTACGGGCCCGGTGAAGGCGCCGAATATCCGAACACTGCCGCTTGTAGGCCGTTGCGCGCAGATGAACTATCACAGCAATCGATAATTACCTTGCACAGTTGGGTCCCGTCGATTTGGGAGTGATCGGTCGACGCGGTCTCCAGCTCACGTAAATCACATGTTTCTCGGTCATCACCACCCCGTCTTTTCGAACAGCACACGACTGCCGCAACCGGACCAGTGGGTATGCAGCCCCTCACAATGAATGCAGCAGTCCTAGCGGTGGCACACCGAGGAACCCTATCGACGCTCACCGAGCCATAGCTCCTTCGGCACGGGGCTCGGAGTTCCCTCGTTGGGCTCTGGCAGCAATCGCAGACTTCTTGACGCAAGAGCGGCAGCCACTGGAGGCGATCTCCTCTGCCACTCTCTTCTACTCATCTCTTAGTGTCCCGGGGCCTCCATGGCTTCTCACTCGCTCACTCATGCTGGCTGGCTAGCAGCTCACACACTCACTCGCTCCGTCAGTTTCTCCAACGAGCAGCACCTTAGCGATGGTGGCGGCGGCGGCGACGGCGGCGCTCAGCGGCACTCATAGGCCACCACAGAGCATGCGTGATACGGACGAGGGCTCGTTGTCGGAGTTTCTGTGGCTCCGCTGAAAGAGCGGGGGCTTCCGCCGAGCATCTGGGAGTGGCGGCAAAGCCGGTGCTGGCTCTGGTCTCCGAGAGAGGTTGGCAAGGAACGAAAATCAGGAACAAACTAACTCAGTTAGAGCGGCTCGATCCGATGCGAGAACAGAGTGGTATGAACGATCGGAAAGGGCTCGCTCGGGCCCTGTGATGAGATCTGTCGTAGGATAGGCTGAAACACAGCTGTACTTCAAAACGCTGTTCCTGAGACACTTTCCCAACTGTTTGTATAGTTGCTTGCTAAGTGGGACATTTTCCAGGGAAAAGAAAGTTTATTCTGCTCCACAATGAACGATCAGAGGCAGCCGCCAGTTTGGTACCGTCTATAATGCTCGAACGCCCTCGATCTGTGTGAACATGAGCTCCACGGTTTCGAGTCCCGTCTCATTTCAAACTTTCGATATTGCTCGCGGTTCTTCGGCTTTGTTTCAGAATCTCGAGAGATATGGAGGAAGTGTGCTTCATAAAATTTTCCTGCTCGATGGTCTCAACAATTCACCCTCCGACCCAACCTTTCGAAAGCTCACGGTGCTCGATCGAGATCTCTCCCCTAAGAATTCACATTGGGGAATTGACGATTCCGTGTGAGTCGTGAGGTTGCGGAGTTGACAATGTGAGGACTCGAATAATGGTCTCAAAGCGTCAATGGCTGAGGCAATCGAGCTCAATAGTTTGGGAGGAGATTCGAAACGGGAAAACCCGTTCGCCGTTTAGACGATTCAGACGCCTATTTGCAAGCATTCCTGAAAGACTTAACCGATAGTTTCGCCGTAGACTAGCGTTATGGATATTAGGTATCGAGTTGTGAGTCAAACATCTTGGCTGTGAGAGGTAGGTCAAGGAGAAAAATCTCTTCGTCATTCAGTTTGGCATCTCTCAGATGATCGAAAACTATCCTCCGGAGCTGCAGAATCGAGCCGACACCAGAATCGCTGAACTCTCGGTCATTGTGGAATGACCATCGGGACTGCGATATGCTAGTTGCTCTCCCCTCATTTCATCAGGGCATCTCCTTTTCCGCATTTTTTTTCCAAGTATTAAGCATGTTTCCACCCGTAGTTGGACCGGTGAAGCGATTGGTACAAGCAACGCGCGAGTAGCTGATGCGTGTACCTATATAAGGCAACAAGACAAGGTGAATTTCATCGGGAGGGGGGGGGTCGATTCCTGATAGGGATGATCGCGGCTCGATCGGGGGATAGATGCGGACTCGGGGGTATTGGCGAGGTGAACTCCGTCGCATGCCGATCGTTCCCCTCCACAAAAATCTGATGCGTGGATCACTGTACGGCTGACTTTTTTGATCCCGGCAAGCTCCCGGAAGGCGGCGAGCTCAGACTTTGTGGAGGCGAATCGAGGAAATGACAACGTCTCCTTCGATCACAAGGAACTTGAATGCTTGTATGTTTTGTAAACGATGTTTGAAGTCGGTAAAGTGCTTCCGATTGAAGGAGACGGTCACTTCCTGTTCGGTGATGAGCATCGTTAAATCAAAGTGTACTCCTTGGGCGAATTGGAAGTCCTGAATTCCCTCCTCAGTCGTCCATGAACCATTCTGCTTGGAATTCAGAGCAACATATCGCTGATCGAAGCGGGGATTCAGGTGAAATAGGATATTGCCTGCAAAAGGAATCTCGAAATGACCATGCTTGTCCCGATTGACGGAAAAACTTTCAATAGACGTTCGGAGAGAAGAAGCGGATTTTTGTTCCCCAGAATTACTGACCGTCACTGGCTTTATCGCACAGATTGATGTGAAACCGGTGAGCTGTCTTGGTCGGTTTAGCTGCGATTATGATCTTGAGGCCAGGCTTGAGATTCTCGAGCTCTTTGACAAACGGCACGTGAGGACTGATGATGGACTCGACGTTCTCCAGTTTACCGGGTAGGCTCAAGGTATCGATTGTGTCTCCGCATCCGGAGGCAAGATGCAGATATCTGATGGTAGAGAGAAATATGCGAAAATGCCTTCACGGCCCCGCTCATGGTGACGATGGAACCTTCGGATGAGAACTGCTAAGAAACTCACGGGAGAGGATCGTCTCGTTCCTGGAGCTCTGATATGACAAGTCCACTGCCACCGGCTATTTCGATACGATTCACTTTCTGATAATCAACCCGATGTTTGAAACAAAATTGATGCTCCCCATTGATTGCTACTTTGTAGTCGTCGCAATCAACCAGAATCGTCATCACGAACGGTTTATTCGGCTGGATGCTCAACGGCGATACTCTCTCCTGAATCGCGATGAAAAGACTTCAGCTCCTAGGACTTTCCGGAACGTTACGTCTTGGAGTAGCCAGGAGTAGAATTGGACTGCGTTCTCGGTTTTGTATATACCGGCACTGCTCTGCTGCTGGGTAACATGCCGGAAACCACTTGCCTCTTTCATCCATTGGCCTTTTTCGAATGAATTCAGCACGAGACTATCGTTCTCGATCCTCGGGTTGACATGGAGTGCTACGGTGTCTTCGTTATGCTTGAGCTCGATGTGAAACCTCTTCGGCCCGGAGACAATCCCTCGAAGTTCGAAAACACGTCCCACCTGGCGGATGACGATCCGAATCTCATTACTGTATTCTGTAGTTCACGTCGTGTCCTAGAGATATGTATACCGCTGAAACCACGGACCTGAACTTTGCAGCTGACCGACCCCTTATACGGGACAGACAAATTGTGCTTCGCTACTCCGAAATGACGAAACATTTTCAGAGATACGTTGTCGGGCATACTAAGGAGTCTTCTGCAATAGAAGTACAGGAAATTATCGCGTCGATCACAGAATCATCACAGCAAACAATCTTTTGTATAGGAGAGTCACTCCAAACTGGTATCTCACATGCTCGTTCGAAAGAGGGAGAAGCCCTCCTCGGTCGGTGCGTGAGGGAACGAGTCACACGATTTCTGCTCACTCGGCCCAAGTCAGCGGAGCGCTTCGGTCGAGCGATCAGCTGACGGCTCGAACTGTCACAGGTAAACTCAGAATCCGCTTCCAGCGCAGATCAGCGATAAATGCTTCCGCATCTCAAAAGCTCAGGCAAGACCGCTCGTGGAAGCGGATCTTCGGATCTCATAGAGAGATCGAATTTTCGCAGAGAGCGTCGCTGAACGCGGAATGTGGGACCGTCGAAGCTGAAGGACTCACGGATCTCTGACCATTCACGGCGCGTTCTCCAATCACGAGCCCACGCTCCTGTTAATCCTCAGAGACTAGCTACGAGCGCGCGATTCCAGAAAGTTGACTCACAATGGATTAATAGAGTGGCCTTCGCTGATCGTTCAAGCCATCGAGTAGTGCGTGCTAGAGGAGGGGTAAAGCTTTCGTGATTGCTGCACCGATAGGTTGCTGGACTTCGATAAGCTCTTTCATTCCAAAAAAACACGTACGAGTCCTCGATGAAATGACCCGTGATAGAACAAGTTTCCCCTCTCAGCTAACCATCACCCATACTACTCCCATCATCCGCACTCCGATCAAAACAGCAACAATAACAACGACGTCTGGCGCTTCTGCTACGCCGCAGCGGCGGCCTCTCTGTTTACCTCCTAGGTCCATGCGATGAAGAGAGAAAAAAAGTACGAGTGAACAATGCCGGACCTCTGCTATAATCACCGGAAGCTGCTCACGTTTTGTCGTCGATCCATTGATGAATGATTGCGCCAGGGTTTTTGAAGACATTGAATGCAGAGCGAAGTTTCGGCGGCTGTAGTTTCATTGCTGTCGATCGACCGGACCGCTTCATGTGCCTGTTGCGTGTCTCCTTGTCACCTTCGTGCCTTCGCACAAAGTTCCTGTATCGTCGGCGGCGCAGAACGTCGTGGACAAACCCTAGCAAAGCCTATCCGGGGTGGCACCGAATCTTCGTGAATTGGGTAGTTTGCTGGAAGCAGCGGAGCGCAACTTTTCGCCGAAGCCCTCGTGATTTACCACTCGAGATCCGCACGGCCTGGGGATCATTTTCGGGAGTTCAGAGATTCTATTCCCGTGTGAAGAACCCCGAAAAATGGCCCGAGAAGGCATGGAGTAGGCTTCGCGGAACCTAGGTTGGGGACCACTGGATTAGGAGCTCGACCAGTGGTTCGACTGAGCAGGTCACGGGGTAATCTTCGGTCCATCGGACGGCTTTTCCTCAGCTAGCTGTAGGGTCTAGTAGAGTATTGGCATCCGGTGGGAGATAGGTATCTAAATGGTTTAATGAAATGTCATTCGGGAGATCTGATGTGTTCTGCTCGTCGTGAATATTGAGCTGATGGTTTTTAGCAGGTGAGGGGAGAGTTCCCCCCTCTGTGCTGGACAGTAGCTTACCGGAGCGGTATCCCGGGTGCTTCCTCCCTGAAAGACATGTTGTAGCGGGACCTTCTCAATCTGACAGACTGGGCAGATGAAATCACTGCATCTTTTGTCGTCCGATCCTCTGCCAGCTGAGTCGGCATCAGCTCGGCTCGCATTTACTTTGGTAAAAAAAACACCATTGAACATGACAACAAGAGGCGGATCGAATAAGAAGTTCCGTCGATAGCCATCGTCAGCACCTCATATCGATTAGCTACATCACCACTTGATAATTTCGCAATGAGTGCCTCGTATGGTGGCAGAGCTTGTCTTTCCCGCGGGAAGACTTAACTATTATCGGGCACTCAGACATGCTGCTTCTAGGAGATTAGAAAACGGGTTGGAGGATTCCTAGCTCATGACTTCGATTCAAATGTTTGGATGTTGCTGAACTTTGCGTGTTTTTGTTGATGCCGTCAATTGTCGCATGCACGCTTCCCAAAGGAAGCTGGGGACGTTCAGTCATTTCTTTCCATGGCAGAGTTCCGCTCGTACGACGCGCACGGCTATCCAGCTGCTCGGGGACGTTCGAATAGCAGCTCTCGATGCCTAATCCATCAGCTGGTTCCCTTGCTTGTTGAGAACCTCAGCTTCCGAGACCAGGATTGAGGTTGCCGAAAATCGCAACGCTTGTATACTCGACTCGGGTTTTCTCTGGTATGCCATGTATAGAGACGAGCTGAATACCCATACATTCAGGGAGATACATCCGTATTCTGCATCCCGACCACGAAGCCGACTTCCTCATTGTAAAAAACCTTGAAGCCCTCCCTCATAGATCTTTCGCACAAGATTCCTGAGAGCCGTCCCTTCCGGTCGCTCATTTTCTCAAGCCGTCCCACGGCGGCCAAACGGTCCTGCGGCCAAACGGTACCGCGACCAAACGGTCCCGCGGCCAAACGGTACCGCGACCAAACGGTCCCGCGGCCAAACAGTCTCGCGTCCAGACGTCTCGCGGCAAAACGACCCGCGGCCGAACGGTCGCGGCCAAGTGGGGCGTATCGACTCACCCTGATCAGCCGCGGCTTCTGTTTCAGCTATGTAGGTGAGTGTGCTCCATCCACCTTCCGGCTCCAGAAAGAAGCTCCCGTGGAATGGAACGTCCGCTTCCCCCTCATCTTCATCTAGAGATTTGAGCCCGATACAGCGCGGGAAGCGCTTTTCCACCCCATAGAAAGGTAATCGACCTTGCTTGTCGGTGAGGAAGGTTTCATTCAGGGAACCATCTCGGGATTACACTTTGACTCTGACCATCCTTCTTCTGAGTTGAGCGACACTCTGAAATCACGGATCTGATGCAGATGTCGCATCAGGATTTGGCGGGAACATAAAACACGCAGGGTGATGGATTCTTGGAAATCCAAAACTCTACGTCAATTCAAAGTACATCACTCGGATACATCGTATACCTTGAAGACAGGAGAATCATTCCGGGGTGCTCTGTGGGTCGAGACGGCCAACTCGTCTTCCTCGAGAGAAAACCTCGATTTAGGATTGATAGAGAGACCTTAATGCATGCGCGACTTCGCAAACCGTTGGCAAAAGAACCCAGTGACAACAGTCCAAAGATTCAGGGAGGTGCATAGATCCCTCCAATCGATATTCGATATAGATTAATCATAATCATACACCGTTGGTATAGGAGTCAATCGGATTGATTTCCAGATTGCCTTGGTCATGACTGATGACTCATGACTCATGACTCATGACATCCGATCATCCCTCTGCGACAACGAATGCGTCCGAGATTCCTTGAGAAGGCAGATAATGATTTTTTCTTGAGCCAGACGCAATGGCTCGGGACATTACTTCCTACCCAGGTCTGCTATGGAAAAAATGTTTTTGAGAACTTCTATGGACACATCGGTGTCATTCTTCCGACGTCTTTACCGGAGCACTAAATTCAACCTCTAGATGGGAAGGGAAGGTTCCTGAAAGAAATTGGAGCATCTTCGATGAACTCTTCGTCCTTGACGGAATATGGCGGGAAGGACGACGTGCGATCGCTGACATCATTGTTGAAGGAGGAACTGGTACCAGATCTACCTCGAGCTGCGCAAGGAGGTTCAAATGTCAGAGCGATCAGAGCCTCGAGGAATGAATTTTGCTTGAAATACTGCACACTCTGGGGTATCATTCTGATGGCTTTCGTCACGGTTCTCCTGATAATTACAATCGGGAGTGAGACGACATCGCGGCTTTTGTCTCGAGGAGGGTGGCATCCGATTTTCATGGAGAAAGCCCGGCAACGCCTCTATGTAGGGAACGTTTCTGCACATGAACTGCCCGTTCCGAGGAAGTCCCTCGAGGACAAAACGACATCCCTTGATGAATCATCGACGGTCTGACCACATCCGAGGCCTCAGAGGAATTCACCCCATATTCATCGGGCCGAATAGGCGCTGAGGTTCTGACGAGAGGTCTGAGGTTCAATTACGCGGCGAGCTGCCTCTCTGATGAGTGGGGTTTCCTGATACAAGTCTCCTGAGAGGATTGGCTGCACGTACTACAATAAAAAATCACATGACGAAAGCATGTGATCATGTCAATCACATGATGAATCAGAATTCATCCGAATATATATATATAAACAGTACCTCACCGCTCAATGGAACAGGTGACGAACTCGTCCCATTTGGCTTCCTCGAATACAGTAGCTTGTACGCTCGGTCCTGCCACAGCTCACCGACAGCTTCACCGCAGCCACCTTCCGCCAATCGTGACGTCGGGGGTGCAATCGAAACGAGGAGAGACTATTTGGCGATACCGAGAAATTCCAGATGATGGATAGTTATTCTGGCTTCAATCCTCCTGTCAATACTGACCCGGGACCGCCGGCAGAAGTCAGTTTCCGAAATCGGCGGGATCAATGTTCCGAGCCCATTCGTCTTGAATTCTCGAGATATTCCGCCGAAAACTCATCCGATGATCCATCTTGTTCCCTCCGATATCGCCCCGGCATGCTTCTGCTGCTCTTTCGGTCTAACATCTCGACTCATCCCATGGGTTAGTCTTTGATAGAATTCACGTCTGCTACTTCCGTCTGGGGGACACCCACGGAGCAACATCGAACGACTCCGAGCTCATCCTGTGCATGGAGATTATGGGGCGGAATCCCCGTCCGGTGAGGATATCGTTATCGCACTGTTCGAGGATTGTACCCGGGGGCTCCCCCTCTTGTTATTCCTTCCCAAGCCGCTGTGACCTTCTAACAACCCTACCCGTTTGGAAGCGCCTGTATGCAAGGAATGAGTTTCATCCGGCTTGTTGAATAACGAAGAATTAGACGCGTCCCATTTAGTGCTTTTGCCTTACTCATCGAGAGCCCAGGGAATCTTCCGTCTCAGATATCATGGAGGAGGTCCCCCCTTACAGCTTAGGTGAGCGGCTCGCGGAGGGCTGCTCAGGCCAGAGGCGGATCCTGGAATCCTTCGAGGAGGGGGTGCGAGGCCTGGAGCCTGGAGGGAGGGTCGTTTCCATGCCTGGAATCAGATTTAAGATGGGGAATATAGGCAGTCGGGTCACTCGAGGGAAGAGGATCGGCCGAGGGCTCTTTTCCCCCTTCGGGCTCGTGCTCCGCTTGTGCTACCGGAGAGCTGCAATCACCACGCATTTTCCAGATTTCTCGCTCGTTGAGGATTCATTCATCAGGGCACAAACCCAGTATCCTGATTCCTCTGGAAGCTCCATTGCTGGGCGTTGGGGAAGGAGAGGTTCCGAAATTCCGGGACACGGAAGGGAATTCAAATTCAAGAACTTGAAGTATTCAATCTTGATTGTATCAGCTGTCGCAATGATCATTTTCCTAGCATCGAGACGTCATAGAAGCCAGACCCTCCAGGGAGATGATCAAGAAATCCGTACCGCGTTGTCCCGTCATCGCGTATCGTAGTCTCGGCTCTCTCAGATCTACCTCCACGCGTCTACCTCCACGCGTTCAAAGAAGCGCCACTCCATGAATCATTAGCACCGAAAATTCCCCAATGCATAGTCACCAGAGCAAAGAGGAAAACGCTCAACAGAAACGAACGTTTACGATGAAACAGGCAATTTCAATCTCAGATCGCGGAAAAAGCGGTGTTTTTCACACTAATAAACGTGACCCATTTACCGAACTCGTCTGTTCAGATCAAGCGAGTTCGATCAAGAAATAAATGTAGTACTGCAAGGAACACACGAGAAGCCGTCGTTGTGGGCTGCTTCCTCCGAAATTTCGCTAGAGTTGGAGGTAGAGCGGGACCGGATCTTCTGGCATCTGGGACTGTTCAGGAGATTGCCACATTGCCACCCGTTGCAAGAGCATCTTATTTATAGGCTTAGTGCACGTATCGCTATCTATCGTTTCGCTTTCGATGAATAAGCATAGCTGTATCTATGCAAAAGGTCTCTAATCTAGAGCCGAGGATTGACCATTCACGCGCTGCTTCATCCGCCGCTGCCGTATATGCATGACATACTGTACGACTTGGTTCGCCGCGCCGGGAATGACGGAAGGAGAACGATCCTCCATCGTTTGTCATGGGGCAGGCGAACGATCGTCTGTCATTTGACACGTGCAGAGCACGATCTTCTCGCAAGATCCCGGGAGCTCTCTATGAGAAATAACACGAATTATTTCGAGCTTGGTCACCAGAAAACATTCCACATTTCTTCGATACCCCAGAGCCCGCTGATTCAGGTTCTATTATAGCGTGGCAAGATGCCCTGTAAGGTGTTCCTCCTCCGTAAAAGAGTACGGAGTTGAAGAATTTACGAACACTACTATAAAGTCGATGGTATCCCAGCCATCGCTTTGGGTTTCTTCTAGATAATGAAAACTTTTGGGAATCTAAGGAAATTGATGAGATCTAAGAGAGAAAGGAGCTGATTATTATATTTATTCGATGTTCAGACTATTCAGACCAGGTTGGCTGTCTCGACATTGCATCAGCGATTCGGGAGCTTGGGGCTATGTCGTAGCAAGACGGGGATGGGTGGGGAAGCCTCGCACCACTCGGACGAAAGGCTTCAGCAGAGCGGATTTTCAAATAGATTCCTTCGATAGGACGGCGGGAGGTCCAGTCGCTGAGTTCTGACTGGACTGGAATTACTGAAGGACGGCAAGAATTGAATGGCGGACCTCGAAGTATGAAAAGAATTGCTGGTCCCGCTCATGGTGAGCTGGCTGAGGAGCCTCCCATGCCGCACAGCACGCTGGAATTGGAACGGAGAATGCCCGTATTCGTCGCGGATAGAGAAAAGTCTGATCAGGTCTATCAGCTCATACACATCGATACAATGATTGCCGAAGACCTCATGCATTTCGTCCAAAAGAATTATCGGCAGAAATTCTATCCTTGAGCGATAATTGGAGTCTATCCCGCTCCGATTCTAATAAGTCGTTCTCCCGGATGCAGCCCTCTAAAGCCTGCCTCTATCGAGATAAAACAACGAAAAGCCATCATTTGTTGACGGACCAGGTCAACCACTGAGAGGACTCGTGCAGGATGGCCGTCGACGCGATGGAGAAGGGTACACTCCGAGTGAAGGATGTGGCGAGCAGGGTGGAAAATCTCGCCAAGAAGGCCGACGCTCTCGCCAAGAAGTCTGAGTCTTCGTCGAGCACCCCCGAAGCGTCGAGCTCCTCGATTTCTAAGTCAAAAAGGAACATGAGGTCCATCCTCATGATGATCTGTCTGCTGCTGCTAATCGTCTACGTAATCGGTGCTCTTAACGAAGATCCTTCCGCAACAACAAAAACCACGACCACCACCAGTGAGCATGCGTTTTGAGTATTCACTATTCACCTATTCTGTAGTTTCATCATAGTCGTATGGAGAGAGCATTCTCACGATGTTTTTCAGAAAAGCCCGCTGCGAGGAAGATGGGTTGGCCATGGAAAGGAGGCAGATCTGGGGAAGATGTTGGCGAATCATTCGACGAGGCCGGTGCGGCTGAAGGCAGAGCCGGGGGCGGCGAGGAAGAATCCGAAGGGCCACACGACTCGAAACGGAAGGTCGAGAAAGCTCGAAGAAAGTCGAAGAAGAGAGGTCAACACGGAGGATCCAGCGGACGATCCGGAGAAGGCCACTCGGATGTGTCGGACAGCGGGTTTGAGGGATCTGAGGATGGAGTCGAGGGAGGTCAATTCGTCGCAGAAGACAGACTTCGCGCGAAGAGAAGTGTCCACAAGCGCAAGCGCCGCTCGTGATACACTAATCCAGGATGCCGCAGAGAATCTTTCTTCATCTATGTCTACTTTTTCGAAACTCACTTCTGGATCCGAGCCGATAAAGCATCCGAGATGGATGAGATAACCGTGTTGTCGTCTCCGAGTGATATTCACGTTTAGGAAGACCTGTCTATCGTGAAAGATGAACTCTATCGTAGGCGAAGTATTCGGTAAACGCGGGCGCTCGTCCCACCTTCCTGGCATCACTGTTCAGATTAGATTCCGTGGATAGACTTCCCGTTCGATACGAAAAAGCTGAAAGACTTCAGCGTGAAACACGAAGATGGAGAAGCTCGGCGGAGCCGATCGATCGATGGATGAATACCGGATGAATTGAAATGATTACGATTGAATTAATTACTAATTTCGCTTTCGGAAAGGAGGAGGTAGGGAAGCGAGAGTTTAGGCAAAGCGCCATGATCGGAAGAATAAGCGGCTCACCTACGGCGCTCATCTGTGGATGGGAGGGGCCGTAATCGCATCGCGTTTCATATCCTCAGGCTTCTCACACGTCGCCCGGATGTTCACGAGGAAGAAGTCCACTGTCAAGCTGCGAGATATCCCTCATCCCGAAGCTCCCAAAGAGACGTATTGATATTGCATATTTCGGATGCACCTGACCATAGCTGGAAGTGCACTCCGCAAGGAATTCGCTATCTAGATTGGTCTCAATATATCTACTCAGCAAAGGCATAATTCCGGTGATCTCACCAACGCGCGTAAATGCTCGAGAAAATTCGAATATGAGGTGCCGCTCCCGACTGAGAGACTGCATGTCAATCCCGGCCAGCCTCGCTGGACCTCCCTATGTCCTCGGTCCCGATGTGCGGGATCAATCAGGGGGTCGCAGAGGTGGGACGGATCTTTGGCTGCCTAAACCCACATAGGGGTACTGACTCCCGCAAGAAGCTTTGTATAAGCTCCCAGAGCCAAGCCGCGGCAATGGTCTCAATCTCAAGCACCTCTTCGGGTTGCCTGAGAAAGCAGAGCTCGGTGTCGAGCATCGATTTGCCTCGCCTACCAGCTTGGAAGCTTGTGGCTTCTTCCAAAACTAATGCACGCTGTTGACGATCCCACATCCTCTTATCATTCAGCTCCCAGCTTGTCGACTGGCATCTGCTGACGTCCTCCCTGAGCGAAATGATCCCGAAGAATTCGACAGGCTCACTCAGATTTTGGCTGAACAAAAGAAGTGGAAGACTCATGATGCAAGGGGCTCGTCCCTTCCAAGAAAAAGCGAAACTCATGAATCACATGTATCAGAAAAATCAGGGGATTCCAAAGATGGGGAGGTTTTCTCCGGAGGAGCGAGCTTCCAAGAGTTCGGGCTCGTCGGACAAATTAGCAATTGTGAGGAGCTCGAAGTCTTGCTCGGTAGCTGGCTCGATCGGCTTATGTTCGGCGGGAAGCTAACGAGCACTGAATATCTTGGATAAAGACTCCACGGAGGTATTATCGGAGTGAATCATCGGATTCCTTCGACTCATACCGATCTCCGAGAGCAATTGAGCCGAATTCGAGCTGGGAGGACCATTTCTAGCGTTTGTCAAAGTCGCAATCTTCGTCGAACGACCCGAGCGCGGGGACCGCAGAACACTCCGTGGACGGCGAGAAACGTTCGAAGTGACGAGACTCACGAATGCCCACGATCGCCTACAGTGAGCCTCACCTGGATTCATGAGGTCATGCAACTTTTCGCTCGATGGTATCGGGGCTGAAAAGCGTGATGAATGCGAAGCGATGACGCATGTTCCTTCAACGCGATACTTTCGGTCGCAGAGACAGTGCCCTCGGCGTTGCTGGGAATTGTCACCAGTAGACGAATTGATTCGGGTTGAGGCAAAGAGAAAGTGAACCAAAAAAAGAAAGTCGTCCGAATCGGTCATTCGCGAGACCGCGAGATTGGTCTGAGCTCGCGAAGCGAGATAACGTCATTGTGACACAGGCCGACCGAGAAAATCGGAGTAAAGGCGAGCGGAGCCTCCAATCTCACACCCCGCTAGTCATCGACTGCCCGAGGTTATCCAAAAACTTCATGGTTGACGGCTCGTTGAGCACCGGCCGACTGACTTGCCGACGGTGTACCTACCATTCGCGCAGGGATCAAGGAGCGAACGATATTCTCCGCTGTCGATGGGAGTTTATTCAAAATTTCTCGTAAAGGCCTTTGCGTCGGGAACATTGGTCGTTACTTTTGCGTCGGGAAAAACGCTCGGACGTTCAACGGAAGCGGGATCCCACCTTTTCCAAGCACATCTATCACGAGATGCATGCAATGCGTGAATGATGATCACATAGAGTGCTCCAATCAAAGGCTGCTCCTTTCGGCGGTTTGGCGAATGTGCCAGAATCACGGAGTCGATCGCGGATTCCCGAGGTAGGCGCAGGATCGATGAGCAGTCCTCCAATGACGAGGAACGTAATCGATCGTTTCGCTGGGAGAAGAGTGAGATTTACGGGAATTGGGTTGCTGGCCCGCCGCGTATACTCCGACCAAGGAGTTCTGAAAGGAGTGACGACGAAGGCGGCGGCGTGTTTCGAAGCGACTGCCATGAGCTATTGTCGCTCACAATAGCAGAGTCATTCTCTCTTCTTCTTTGTGGCAGGCAACTGACAGTGTTCGATATCTAGTAGCTACTGTTGTTGTCGTCGTTGTTGTAGGTGGTCTTGGTTGCGATGGTTGTCGAGGTGTTTGTAGTTCGGTGGACGGGAAAAGAGAGGAAAAGGAAGGATACGACGACACGTTTGACACGATGTGTTATGTTAGCTACTTCCCCCATCGCGCGAAGTTGGACCGGCCCCTGTCCGACATCCAGGTAGGCTAACGCCCTGCCGCCGCACTTTGTCGCTGTGGGCCATTGTGCATTGATTGTGTGTATGAGCCCAAGGGTATTGTTGTCGGCGTCCGGATCTTCGTACAGTCAGTTCGTCCGTGTGTCCCCATCCGTCCGTGGACTCGTCCCGTCGCTCGACTCTGTGTCCACTAGTTCCCCCGTCGTCGTAAGCAACCTGTATCTCCGCAATAGGCAGCTGGATGCCCAGCTTCGGCTGGCTGTCGAGCAAGCAATCGCCGCGGATCGGAGGACGCACGGACGGACAAACGAACGAACGGATGGGCAGACGGGAATGCGGCTCGCCAGGTTTTCCCACCTGCATTCTGCGGCTCGGCCATTCTTCTCCTGTTTGCGACGCTGCTTTCATCCTATTCTTCGTATGCGGCCGCTGCTGCCAACCGTATACGCAATCGCTTTTTCTTCCGTGTCTGAACGCTGCTTATGTGACAAATTGTGTTTTATGAGCCGTTCTTCCCCTGAGTATGCCTACGGTGGAGCTTCTAGAGCTAGCGCAGTCAGCGACCCCGTTCGACACAATGTGATGATAGCTACATGTCGGAAAGAGATGATGCGCAATCGAGAGCGATTATTTTGATAGACTGAGAATCAATGGAAAGGACTGGACTTCTGATTCCGTAGACGAAGGCTTAGAGCAGCAATGGGCTCTCCGCTATGCCGAGCCTGGGAGCGAGGTTGCTCCTGCTGACCTGGACGATGATCGCGAAAATCGATTGAGCAATCAATGAGCGCAATTGATAGACATTAGCACCTATGGCGTAATCTCCAACCAGTGGCGTAGCGAGCCGGAGTGCCGCCCGGGGCGGCGATTCGAAATTTTCCGTTTTTTCACCGTGCTCGACGAAAATGCCGCCCCCCGCCAGATATTTTTTCCTCGAAAACACTCCGTTTTTTTGGATGCAAAACCCCGAAATGCCGCCCCAAAAAGCTCCGTAGGAAGTGCCGCCCGGGGCGATCCGCCCTCCCCCCCCGCCCCCGCCTTACTACGCTACTGTCTCCAACTCATTCAGATATACCTGCTCATCAATTCAGATATACCTGCTCATCAATTCAGGATTCCGCCACGTTCCTCGGAATGATATGCCCACTTCACCCGATTCGAATCGATTCCTCGAGCCGATTCGTACGCGGCAATCTCGCGGCCCTCAGCGAGGATCAGATCCCGTTTGTTCTCAATCGGCTCCCCACCCCTTTGGGTGTAGGGGTGCGCAACTTTCCCCGTTCCGACGGAACTGATGGAATCTCCGGCTGTAGCCAAGGCTTCCGAGTGAATTAGTCGAATCATCGGAATATGGTGACTATCCGCAGCGAACTCCAGTCGGCTCCGAGCCCACCACGGTCCTGACGGGCTTCTCTCAGATAATAATCGGAGCTCAACTCCGCTCGCTTGGAAGTGTGCTTACGTAGGGACAGGATGACACAGCTATTTAGAAACTTTCAACTGTGCGCGCGACGTACCGACGTGCGTTGCTTTACGAAAATCGATTCCGAGAAACGGTTCGCAAGGGAAGCCAGAGAAAGCGATGAGTCGCCCCTATTATTCACATCCCGAGCCGAAGGCGGGACTTTCGCCAGAGGAGAATCGTCGGTAGCTCTCGCGGTATTACGGGACGAATCCCGTGAGCGGCGAGAGAGCCACGGTATAGCTACATTGATAGAGGAATGAATGATGGACTGATTGAAGGAAGCAACGCGGAAGCAAAAAAAGATAGCGGAAGAGAACAGGAATGTTTCTGAGTTGTACAACTTGTGATGGCTATTATACTCGCCTGTTCTGCTCTTCGGTGTTTTCTATTTCGCCGGATGCGCCTCTTTTTCCGTCTTTCGTTCGAGTTCCATTAGCAGTATTTGTCCTTCTATTTCGTTTTGCTGCTTCCTACCCATTTGCTCTTTTTGCTGTGGGCGCTTTTGCCAAGAGCTATGCGATGGCACTGCCACCGCAAACAGCTTTAATTGTGTTCATGAAATCTTCGCAAATGTTCTGGTGCGGACCTCTCGCGCTCGAGAACGATTTTCGTCGTCATGGTCTGTCCGGCGGATGGTTTCCCGCTATGATATCTACCTAGACCTGCGCTTCAAGAATGTCCTGTGACGGGTCTGGTCCTCGAAAGGATTTTTCTCGAGTTCGTTCAGCGTGTAAGCCTGCTCATAGAACTGCATGAACAGCTCTATTTGGCGCAGCTCTTTTTTACATTTTATTGTCATTTCTGTTGTTATTGTTGTTGGAATGGTGCGGAGCCTTTGTCAGAGGACGCCGCACGACGCTCTTCCCATCCCGCATCGCTTTTTTCGGGACACACACGGCACAGGAGCAGAAACTCATGCTTCTGCTGCGACTCAGGACGCTCCCACAGAAGCTGAAGCTCGTTCATTGACCCAGACTCCTTTACAACCGCGATCGCGAGATGAATGATGCACAGCTCTTCTGCGACGGAATATTTTCGGCGCGCTCTCGGGAAAACTCGACAATCGGAGTACAAGGACGAGCTCAGAGGAAATCATCAGGCGAGAGCGTTTTGGAAAAAAGTCGAGGTTATACTCTTGATGAGGCCTTGCTTCGCTCCGTGTGATTCATTCGGAATCAAGAGAAGAGCAGCAACATTGAACGACCCATGCTCCAGTTTTCTTCCGGGGGAGAACTCCAAGGATAATGCAAACAGGATATCTGCTTATCGGGGAAAAGTTTGAACGGCGGCGGGAGCTTCGCTGCTTTTCAATGGAGCGCTGTAGATGCGCGCATTTGTTTGGATAAGAAGTCACGTTGGGAGAAGAGCTTCTCAGATCGCCTGCGGACGGGAATAGTGGCGGGTTCTCGACGAGAGACACAAGCATGGATGGATTTGTTTCTTTGGCATTTGGGCTTCTGCTGATAGGCCGGCCAGCCGGGCGCGCGGCCGGGCAGGTGGTCTCGCGGACAAGCGAATAAGCAGCAGAAGGAAGACCCGGCAGACATTCCATCATGCTGCTTTCGGGGTGAAAAATGCCGAATTCATTCAATGCCCGGGCCGTCCGCGGGGCAGGCCGTACGACAAACGAACGCAAGAGAACGACACGGAGGGGAATTAAGGGTGGACGTAGACCAGTTAGGGGTCGTCGCGCGGCGGGTCGCAGCGGGGCGACAGCGCCCCTGCCGCGGGCTTGGACGAGTAGGGACGACAGTTTAGGGGGTTCTGGGGAAGTTTCCAAGTCGCCGACACCACTGTATGTCACTGTGGCTGGCTCAATTGAGTTTTGTCGAAACGAACTCAACCGTGCAACCGAGCGAGATGTTCAAGCCAAGTGCAAAGCGGCGCTTTCCATTCATTCATTCATTCATCTCTATAGGCTCCGCTTTGCTTTGAAATTCCGAGCAAGAGAGAGAAACACCATGAGAGTCGGGAGGAGAGAGAAAGCCATTGTAGTTCGCATTCGATGAGAGAGAAAACGAGAGATTCGAGGGCATCGTTCCGGCAGCAGCGATCTCACAAACCCCGAGAGAAAGAAGATAGGAAACCGTGTGCTTTCTTGTTGTAGTTCGACTTTTGTGTCCTCTGTACTCTCTATACCAACTCGAAGAAAAAATAAAAGATGAAGAGGCTATTTCCGAGCTGACCTCATGAACACGTCTGGTTCCCAAGACGCTTCCAGATTTACATTGCGAGGTACAGTCGTGAAAGCAATTCACAGACTTGGATAACATCTACGGAGTCGGGCTCCGACTCGGGGAAAACTGTTTGAGAGAAGTCGGGCTTTTTGAGTGAGACATCATAGTGGAGGCGGCGCGTCACCGGCGATGATTCAATGAGAAGTCTTATCATTAGTCACGTGTTCCCCATCCCCCCTCGGATGCCCGCCTTCCTGCCCCGGTCCCGGTCGTACTTCTTCTCTAACGGTAGTCTATCTTGCTCTATTCTTTCGCAGCTCCGCTCAGAGTATCGAGTGTCCGCCGCGAACTTATCAGCTGTGGTCACGCCTTTTGGCCGAACAAAAGCCATGATTTGCTATCTGACTGGATAAATCTGTCACAGCACCCCATGCCAGTCTCCTTCTGCCTTTGTGTGATTGTTCGAGACCCACGCAGATCTTCGTCGACGTCGCTAGGATTATCTCCAGCAACGGTATCTCGTCAGCTTATTGTCGTGGAAAAATGACTCGCGGAGCGAAGTGTGGCAGAGGGAGAAATCACTCGTCTTCATGCGAGCGAGCGAGCGAGCGGATCGACAGAGAGCATCGAGCATGAAATGCGTACTTCACTTACGCCCTGCTTCTCGACGCAACGACCCCCATTCGGCCGCAGTTCGGGCCGAGGCGACGAACAGCACTGTTCCGCCTCACAGGGTCGAGATCGAATCAGCGAATATGTGCGGAGCATCTGAAATGTAATAAATGCCTCTAATCAAGGCGACTCTCGGTCGTATATGGACGATATCATAACGGGTCATCCGAGCTATATTCATAGGAGGTCAAAAAGAAGACGAGTTAACAGCCCGCTGGTATAAACGCTATGGGTCCGACCCCGGACGGGGCCAGTCCTTGATCAAAAGCTAGAACAGTCACACTCGGAATCCGTCCCATCTCTCGAGTCCTCGGAGCGACCGCAATTTGTTCGCTGCAAATATGCTCTCGTAATTCGCTAGCCACTGGCGTGGTTTACGATGCGGCGCTCGGTATTCCATGCCTGAGCTCAACGCGGTCCCTTCTTTCGGTACACAATCGCGATTCTCGCCGTTACACAGCATCTCCCATGGAGAGCGAGTCATCCTCGGACGGGCATTCGAAGCTCTTGTGACGAAAATAGTCCGCGGACATCGTGAGATTCGCTGCGTAGAGATGCAGGGGAAAAACATGAGGTTTGATTCACATCTCTGGATTATCGTAATCAACGATTCTCAGAACGATGAAACGAAGCAGTGCCCAGTCGTGGTAAACATAGGTGTTCGTCGAGGAGCCGCCGCGCCGGTCGCCCTCGTCGGCCATGGTGGTTATTGTGCTTGTATCGAGCGACGAGGAATTTCAACCCACAGTGGTTTCTCGTTCTTTTTGAAAAAGCAAATCCGACATCACATGTAGCGCACGCATATTCAGACCTTTTTATCCACCTCTCAATCAAGCTTTCCCCTCGGAGAGCAAGGATCAGGTTTCACCTCGACTTCGTGTCAGAGCTCTGGAGAAATGGCCTGCCCGTCGAACAACGAAATGCTGAACTCATATTCCACTGCGTACCTCTGTTCGTGAATACCTACTGACCAAGTTGAGAGAACTCATGCACCCGCAAAACATCTTCGCCCATCGGTCGAAAGTTTCGATACGATTCTGGACGAAAAAATCGAGGGATGTCACGATTTGCATTCCTCCGCGGGTCTCCGCTTCCGCGAGACGTTCCTGGTCTGATTATTCCCTCGGCGCCATCTGCTCGAGAGCTTTAGTGCACGTCTCTCCGTTAGACTGCAGAGAAGCCGCCTTTGCGTTTTCATGCCACGAATCTTCAAGTGGGTCTCGAACCGAGCCACCGGCCACCCTGACCGAGCAATCGTTTCGCGGGTAAACGAGCGGCCGAATGGTCAACCCACCCACCAACGAACCCCAGCAGGGCAAAATGGAAAGCTCTCACTCTCTCTACATAAGACATCCTCGTGTCCCGCCCGTGCCTGTGGCGGGCTTGGATTAGTAGATAAGAGTCCCGGTGAAGGCAGCCGCAGCAAGAGAGCCAGCCGCAGCCTGCACACAGAGTCACCCACGGCTTCCAGTGAATGGCACCTCTTCCGGTGATAGCGAAATATTGATGGAATTTAACAGTATTGTATGCTTGCCTCGCTCTTTGTGGTAAGCTGAGCTCAGACCCGAATCTGGCTGACACGTTTTTGTGCATCGAATGCGGCACGGTTTCTTGCAGTCACTCAGCTTTGTTGACTTGAATAAAAAAAGGGAACTCTTGCTCCCTGTCAGATAGAGCGCTTGTTCAGGGGGATATTCGTGTCTGCGAGGATATGACCCCGTACACGCCGCCAGCATTCACTCGAGGCGAACCGCGAATCCATTTGATCCTCGATTCTCAACCTCCACAGCACAAAACAGGACTTTGTACGGCATCTCTGAGAGAGAGGCGAGAAGGGTGATGGACATCGAAATGAGTTCACCGTACAATAGAACATTTCAGAAACCGTGGAGAGCGACGAAAAGTTTTCCGACCGCGTTCGACCGACTGAGACTTATCAGCGTGCGGAGTTCCGCTAACATCCGCGACACTCCGCGTTATGTAATGAGCATGGGAAATCGGATCGGTGTTGATCGACGCTCGTAAGCCCGCAGCTCGCGAGAACGTCATATATTTCGATTTTTAGGGCGGTTTCGTCGGACGAGGTGGCAGGAAGCCAGTCCATTAAAAGTTCAAATACATTAACGATCACCAGCAGGCGTTTCGAATCGTGTCGCGCTCAGGTGAAAGGAGAGAGAGCGAGCTGAGAAGCAGACTTGCGTATTCGAATCGTTTGATCATTTCGCGATCGTGGCTGATCATGACTAACCTGGAGCCATCGCACTCAATTTCTCGGACATCTTGGAGACTTCCACATACAGGTCTCAATCGATAAGCGCTTCAGAGTAGAATATCATAGCATGAGTGGGTCTGCTCATGAAGTTTTTGTAACAGAAGTCGCTGATAGTAGAATTGAGCGGCAGAGGAATCGATGCTCCTCACGATGTTGAGGAGAGTTGAAGCTTTCCACGCGACGAAGGTCAATAATTAGAGGAGAGAATTGCGAAAAATCACCAATACCCACCTGCTCATCACGATCATCACCGATGCGGCAACTCCCGGCTCTCAGTTCGATGGAGGGGCAACTTACGGTACGATTCAGAAAGAAGTAGCGCGGGGAAGCTCTGTCGCAAAAGTCTCACCGCATAGGAGCGACGAGACCGGGCCACGGAAATGCAATGGATCGATTTCACGTGCCTTGCATGCCCGTGAACCGCGCTTCCCGTGAACACTCCGAAATGTGTCAAAGGAACAAGCAAATGGTGCTTTGTTGAAGAAAAGGTCATCTTCCATACTCGGACTTCCAACTCCACGTTTCTCAGAGCAAATATGATTTCCCGTAGTGATCATTGTTGCCGCTGCTACTGATCTTCTCTCCTCATTTCTTTTTTTTTGTCACTTGCGAATGAAGGACCATCCACGGGTAGCTGCTGTTGGTCTGAAAGCAGTCGCCCATTTCGCTTCCATCAAGCGAGCGCGCAAGCTAGCTGGCTAGCCATTGACCGACCCAGCAAGCCATCTATAGTTTTTTCTCAATTCTATTCATATTTTCTTTCTCTCTGACGATTTTTAGTTGCGTAGTCGGCTGAATTTCTCATTGGTCAGTAGTAGTGACGCTGATGATGCGGTCGCTGTAGCGAACGCCGTCAGCGGGAGCAGCACCACAGCCATACCTTATTCACACAATGGTACAATACCACATTATGGGACGATTTTTCTCCTTTTTTTCTCTTTTTCCTTCTTCTTGTGATGTCGCTGCTGGTACAAACGGAGTGAGATGTGGTCGAAAGAATGGTCTCCCTTCCATTATGACTAACTTCGGAATCGGCTGAAATTTCGTCTGAGTCTAAGACCAGATGCTGTGGTTATCTTGACCATTGGGAAACCGCCAGAAATAATGTTGCTGTCAAATTTCAAGGAGGGATGAGAACTCCGGACATACCAGAGGAATTTATACGAGTCTACGTGCGGAGAATTCGGGAACGCCGGCATAATCTTTGTTCGTTCAGCGTTGAGTACACTATATGAGAACGGGCTCTACATCCCTTGGACCCGAATGGATTTGAACCCAAAAGGGCGAATTCTGCAGGAGACGAGAACTAAGAATCCTTGTCGAGCTCCGGAACAATTATGGGGGCGTCAAGCCTCATGGGATGGATGCTGCGGCGATGGGAGGATTTATATGTGCGATGCTGCGGTCGCCATTGACGTCTCGGATCGGAATGAGCGCAATGACATCGGTAGGTCCGCGATGGGCCCGAAACAAGGGAAACAGCCGAGCAGGTCCCATCCGAATCACTTGATTCTCTTGTGGAGGGAGACTCGCCTGTCATGGATTGATCCTTGTCCCCACTTCGCCTCGACCAATCAGGAAGTACGAATCAATTATTTCGCGGTGAGCTCCGGGATTCCTATTTCAAATTTTCCCATGGCTATAGCTTAAGAGGGCGAGCTTCCGCGCTCTCCATCTCCGAGGGTCCTGTGTGCATGCCAGACCTCTAATGACTAGGTGAGGAAGTTGGCTCGAATGGGATTACTCAAGATCAAACACTCAATGCGAGAACGACTGGAAGACGGTCGACGTTCGTGGCTTGCGGCCGTGGCGTCCCGTTTGCCGAGAGCGTGGTACTATTCCTTACCCGGCTGGTCCGCTGTCCAGGCTGAAAACAATCGACGACCAAGAGAACGACCCCTGATCGACAAGTCGTACTGTCGTCGTGGAGGACTGCGGAGACGAGGGATAGAAAATCTTCACCGGCCCGCGGTGACCACGGTGGCGGCGGCGGCGTCAGCTATCGTCTCCCGTCGGCAGTGGCGATTGTAGCTGCTGCGACCGGTCCAACCACCGACGCTTGATGCCGCCGTTGAGTGATTTCTTATATCCATTTGAGAATTTTTACCAATGCGAGGTGTCTCGCAGGGAAGAGGCGTCGAGAAAATTTTGAAAACCTCAGGCGGGAATCTTCAGCGAACGGGGAGACCGTCACAACGCGAATCGCCACCGCCGCTGTGGCTAGGTCAGAATGGCTCCTGGGGAAGAGTAGGAGGTGGACGAGTGAAGAGACCGACACCAACATCCCACGCGTCCGACGCTCAAACGATCTATTGTTTGTTAAGGTATATTTGTTTGTCTGTCGGTTCGCTTTCGTACTTACCGACCGTCTCGCCGGGTAGCCAGATAGCTAGCGCGCTCCTAACTCGCCTGTTCCATTCTGTTACGTTTTCTTTCCGTAATCGAGTAGTAGAATAAGCTGACTTGACGATTCGGACTTTTGAGGACATATGGGAGAATCGGAGATCGAAGCTCGATGCGGTTCTATTGCGAAAAGCGAACTCAGAATCGCCGTCCTTTCTGAGTGAGCTGTAGTTTATTCTCGAACTGGAGACTGAGTTGAGTATTGGAATAGATCGAGAGCGGATCGGGGCCGATTTCTTTCGCGCTTCCCCGCAAGACGGTAGCTCATCGACGGAGCTGGGTGCCAGGCTCGGTTCTCTCGAGCTACGTGCGAACATGCACGACGGAATCGTCGAGGAGAGACACACCGATATTTCCAAAAGGAACGCCCGGATGAAAAAACTCAAAGCCCCATTGTTCCCGCCCTCGCCTCGGTTCCGGCGAATTTTCACCGTTTCAGCATTCGAAGTAGACGAAGCTCTTGTATAAGCCGAGCTCCAGGTTGAAGGTGTGAAGACGCCTCCAGGCCCGAATCACTGTGAAGTTTCTGAAATTCTCTCGCGGAGTCTTCAGCCTCGGATCTGGTACCGGGTGTACTGCCCTGCCAACGGAGCATCCAGTCTTGATTTGCTAGAGACACGCGGCTATCTAGGCGCATCCGTCGCCAGAGCCAGCTCGAGGAGCCGTTATCTCAAAGGATGATCGGGAGATGCTCTTGACCTCTTCGAGAGGATCTTCGGACGATGGATCATGCATCATGCCTCCCCGCGCGTATTCCACTAATGACTAGCCTCGCGATACTCCTAAGCTTCCCGGCCGAGGATTCCAAAACTCCCCAATTTATGGAGCAGACTAGGTATGTATAAGTCGAGAGAAACGCGACGCCGACGCATGGCGGATCTCTGCGAGCTCCCAAGCATGCCAAATGCCGAGCCCTGCGTCGCGTACGGAGCTTAGATGATAGAAATCACCGGCACGTCAGCGCTATTTGCGTGATCACGCGGAAGGAGGGGGTCTGTCCTGCCTCGGGCGGCACTATCCTGGGGCATTCTTGAGGAGCGAAACTCCAAGGTTCTGCATATTGAAAAAACGTGTCTTCCCCAAGGAGAATAGACAGAGGGCGACGCTCAGTTGTTCAGACGTGGAAGGAACTGAATAAAAAATAGATCAAGTAGCTAAAGTGAAATTAAAGCGGAATCGCTGTTCTGCTGGACAGACATCTTGGAGTCGTTCAATCTGGCCGATTGGTGCTCAAATCGGTCAGTCCACGTCGGGCGCTTCTGCCAGCCGAATTTTGAGAGCGATTTTCTCAGGAATCTGAAGTTTCCAGTTTTTTCCACTTTCAGTCGATTCTGAACCACTGTGCGACGTTTTTTCCTACTAAGCTCGAAATAATAGGAAAGATGACCCCATCCCCTCTCCCCAGCAGCAATCTGGCGGCGCGTTTCGTTCTTCCAGAGCGAGTCGTGCGAAGCCAGGGATGAGGATCGTCTGATACAGCCTATTCAGCGAAGAAGTATTGAACTCGGAGCACGGAAGATGCTCTCAGAGGAACCGAATCGGAAAATCGAGGGGGCTTTCAGTTTCGAGTCTCTAGGCCTCCCTGAGCTCTGCCTCTCTACGGATTCTGGCTCAATACGACAGCGTTATTAATTCAATGCGGCGAGCGGCGACCAACATTGAAGCCTCAACGTCCCGCGTCCAAGACGCTCAGACTTCGCTGCGCGGGATCCTCAATGACTCCCTGAGCCCTTTAATTCATTGATCATCCGTCTCAGCCGACCTCTGAAACCAAGATCCGGTCCGCTCTCGCCTGGAAGATGCAAGCAGCGGCAATGCAACACCATCTCTTTCTCGACAACGGAAATTTGGCCTTGTGTCCATAAACTTTTCCGAATATCATCAATCAAGAGTGCATTAAATAAAGACCTTCTGCTCATAGTTGCTCGACACTCGACACTCGATCGTCTTGAAACTGCCACGGAAATTACTAAGTGTGACGGAAGTGAATAGGGCCATTCCATCTGGGATGGCACTCCTTGAATTCGTTCGCATATTCAATGAGCTCCCTTCAGGCGGTGCTCCCCACATAAATTGACCTAGGGATGACATTCCACCACCAGTCCGCCTCCCGAGAACACGAGAATCACTGTCAATCATCATTTCTCGTGTGCGCTCCCCGTGTGAACTTATACCGCAGACTATCGAAATCTTTAACGTCAAGCAAAACCGAACTCGACTGACGAACTATTGATAGAAGTCACCGTCATTGGAGAAAACTCACGAAATTTATGGAATTCAACAAGACTGGATCGAATATCCGCTTTCGACAACATTACCATGTCTTCGGTGACACTCCATGGATCTTCGAGGGGATTTTTTGTCATTGGCTCTAAGCGTCGCACGAGCGTTGTCTGTGGTCATCAGTGAGATCAGTCTTCATTCTTCATTCATCATGAATCCCGATAATTAACCCGCAAAGAATTGACCGGGGCTGGGCATGGTGCCCTCGACGGTGAAAGCTTGCGGCTCGGGCAAGCGGAGCTGACGGCAGCTGTAATTCAGACCAAGGTGAAAACTCCGGACATACCCGTATATAATGTAGCAGTCGTCATTCGTTCCTCCCATTCCAAAAGAAAACAGCGAACCTGATGAACCTGTTTCGGCTTGGCACGCAGCTCCATATTGGATAGGACCAGAGAGACGTGAGTTGACCCTGAGGGTAAGAAGGCCAATGGCACTTCATGAAGCGATCAGAAGAAGAGTGAAAGGATTGAGCTGAATGAGGATGATTCGTTTAGAAATTATTCCCTCCTTCATTGGACAAGTCGGGTAGCTCAATGAATCGCAGCTGGGCGGCGAGACAAGAGGACCGCATCGTCGCAGAACGAACAAATCAGCTGCCCCTAGCGGCACCGCTGCCAAGAAGCAACAAACTGCCGCTTGCCCAGTGCGCTGCTGCGGTAGCTGTTGGTGTTGTTGTTCACAATAAATTCTTTCGACAAAAGGCTCCCAACACACTCCGTCTATTGGCCATTGGCAAGCTGGACGCATGCGCCAAGCAAGGCGGAGCGTCTTCGTTGAGAGGAGGAGCCTAATCCAAATGCTCCTGAGGCGACTATCCGGTGGTTAAACGAACATCGTTCACACGTCAACCGGCTCTCACTCGGTGCACAGGTGGCTTTCGTGTGTGACACAAAACAAAAGTTCAACATAATTTGCTCGGAGCGTCATTGTGCCGGAAAACTCGTCCCTACCCGCTCAGCTCGGACAGAATGACTTCGTTCACAACGACAACAGACGAAGGTGAACACGTCAAGCGTCCGATGAACGCGTTCATGGTCTGGTCTCGAGGCCAACGTCGCAAGATGGCTCAGCAGAACCCGAAGATGCACAATTCAGAGATTTCGAAGCGGCTCGGAAGCGAGTGGCGGGCCCTCTCAGAGGCTGAGAAAAGACCCTTCATCGATGAGGCTAAACGACTTCGCTCTATCCACATGGTGCAACATCCGGATTACAAGTACCGACCGCGCAGAAGACCGAAACCCAACCAGACTTCCGCGAATGGAGGTCAACCTGCGCACAACGCCGCATCTTCACCCCCCGCATCTACCCCCCCGATGCCGCCCTCGAGCTTCGACTCGAAACCTCTGGGACTCATTCCCTCGAACGGACTTCCTCCGCATCCTCTGCTCATGGAAATGATTCTCGGAAAAAGCGCATTCGGGGTTTACGGTATGGATGCTCTGCCCACGCCTCCCCCTTGTCAGAAGATGGAGACCGTCTCGGTCGGAGCCGAGACGGCTGTCAACCTGGCCACCGGACCGAAGAACAAAGGCGAAATCCTTCGCCCATGGCTAATGGCCGATGACGCAGCGAAGATGAGGCAACAGGCGGTGGCACCCTTGAATTTCTCCAGAGTCCCGTATTGCAGTGTCGTGCATCCTCTCCATGCCGTCCTAAGCGGTGATCGGAAGTTCCCCTTTTTCTGAACGGGGCAGTTCAAAACGCCGTTAAATGCCAAATCTTCCCCGGGGAGTTCCAGTTTTTTTCCGTGGTCGACGATGACGTCCTCGTTCGCCGGAAACTCCCCGAGGAACCTCCAGTTTTTTTGAGTGCCAGACTCGACGACGCCGCCCTTCGAGGGTTTCGCCCGGGCCGGACCCCCTACCCCGCTTCTCCGTGCGCACGCTTTCGCCGCTTAGAGATCTGCGCCCTGCCGAGGCCGCTTTTCCGAACAAAGCGAAGAAAGGATTGACTTCGGAGATGATGTGCTCTTGCCAATGGGACGTGGGATTTGCTGGATCTGGTGGCGCAGTAGATCGAACGACGGCGCGGCAGTGGAAGAGCAGGGCAGAACTACTCTATAAACGTTGATTGTGGCACCACATCTGATGTCTTCGAGAATTTCATGAGTCGAACGTTAGATGAATACCTACCATCGTCTCCGATGAGTTCGCCTTCCCGAAGTGACCATCTGCACGACGTCCCGAAGCGAGGCATATAGGGGGCCAATCTGCCCTCCGCAGTTGAGCAGCTCGACTTCATCGAGCGGACTCTTCTTCGTCGGATCCGTCCATAAGTTCACGATTCTTCGATCTCGTCACCAGAACCAGCAGATCCCACGTCCCCCGTGAAGCTCGTCGGCATATCCAGAATCGATCCTCCTCAAGTGCTTTGTTCGGTAGCAGCATGTCGGCGGGGTATGCGTCTGAAAACGAGCCTGCAGCTGCCGAGCGCGAGGTCGAATCACCGCCCACGCTACGGCCGATAAGCTCTCGTAGGGCTACTGCGTATAGCGCGTCGCGGTCTAGCTGAAGCTCCCGGATATCTGCGATTCCCATTCGAAAAGCGAAGCATGGAGACGAAAAGGCTCTGTGTAATGGAAAAGTTGCTCCGCGCGGTTTTCGTCTCGGTCTACATCGAAATGTAAACGACGCGACACCTTCCGAGTCCTGTTGAAGGATCAAGTGCATATAATTAGAGGGGTTGACAGCGGTCGTCAATTGGTCGATAGCGATTGTGGCGGCTGAACGAATTGAACGACCGTAGAGTTGACGCACAAGTGAGCCAACGCATCGTTGACTGCGGGCCGCGTCCGTAGATACATAGTTCAATATCTCCACATGTGTACACATAATCAGCGGAAGACTGGGCTAAACAAGTACTTATAGGTCTTGATCTCGTGATTTTCAAGGAAATTGAGGTTTGTTCTGAAGGGGAGGGGGGGACTTCTCTGCCATAGATATAAATCTCGTTGATGGGGAATGGGGACCGTCAACGGTTGGAATGGGGTGTTACTCACTCCTTCCGTCAGAGGGCATTTGCGAACCACGCCGACTAGTTCTTGCCCGGGGCCGAGGAATGTCCCCAAGATCTCTCCAATCATCGAGATCGAACTCATTCTAGGGAAATGATGAACCCTCTTAGCTACCACGGGAGTGTCTGGATTCAGATACTACACCGGACATGAGATTCGCCGATGGGCTGGATCGTCCATCTTGACTTGTTCTGCCGAAGAAAAGGATAATAAATTATGTCGCTGACCAATAAAATGGATATGTACCCTGAACGAATATCACGGAGGATTTTTTTCCCTTCAACCATCCTTGGAGTATCGACTTCAGACCTTCTCGTCGTTGTATGACCAGAACGGAATCGAGCCGTCTTCTAGCTGCTGGGCATCGATATCCTAATTCGGGAAATCATTCTCAGAGAGGGTATAACGCCCTCTTGCCAAAATTCACAAACGGGACGGGAGCTCAAGTTCAAGGGAGTCATTTGGCCATGGTTGCGGGTTGCAATCTCATCGCAAGTAGACGACACAGGACCTCCGCTCCCCCCTCGCCCCGAAGGACTACACTGTCCCCTTTTCCCCGCTTCCCGAGACCGGGTTTCGCCCTGCGACATTGATTGCATATACGCAGGTAGGTCAGCCCGCATCGATTCTCGAGATGCTCCCTCTGGACTGTCATCTTACCTAAATGCGTCAGGAGGTTACTCTGCTGCTGGCTTTGACAATCGTGCGGGAGACAGCGAAGCGAGTAAGAGGCAAGCAGGTGAGCAAAAGCCCGAGCATCCGAATAGAGTCGCTTCTAAAACCAACATTCAGCGACTCTGAAGGAGCGTTTCCTCGGGGCGACAATCACTGAGCATGTAAGTGACAAAGAATCAAGTTCACGAATGGCCAAAATGCATTGGCTTGCATTGTTGAGCAAGCCGCCGGAGCCGCAGCATGTGGTGGAGGAGCGTTTTGCAGTTGCTCGCTCTGATAAGAAGAAGGCAAGCCTGCCGGGGATTGCTTTTTATTGTCACGCAAATGAAAAAGGAGGGGAGCTGGCGACAAACACAACGACGACAGCGAGGATGACAACGATGATGACTGCGGGGTTAGGAGGCGGTCTCGTGCCGAGGGAGCCAGCTGAATTAATTCGGGATCCACCAAACGTTCCGAGCAGCTGATTATTCCCGAAGCGAGCAGAAGTATAAAGGCTCGACGAGAGCGTCGTCTTCCTCCGGTTAGAACTCTTCGGGTGATGCGCTTAGCTCGTAGCGTGATCTACTAAGGGAAGACCGTGAAGCGCAACGTCGACCCGGGTAATTCCCCAGCGTCATTGAACTTCATCGCGAATCGCGACACAGTATTTACGGATCCTAAATCCCTAACTTCCGGAGCAAGGGTGAGCCTGCCTGGACCATAATTCCGATCGCGTCCATTTCGCCCAGTGCTTCGTAGCTTGAAAGACGTAGCTAGAAAATAGCCATTCAACATCGTCAACAACAAGGGCCTGAGCTTTCATCAATGCCGTCGGAAAAAATGGACTTGGGACATTTGCTCTTAAACGGCACAAAAATGAAGAATCCTTCTGACAAGCGGATAGTTTCTTTGTTGGAAGAGCGACAGTCAGAAAGAGCTTTCTTTCAAAAAAGCCGCACGCTTGCCACTCCACAGTACTCAAGACAATCAAAGAGAGACGATACGCCGTCTGACGTCTATTCGTTTGGTTTGCAATCCAAGTACCCTCGTCTCCCTGACTCGTAAGACACGAGGATCTCTTATTTCTCCTCCTTTTCTCCTTATCGATATTTACTTTTGTACTCGGACAATCATTAGAACAGGGAGCAACAAACACGATAATGGCAGCCGACGCTCCCACCTGAAAGACGGCTATTCCCCGTGAGCGCTAAGGATGGGGTGCTGTTCGTGCTGAGCAGTCGAGGAACAAATAGGCTCCCGGGCGCTGCGGATCACCAGATCAGTGATCGGGGGCTTGACATCTTTTTTGAAAATCCAGAGGTAGATGCTGTAATTTTCCGCGGGAACCCAGCGGAGTTTCCGGTCGTCAACACGGGGAATGTCGACTCGGGAGTGCAACAGGATGTCAATATCCAGTCGCAGCAGAAAGTAAGATCTTGTTGCATACGATTGATTGAAGGTAGAAAGGAGCGATAAAATCGATTCGGGTACTTGAGAATGGGAGCTGACGTCGGGCGGCGGCGTCCTCGGAACGCAACAAAGGCTGGAAAACTGCTTGAAAATCGAGCGTCAAAAGAATACCGGCTCATCGGACGCTGGTGTCTGTGGCCTCCTTTGAACTATCCACTTGGGCACTCACAGCTAAAGATCGTTTTACTGCGTCATAGTATCCGCTCTCTTCTCTCTTTAAGGAAGCTCTGGATGCCGCAATTCAGGATCGTTGATGCATCAAACACGAATCTGCACTTTTCAATAAATCGAATCGCCCGAAAGCTCTCGAGACACCTTCCTGATTCATCGCCGTGGAATCGAACAGGGAAAAAAGCAAGATTGGGCGAAGCGGGACTTCCTCACGTGGTCGACATGCCGATCACATGTACGATAGTGCTGCAGCTCCCTCCGCTCATCGGTCGACGGCCGCAGAGTACGGGTTCACCGTAGCGCGAAATGTGGCGAACAAAAGGGTCCACGACTCCCGAGAACGGAAAATCGTTTCAGTTTCAGAGGGAAGGACGCGCATCATATAAAAATCATGAACGATCGCTCGCTTGCCGAGCCGCTCGCTTTCGACGGCCGCTCAGCTCTAAGGGCAGCGGGAGCGCCGGCAGCAGCCAGCGAAGCACTTGGAGCAAGCCAACATATGATGTTGCTCCGAGTTCGTGTGATTCTAAAGGAACAATGGAGCAAACGAGGGACTCCACCGAGAGCAGAAATCTCTTTTGAAATCCGAAGTCTATTGTGCATCGGGAGGATCGCGGCAATAGGTTGTGGGAAGCTACGCAGCGATATCACCGCCACTACTACCAGCGCCAGCTACAGCACGCCGATAAGTTGTTCTTCCCCTGCTGCTTGCTCGCTCGCTCGGACTCAATTTCAATGGCAGATATTGAGTTGACCACATCTGGCTGCTTGAATCGACGAAGCGATCGATGGATATTCTAGGCATGATCGTGACCCCTTCCCAAATGAAGCAGAAGATACATCCCGTAGAAGCTTACTGAGCTATGATGGAGGCTCGCTCGCCATGGATTTCACGCTGGAAAAGATCCGTAGCAGCAAGGATTCGTCGCGATTAGCGAGTTCCGCCGCTCCTGTCCGGAGCTTCCACGAGGATCTCACTTTGATCGGCCTGATTTTCGGTTTCTTTCACCAATTTGCTCCCGAACGTTCTTTAGGAAATCGTCGTCAAAGTGAAAATAGGAGGTTGCGCGAGAATTATTTCTTCGCTAGTTTCCGACTCCTGGAAGCTCATCCTGTAGCTCTGCCGTAATAGGCTCAAGTCGTTCCGCAAGCGCCGAAGGCCTCACCTTGCGGCTAGCGCCGTTTGTGAACTTGTATTGGGTCTAATCAGGTGCCACGGGATCACGGAATCCACGAGAAGCATCAAGGCCGGTTGAGGTGTCCAGTAAAATACTCAGGCAGACTTGTCAACCGAGATCATCACCGAGGTAAACCGGAGACTGCCCCCGGGTACGGATATCGGCCGTGCCCAGGTTACCCTTCCGATACATGCAGTGAATCCTTGGGGCGTAGTCGAGAAGCTCCGCGAGCCGTTCCGAGACTGACTGCGAGGTTTGCAGAGGCGAGTTTGCGCGACCACTACGGGCGACGCGACGCCGACGCTCCGCTCCGGCACCGAGCGCGACTGAGCTCATGTTCCGGAGGACCCTTGTTATTGCATGGGGTTCCTTGCGGCTTCCTGTATACGTCCCATCGGAAACGCGATCCATCGCGCCGGCAGAGCCCACGGATGAGCCAACCTCCTTATCAGAGCGAACGTGACTGAACGTGAGAAGAAACCATTCGCCGTCGCCGAGCGTAACAGAGAGCACATGTTTGGATCCATAATTTGAGGACTTTGAGCAGAGACAGGAATTCTGCCTTCGAGATTCATGAGGGCTCCAATTTGAGTCTTTCCCTTTCTGGCCGATTCGGAATTCGGTTCCTCCTGGAGGATATCTGTGCGTTCTTTGCTTTGGCTCGGATTCGCGCAGAGATGACGCCGACGCATGGATCTGCGACTCTGGGATGAATTCCGAAATCGGAGTTTTGAGTATCTGTTGTTCCCCGCTACATCTGTCTGAGTTCGCATCCGTTGCCATTCCAGCTATGCGACCATAAAGTCCCACTCGGCAAACCGAGAGAAGAGATACAAAGCGAAACAAGGTGAGGCGGGAACACAAACCGCCCCGCGATTCGAGCCCACCACCACCACCGATTGCACAAGCAAGCACGCGACCGAGAAAGCGACCAACACCCCTCGGTCTCCATTGAAACAATGTCATCTCTAGCAAGGGAGTGAGAAAGGAAGAAAGAAGCCTCCGCCGCCGCGTCTGCTACCGCAATCCTTTCAAACAGGGGTAACAGGGCTTTAACCGACTGGGACAACGACGAGGAGCAGAATGGCCGAACGGGAGAGGCCGGGAGTAGGAGAAGAAAGACGGAGCCTTTTCAACTGGGGGAGGTGGGGCATCGCTCTCTTGGTGGGGGTTGATAAACGCTCATTGTTGGGGACATCAGCGGTGGAGTGGCGGGATTTGAGGCACGGAGAGATTTTATTGTTAAATTGTCCTCCGCTAGACAGCTTCAGTGGATTCTTTGTCATCGACGGCGCTCAGCCAGCCAGCGATTCAGCCATCGAGCCAGACGAAGGGGAATGGAATCAGATAAAAGACTTTGAGTGAACAGAGAATAAGTCAATGGTTTCGACGGAAGCAGCAAAGACGACAGCAAGGTCTTTCTTCGCTGCTTCGAGCACGAGCCGAAACTTTCTATCGATGTTCGGTGGAAGCACCACAATCATAGGAGACATCTTGTTCTCTTTTCAGTCCGATTGAAAGCAGCAGCAGCAGCAGCAGCAACCGACGGGAGCCACGAAGCGGGGTTGTGATACATCGATGCTTCGGTGACGGTATTGACTCCGGGGCGTTATGTACGCTGGCGCTGGTCGACAGCGTCCTCTGGAGCTGTTCTCAGCCCGGATACCGGCGATATCGAGCTCCCTCCCAGATTCCCATCCACGATCCATCGGTGGATCGCGTCGCTGGATCCAGGACGGGAGCCTGAGGTCAGCTCACCAGAAAACACGCGTGCGCATTCCTCACCGGAAAACCAACGAAACACGTGAAACGATCCACGTTCTACTGGAAAGAACAATTTGGCGTGCTTGGCGATGACGACAAAAGCCTGTTGTTACGCTTAGCCACTTCATTCATCGCCGAACAAAAGAAACAGGAGACACTCCCGGTAGCGTCTTTTCTCCCGTCTGTTGTTTGACAGGCATAGACAAAAGGAGAAAATGAGTGAGTCAGAGGGGGAAGCGCACGCCCGGGTGCAGCGCAACGCTTCAAATTGCGCTAACAACGGAATCATCTGCTCTCGTGCCGCTTGTTCTATGTACACTCTCCTCTCGTCGGTACAGACAGCGGAATCGTTTCGACGATAGGTGCGGAGCTTGTCATCCGCAAAAAGATCCGAAAGCTCGATTTCGTGCTCGTGCACGACTCCCTCCCAACTTTCGACTTGGTGCTGGAAGCTACTGATCAGTCGGCATGCGATAGAGGAGTGAGTCTCGTTCTCAATCGAGGCTCGTCCGGAGATCGACGGAGGTCGTCTGTAAGTCTGAAATGCATGTGAGTCATTCAATCGGTCACTGGGATCGAAAAAACCGACGGGAGCTTTCTTTCCATCCGTCGATACGACTCATGAGAGTTGTGTGGGAATGACGATCACCGATCATAATCCAGTCAGGCATCCATGCACGTCCGTCGACGTTCTCCGAAATAAAATTGTATCGGTGTGATCGGAACGGGATCTGTCGAACTTATAGGGCTCCAGCCAGCCCGACTAGTCCACCGCTTCTATGATGACTGCTTTTCATTATGCGGTCCCTGTGATTACGGATTCGGGGACCTTCCTGAAGCGCATGGTCCCCAGAGACGGTGGCCACGAATAAAATATTTCATCGGTAGTTACCTAATTCGCAAGGAAGCAGCCGGACAGACAGAGAGAGGCGTCGCGACGCCAAGACGAGTTGTCACCGATGCCGTAGTCTGAAGCTGTAGACCATCTGGCGCTCAATGAAGTGACTTCGGGCAAACGATGGAGAAGCTGCCACCACTACCGCTGTCTTCGCAGGCTCAAAAAAATAACAATCAAACAATACTCCATCAGCTGGGGACGAATCCGCTTGTGTGCCATGAGCCGCGCGCGGTGTCGTCGTCAAACATTCAACCATTTCGTAGACAGTCACATAAGCGCGCTGGACCACACGATACCCGAATCGAGCCGTGCTTCTGTTCCACGACAAATTCCCAGCCAGACTTCAAAGCCAAGTCCGGCGACGACGCCGTCGCCCCGCCATCCCTTGACGTCGACTGAAGCTTCGTCTGGACTTCCGGATGAGCAGCTCGCTCCCAGGAAGAGATATTCTCTCGTAAGTCAATCGTATTGGAATTGAGTGCCTGATGGTTGGGCAAGAAGATCAGGCTCTGCTCGAAGCCTCGTCCAGATACGGTCCTGAAGATCTCGAGTATGCGCGGCAGAGGGGAGCAGTTCAGCAAAACGTTGAATTAAAACGGGTTCCGCGGAGAATAGCGTATTTGTCAGGATGCGCGTGAGCAACGTAGCAAGTGTTCGTCAAAGCAACGACAAGCTCACTGTTCTCGACACCCAGTGCGACTAGAGCGAATGAATGCGAGAGACTCGCTCTACAGCTGCATGGTTGTGTTCTGGTGGCGGGCGGCTAAGAGCGCCATGATATCTTCGCCTCTCTGTGTGTGCATGTTCTCTGGAGCATAAAAACGCTTCCTGTTCCAAGGGGGTGCAAAACGCGCGAGCCATCAAAGCTCGACGCAACCGGCAGCTCTGTCGTTAACTCTGATGTCAGGTCCGGCCGGCAAACAGCCCACTAGTCGCTCGCTTGTGTGCCTACGAGTGCGGGGCGAACGCGGACTTTCAATAGAGAGGGGAGCTAATTACAATCATGGTGATAATAATTTTCGTCTTCTTCTGCTGCATTTGTCGTTTCGGTTGATGGCTCACTCCCTTGTTCACTATTCGCTTTATTTATCCGACTGTTTTTTGTTGCTTCTCTGAGAGGGTCGACAGAGGGAGGGACTAATGGCGCCTCCCCTTACATCGTCTCCACCACCATAACCCCGACCGGCCGCTCGACAGTCAAGATCGGAACTCGGAAAACTCCCCTCCTCCGACACGGGTCTACCTGCGACAGCGCATTTCGATATCCAGAGCCGCCCGACTCTTTTCAGTGAGAAGAATCGTGAGGCAGAATGCGAGGATCCAGAATTGAGCCGATATTGAGTTTCCATTTCTGATTCCGAAATCCGCCGAAGGCTCGCGGAATCTCAGCATAATCTCGCGGCAGAAATGGTGATCAGGGGGGTCAAGAATGCTTTTCTCGTCAGACGAGAAAGACTCAACGATCGGAATGGCTTGATAGTCCCCAGAATCTCGTTCCAACGGGGTCGACATTTGCGACGGAATGAGCTCACCGGAGACGGCCAGAGCCGGATCTGCGGAGCTCGGGGGCATCCGCAAAATAATTTCTGCAAAATGTTGAAAATCGGACACGAAAAACACGGTCGAAGAGGTTCATATCTTATTGAACAGGCCATCGCATTCGGGGTCCGCTCAAGACGAATAGATGATGAACAAGAAGCCCCATTTTCGCCTATCGTCTCGTGAGAGTTTGCGGCAGGGGTCCCGCCATTGTGAGATCCAGGTCGGAAAAGAGGAGCAAAGTTCATCGATGCTCAGTAAGACGCCAGAATTTTCAGCGACTCGCATTGAACAGGCCTGGGAGGGTTTCAGCTGTTGTAACATCCATATATGCTTTGAGAGCGATTGAGGCCGCTTCCTAGGCCTCGTATATTTATTTGGAATGATCTAGCTCTTCTCTGAGTCCTGCGAGGCACTTGTGGACCGGCTTTGAAGTCTGATTGAATTTTTCCCGCGGGATGCGGATTCTCCCGAGGATTTGTGGCTTCATGCGTCCGGTGCTATCTTTTGCGAACAGCGTCCATTTCACATTCGCTCGTCCCGCGGTCCTCACGGAGAGCCCGATGTGGAAACGGTTGCGTCGTTATTGCCACCTGATTCTGACCACACTCCAATGTTCGTTGTTATGCAAATAAGCGGCATTCAGTGCAATGCGGCTCAATTTCAAATTCCTTTCTGGGCAAAGAAACTAACCACTCTCCAACCGGCCTCCCTCGCGAAGTCTCACAACTACGGATCGACATATCGGTGCACCAGAAATCGTCATTGACTGCTTGACAATCCTGTATTCTATTAAAGTCAATAGAGGAGGATTCCCAGCGCGTATACCCGCAGAACGACTCCTTATATCGAGCTTTACGAACAGACGAGGATCGTGCCGATGGAGCTGCCGCAAGTGTAAGGCGGGACAGTGGGAAATAAGAAATGAGAGTATTCTCGGAGTAGCGTCACGGCAGCTTGCTGCTTATGCCTGATGACGAGCCTCTCCAGCTCGAACCCCTTTCGATCCATGACCATGGCCACCCACTTCATTCAGCGTCCCCCATCCCATCCGATGAGTTTCCAGCTCAAGCAACTGACAGGGGTCGATGTCTCCATCTCTGCATACCTTCGCAGTGCCTGACTGAGTGAGCTTTTTGGCGGATGCTCTCCCGCATCGTGCCCTGCATCCCGACGCTTCGGCTCATGGTGAGTGAGAATACATGCCCGGGTGATCCTATCCCGGAGCCTGCGCTGCCCATCAATCCGGTGATGGATTTCGCTACCAAAAAGCTCCGTCGGCGAAATCGCTCGGATCGGAGCCAGACCTCATCGAGTTTTGCCGCCTTCTCGAGCTGGTTGTCGAGTATATATATTCACAACAATATCTTGCGACCGAGTGGAGAGAGGTCAGATCTAGCTCCATTGCCTCATCTGTGACTCCATTCGACTCGATTCGTTCAGCGCTGTATCGGAGAAGCCGGGGGTTGGGCGAGGGGCATGACTTCCGTCGATTAGGGCCGTTCTTGCCGATTAGGGCAAGCGACCAAGTAAGATGGGGGAAGCGGCAAGCCCTCCGGGAGGCGGGCTCCACTGCTCAATGGTGATTACCACCAACACGCCACTTTTTGGCAAGTCAGCGGGCTGCAAGAGTATAAGAGGAAGAACGATGGTGGAGAATGAAC
The DNA here is from genome assembly GCF_000255335.2 of Galendromus occidentalis. Taxonomy (NCBI): domain Eukaryota; kingdom Metazoa; phylum Arthropoda; class Arachnida; order Mesostigmata; family Phytoseiidae; genus Galendromus; species Galendromus occidentalis. The sequence goes on from NW_003805512.1 coordinate 2,493,776, forward strand.
GAGGATAGGAGAGCTCTCCTCGCTGACGATGTGAAAGCCTGAATCAACTTCGGATATCGATAACAACACAGTTTACACTTTTTAGACTCCCCGAAGCGCTGTCCAAGTGGGGGTGGAGCGTTTCTCCGGCGACTATGAAGCTCAACGAATGCGGCTACCGATTTCCCCGAGCGGGCTTCGGAGGGCCCTGTTGCATCGAGCGCGGGCTCTGGAAATTCCAACTCGCGTTGGTCTCATGACGCATTTCGGAACGAGAGTGGAGCAACGAGACCGACGGTTCCCTGCCACGAAAACATTTGGAATCACGCGCTTTGCCCCCGAGACCATAATCTACTCCCTCTCTCCGTGTATTTTCCTTTTCAGGGAGAGAGGAGACTTGTTTAGAAGATGACATTGAGGTTGTGAGAGTTGAGGAACAAATCATGCGGGTTCAGATGCTGGCCGTATTCGGAAACGACTTCTTCCAAGCCCAGCTGTCTCTACGCTGCGTCTCTGACTGGTACGTCCTCACCATGCCATTGAGGATACTTATCTCGGCGCCTCCCTCCTCACCCTCCATCTTCCGCGTGTGCCTCGTTGGAGTCAGCTTTTCATACTCGTGAAGTGTACGCCTCCATAGATTATCACGCTTTGACTGAGCGTCGTCGTGCACAGGCTCGGGGCTACAAACGACTCAGGCGTCGAAGTTGCTAAAAAAGTTTACCATGTTTCTTCAGGGTTGCCGTCACATAATGCGCTCTTAACCCACCAGCAAGCGGAACTCGATAAAAACTCAGGAAGAGGCGCAATGCATGCATCCTTGCATACATGCCGGGTCCTGGAGATTCGCTTAGCCGATTGGCTACTATGGAACTCGACGAAAAATGGAACATATTGAGCTTGGAACTCTTGGTGTCTCCGACGGAGAATTTCCAGTTTCGGGAGCTGTCCGCAGTCCACGATTCTCTCGCGAATCGCTCGCGAAGCAAGAACTCACCATCGAGATTTTTCGTGCTGAGAGTTCGAATACACAAAATACCCGCTTAGGTCCACGCATCTAATCCACCGTGTCGTTACCTGGGTGAGAGTTCGCTCTCGGTGACGATTAATATCATTCGGGGACTCTGTCTGATGGGCTGATGCATCCGAAAAGCAGCAGCAGCTCCAGCGTCTTTGCCAGTTGAATCCGTGTTCGGTCACCCTGCTGTTCCATGCGAGGCATCGTTCTCCGGAAGTGATAATGGGGTTATTTATTGTGGTCGCTATCGGTCCGGATGAGGGTGTCATGCCTTCCTTGCCCATCCGAGCTCCCGCGATCCAAGCTCATTTGTGCAAGCAAAGTTCGGTTCCGTCGGATCCGTTCTGCGAAAATCCCGTCGCTCGACCTCTCGATATTCGACTGTCATGCGATTTCCCCTCTGCAGCGTCAATGCGCGGCGTACGAAAGAGAAGGCACAGCTGAAAGTCATGCACCGTGTGCTGTCGTCCGCACAGAGTAGCCTAACGGATAACCTCGTGCCCACCATTTAGCGAAAGGAAGCTGCTGAGCGGGTGCGTAAGTGAGCCCCGGAGGGAGGCTGTAGAAGGATAGAATAAGGGTACTCAACCGGCTCTCTGGAACCATAGACGCTCTATTCACTCTCTTGCTCTCGGACATTCTTGTGGAAAGCCTTTCATGATTATGCTGGACTGAATTTTGTGTCGAGCTGAATTATCTCCCTGTGGAATGATTATTCTCGAGGCGGAGCATGTCCACAGCCCTGCGCACTATGCTTTAATCAATCGAACGAACACAACGTCAGTATCACTCCCAGAACGCAACAGAGTCGGGGACACTTTGCCGCTTGAGACTGAAGTCTCTCGGACCTCGTTTATATCCGGTTGCGATAAGAGACCCCCATAAGCCCGGCGCGATGGGAATCCGCTCTTCATTGTTGATACAAAGATGGCTCTTCCAATGCCCGAGCTTCGAGAGCCGCGTTGCCGAGCCCAGGTCCTGTAGACAGACGCAGATGACTCCAGGATTTGACAGTCAGACGTTGCCTTGACATTCGTCTTCTCCCAGAATCCATTTCCCGCCTTCATAACCCGCTCGAGATTCATCCTCGTGCCTAGCTGCCAAACTGCTCTGTTGCTGTGTCCTCGCCGCTCAGTGAGCTCGGAATGTCGCGAATGAAATTACGGACCGTCATCGGAGCTTCATCTATAAGCACGTGTTGATTCAAGCCAAGTGAGGGGCGATGGAACGCTGAATGTTGGAGCGAGCCGAGAACCCCAAAGTACCGAATTGTCTCTAATGGTGGAGCACCCCGAACTCTAGCTCTGATGCCCTGGCCTATAGTCCCCCAGTGAGCTAGCGCAATCGCTCAGATCGCATCCCGAGCTTCCATCATCGGTGTTTCGGAAACGACTGACGAATTGTCGCGCTTGCTCACTCAGGACAGATTCCCGGGGGGTCAGATTTGGAATCTGGAACGCGCTTGGAATTAGAGAGAATGCTGTTGCCCGATCCGTCAAAGTGATTTTCTCGAAAGATAACCTCTTTCGATGGAGGATTGAGGAAGGAATCAAGTGAACGTACGAAGAATATAATCGAGTCGAGCCAGATTTATCCAGGCTTCATTGAATTGGTTAGCGAAGGTTGCGAGGCTACTCCTCGCGTCAACTCCGTCTCCAGTCTCCACCGCCGGAGTCAGATGCCTCGTATTTGCTTTGTGTTCTGCTCGACCGCGATGAGAATCGCGGCTGCGCCAATTTGACGTGCGTGCGACTTGCTACGGAACCGGAATAGTCAGCGAGTCATTCTCGCGAATTTCCGGAAGGAGCGAGGTCCTCGCCACCGTCGAGAATCTAAACCTGAGATTCTCGAGTCGATTGTCTCGAGGGTGAACGAGGAACCAAAGTCTCTTCATTGTAGGTGACGCAAAATACCCAGGCCACGCTCGAGGTCACAGAGCTCGGATGTGCGGTTCCGCGCAACCTTCGCAGGCATGTTCCTCCTCTGAGACTGCACTCCATCGGAAGCGGCAAGACCTTTATCGGGTTTGTGAGGGTGAGGGGTACTAATCCTGACGTCTTTCGCCGATTCCGGTACCTCATCACGAGGACCAAGAAGATTCACGAGTTTTTTCGGGTTCCGTGACGAAATTCACGGGTAAGATCATCCGGCTTCAAATCCGCAGAGAATATTCACCCGTCGAAGAACATTCTCTTGATCCTGTCCGCGATCGCGATGTACGCCGGGCCGGGAAGAGAAGGGCTTTTCGAAGCACCCAGACCGGAGCGCGAGGATCCAGTCCTTTGTCAATCGGAGCGACGATTGCTAAGGATGCTGAGTGATGGAATCGAGGGAAACACGAGTGAAGGCTGTCGTCGGGAATAACGGATATGGGTAGCTTCGGTGCCTTTGCAGTGAGATCGCTATAACCGGGTAGAATGCGTGATTCCGGTGGTCCTCACCAACGACCGATATGAGGGAAACTTCCGATCACCACGATTAGTTGATCAAAGTTTCCCTCTGTCTTCGTCTCGAGCGCCACAGCGTCGTCTTTGCCGATTTGCATCCTCCATGACCGAATGCCACGACCCCCTAGGTCTCGGATCGTAGGAGATACGACACCAAGAGCCTCCTGCCGATTTCGTGGGGAGGATCCGGCGGATATGATACGGCAACCCTGCTTGAGCCTCAAGGCGGTTGAAAAGTTCAAGAAGCCGGGCTCGGACCCCTGAGAGGAATTTCTGAAGTCCGCTTCTTTGGCCATTTGGAAATCAATGACAGTTCTGGAATGGATTGATCTCAAAAGCTGTCCTCCCCCCGCTCCGGTCGACTACCCGGGTAGCACTGCTCGAAAGCAGACGGGTTACGTAGTCATCGTTGTGTCATGATACGAAGCCTTGAAAACACAGCGGTGCAAGCTGCGGTGGGAGCAGGAGGTAGGAGTACTCTCACTGAATCATAATTATGCTCTTGATCTGCCCATGAGTTTGATCACTCGGATACTGCGTGAGCGCGAAACTTTCTGAGTGACACGTACATGAGCTGAGATTAGCGGGGACTTCAGTGGATTCTTTCAAGGCGATGGAATCATTGATCCACTTCCAATTTGATACGTGTACGTTTCTGCGACCACCCGCGAAAAATTATCTGTGCGTTTAGATAGTTTCGGGTGCACGGAAATTCCCAGTCTCAATCGACATCTAGCTCGAGACCCGCAGGCGGGACAAGGAAACGATTGAGTTGGATCTCAGCTTTCATGTCCCGGATACCCCCAAAAGATGCCATGAATCGCCCGTGAGGCGCAGAGTGACGAATAGTCTCCTCGTAGACCTCCTTGAGTTTTTTCAATAGGCGCTGCGAGAATCAGCGCCAGCAGGGGTCGCTTATTTTGTCTCGGGAAAATTCTCGCTAGTTTGGATAGAATCGTCGTGCAACATCGACTCATTCCTCTCGGAGGTGTCCGGAGCGTTTCTGAGCAGGCGAAATCCCCCGGAGAAAAAAAGCTGTACTCGTGCCGCGGTGGATTGTCAGCAGGATTCAATTCTCCAGGGCCGAGGACGCGATTCGTATGGACCGACTCATGTCCATCCAACAGTGGTGGGTAAACGGGCGACGCGACGGTGATTTGGCGCGTTCGGGACCAGCGAGCAACAAGCCGGAGAGAGGGCAGGTACGCGGCGGACTGAGTGAGAGCTACGGCGATCATTCGGCGCGAATTCCTTTCTTCAGCCTTCTCATATCAATTCGCCTTACTTCGGCAATCATGAACTCGATTCCGATCATCAGAAAGCCAAGCTGGACCGGATTCCGGCCTTTCTATGGACTCTGATGATTAGCGCTGCTCTCTATCAAGCGACGAAGTGAAACGGCCAGCGTGGATCAAGTAGATCCTCGAAACTGGAGACGCCCCAGAGGATGACCGAAAGAACACTTCGATGCCCAGTTCTGGTCACCTATCCCAATGCCGAAAAACTTCGGTGTCCGCGAACGACTGCCCCCGAAATCTGGTATGCGGGACAATAGAAGGCAGCGACAGCAACGCAGCGGCTTGTTATCGGGCCGGTTCCTCGATTTCTCGGTCATTTTCTGATATAAAGATGGCGACGCAGAAGACGAGGGCAAGGAGGAAAGGGTAGGCGGCGTCAACTAGAAGAGCGAAGCGGTCTTTTTAAACCGTCAAGGTGCTTCGGTATTCCATCGATCTGAACTCGAAGGCCGGGTGGGAGCAGACGCATATTCGAAGCTTTTCCCGGTTGACGCGTGAATGAGCAAACCGAATTCGAGACTTCCTGGGCTGTTCGCGGCCTCACCGCCCTCGGAAGTTCGTCCCGAAGCTCAGAAATGAGTACTCAGAAGGCAGATTGAGTTAGCTCCGACGATTATCCCCACTCCCGAATCCGTGATACGTAAAGAACTCCAAGGTATTGGAGAGCGCCGAGCGACCGCTTTCGAGCGAACGACGATGCACTCCGCGACCTCTCCGCTAGTATTCTCTATGCTCCGGTTCGCGGACGAAAGACATCGCCCGATCTCATTCGCTCAGGAGCCACCCGAGTCGCCTCGGATCGTAGCGAGGACTCGCTGACTCGGGAAAAGCGCAAAGGAATTCGGAGATCGCGTCTTTCGGTTCGCCAGTCAGAATACTCCTTGATTCGATGAGCTCCGTCGTCCAATTTCGATATCGAAGCGCACTGAAACTTTTGAATTTTCGCGGTCTCTTGTCGCCTCTGATGCCGCCCGTCGCTTTCTCTCTCCCTCGCATTCGTCTGGATCGCCGCCATGTTTCTTTCGAAAGAACAACTAGAATTCGTGTTGTTTGCCGTGTCAGTGGCTCTAGTTTGATACTGAATCGTAACTAAATCTTAGCGTCCGCTGTGTACGCAGTGAAAAGCGACAAAATATGCCGCGGTCTCCACCCTCAGACCACCACCGATCTCGTCACCGCGGCGATCCGTACCAGGACTTCGGCCATCAAGCAAGGAGCAAACACGGCTACGGCAGTTACAGAATTTTGCTGGTGAGCAATCTCAACTACAAAGTGAACGATAACCTCTTGCGCCAGGCACTCGAAGACGAATTCGGCCGTTTCGGCGACCTCACCGTGAAACTCAACCATGACAGCGGCGAACGTGTAGCTTACCTCTACTTCCGAAGCTATGAAGAAGCCAAAGAAGCTCGCCACGCTAAGTCACGAATGATTCTATTCGATAAGCCGATTCACATCGAACCGATCGTCGAAGAACCTCCTCCGAGACGGAAACGCACTCCCAGTCCTCCGATGGACTATCGAGGCATGTCTCCGGTGAGTCGTCGCCGTGCTCCGAGTGTCGACCGGATGCATGTTTACCATCGGAGTACTTCCGATCACCACGGTCCGCCGCCTTTCCGCCGAAACGAGAAGAAAGAGAAGTTCCCGAATTATTTGCACCATATTCCACCCGAGGAAGACGACAAGGCTACTCGGACTCTGTTTGTGGGCAACCTCGAAGTGACTATCAGTGAGGCAGAACTACGTAGATTGTTCGAGCGGTACGGCGTCGTCGAAGACATCGACGTCAAGCGTCCGCCTCCCGGTCAGGGCAACGCGTATGCGTTCATCAAATTCCTCAACCTGGACATGGCCCATCGTGCTAAAGTTGAGCTGTCCGGACAGTATATCGGTAAGTTTCAATGCAAAATCGGCTACGGCAAAGCGACGCCTACGACCCGGATCTGGGTCGGTGGTCTCGGTAACTGGACTTCCCTCGGGCATCTCGAGCGAGAGTTCGATCGCTTTGGCGCCATCAGGAAAGTCGACTTCGTCAAAGGTGAATCGCATGCGTACATACAGTACGACAGTATCGACGCGGCACAGGCGGCGTGTCAGGAAATGCGAGGTTTCGCACTGGGCGGTCCTGACAAAAGACTCAGGCTGGACTTCGCCGATCCCGACACTTACGCCTTCGGAAGCGGCAGCGGGGGAGGTGGCTACCCGAACGGAGCCAGCCCCGGTGAAGATGGCGGTGGCGGCGGTAGTTATCGCGCATCCAGACGAGCACCTCCTGAAGATTCGTCGTTCTATAGCCGAGAAGAGGGTGAGTACTCGAATGGTCGCAAACGACCGCATACGCCAGACAACGGCGATGCCAAGTACAGCAAATACCGTCGAGGATCCACGTCCCCCTCCGACGGCAGGCGTCACCCTTCATTCTCACCTAAGGATTTGAATATCGACAAAGAACGCATTTCGATCGCCGACTCGGTGTCGTCGATCCTCGACCTGGCCAAGTGTTGTCCGGTCGCATGGAACGGCTCCCTCATCCTGAAAAGTTCGTCCTTCAGCACTAAAATGCATTTGTGCTCGGGAGATTCGGCGCTCGTCGACCAACTCATCAAAACTCAATGCCTCCGGATCACTCAGCGTCTCCGACTCGATCAATCGAAGCTCGAGGACGTTCAGAAGCGCGTAACAAACGCGGGTGCCGATGGCAGCTGTATACTTCTGACAATGGCCGGTAACGGATCAACACCAGCGGACGCGGGAGACGCTCAGGCAAGACCTCTCAAGAATCTTGTCGGTTACCTTAAGCAGAAAGAGGCGGCCGGTGTTGTGACTTTGGCAGTGAAGAAAGTCAAAGAGCTCGCTACGTCGGCGGTCCTGTACGCGTTCCCGCCATGTGACTTCGCGTTCGATCTCCTCAAGAAAATTGCACCAAATCTAACGGATGCAACCAACCAGGGCAAGGACGACTACCTCGTCGTTGTTGTCGTCAACGGACAGTGAGTCCGTCTCGTTCCGCAGCCATCCGTCTACGGCTCGATCGGCATCGGCATAATAAGCTCGAACGGAAAACACGCGAGAAGTTTCGCTACAGTGTCACACGTTAAAGAAAAAAAAGTAAACAATCAACCTATGAATCCCGTAATCAAATTCGACGACGACGTCAGCTCGACGAACGACACCCTCATCATCATCATCATCATCATCATCGTCAACGATGACAACAACCTCCAGATAAGCCCCATGTTCTCTGGATGAAGAACTCCACTGGTGAAGTTTCGATTATTTTACAGTAATGTACCCTCATTCAGTTCCAAGATTTTGTTCTTCTCGCTCTCTTCCCATCTCGTCCATTAAATGATTCTCTCTATCGATCTATAGATCGTTTGCAGTCCTGCTCGCATCGTGTCCAAACAGTTTTATCTCACTCGATGAGCGAGGGTTTTTTCTCCCAGCAACCAGTTTCGTTCTTCATACAGTTAGATAGATGGATTCACTTTATATTGGCTTAAACCAAGCGATCAACATCCATTATATCCAGGTGAATACCCTCTGCAGCATATTTATGAAGAATATTTATCGATTTGCAAATGTTTTTCTTTTGTAATCAAACAGCTCTTCATGCAGACAGAAAAAGATATACGCTACATAAAAGGAGGAATTGTGAACAAAAGTGCGTCTTGTGTTGTAGTGATTGTGCATCTCTTCACCAGTCTATCCATCTGTAGTCCACCCATCCAGCCAGCTTGCCCGCAAGTCAGCCGTCGAAATGAACACATCCATCCCGGGCTGAGTCCTCGAACCAGCGAACGAGTAGACAATCAGTCGAACCTCTTGATTCTCTCATCTGAGCGATGACGGTGAGACCGGTTGACGGACGACCAGTATCGAGCAGCAACATCTCCGTCGACGAATTTCGCTCGAGTGCGCCATCGATAGCTGTTTCCGAGTTTCGATTCGGCTCTTCCGTGACCGCAAAACCCAAGTCAGCCCGAGCGTACTACCGCCGGTTTAGCGAAGGAGCTCTTTGGTGATTTCGTGTTCGTGACATCTGATTAAGTGCAAAACAAGCAGCTATGAATAATGGTGGAAGAGAGCCTTTGATTCCTCTTGAAATTATTCGCTGCTTCGCGACTAGTGATGTGCTCGTGTGGTGCTCACGCAAGACAGGGGAGGAGGAGTGTCTGTTTCGGTCATCCGATTCGCGTAGAGAAGTGTGTGCTCAGCGAGAACGGCAGAAATTAATCAGCGACGACAGTGCGGCCTTCCGAAGGGCGACCATTACGTTCTGTGCGTGTTTTGTGAGCTCCCGTTGGAGTCTTTGGTGGATCGTAAAAGTGATCAGTGGGGAGAAGAGGCTCGAAGCGAGCGAGAATAGACAAAGGAAATTTACGGAAAAATGTGCACAGCCGTAATCGAGAGTAGACCAAAATTGAATGGATGTGTATTGCTCGATACTATGCTGGCAGACTTGCAGGGCTATTCGGAGCAGCTGACGTAGGGCTGGGCGACGTGAAGTGCTGGAGGAGCAACTCCGATATCGACTTTCCAGACTCAGTCGACGTCGATACGATAGGCACGATCCCAAAGTTTCTGTAGTGCTTCAATGTGCGTTCTCCGAGTGAGCATAGCGGCCAGCTTGTGAACGAATTGGGAGCTGGACGCGGCGCGGAAATGAGTGATTCGATCAGTGGGGAAAGTGAGTTCCCGAGTGTCACTCGGAGTGGTCTCGGTTGCGGCGGGGGAGGAATCCGCCCGGTGGTTTCACAGGAGGAAGCGCAGCCTGTCGTTCATGACGATGACGACGTGATTCTAGTTTACATCGACCCTCGCGCTAGACCTGCGCAAAACGTTCCCCCTTGGGGATCGAGATACAGGGATCGGAGGGGTCGCAATTGCAGCTTCTGTGCGTGCTTGTGTATAAATAGTGGGCTCAATCCACTTCCATTGATAACCCATGCTGTTGTGCATCCATCGTGGTTTCAACTCGTGGTGCTTCCGTCATGGTTTCAACTTGTGGTGCTCACTTCAGTGCGTCGGTGCGCGCAGTCGTCCGAGTGGTTTATCGTTGTAGTATACGGGGGCTGCGATCGGGAGTGAGATGAGCGAGCTCGCTCCGATCTTCAAGTCTCTTATCTGACCGAAAAATTTCGAGCAAGTGTAGTTGAATCTGAGCAGTGCGCTGTGTTCCGTGAGACAGTGAGTGTTTTCAGTGCATCCAGTTTGTGTTTTTTAGCCGCACCACTTCCGCTACCACCATCTTTTCGGTTACTTCTAGTGAAGTTCGACTCCAGAAATGCAATCGGGGCAAGTGCAGTGGATCGAGCACGAGGAAAGTGTCAAGTGTGTGAGTGTGCGTGTTGGAGCCGATGAGCTGAGTGTCAGTGATTATTATTCCTGAGGCCGTGAAGGACTGGACAAACCCCCTATGCGGACGAAAAAATATCGGAACTTCGTTCGGAGCGAAAAGAACGGATTTGAGAGAGAAACTTGAAATAAAAAAAATTGAACTAGAACCTGCGATTTTCTGATGACATGGGCAGCACTCGATCGTGCGGGATAGTATTAAAAGAGGTCTTCGGGAGAGATTTCGTTCTTCGTGTCCGCCGATTCAGCCAATGTCCGAGGTATCCGGCGGAATGATTCCAGGGTGAGCGGGCTATCATGCGGAATACTTCCGGGGGAGCCCAACACAGAGAGAGTGTTGAATTTACATTCTTCAAAATCTTTCGAGTCCGACATGCTCTCGAGTTTTCTTACGATTCAGCGATACACTCGGGAGCTTCCGATTCTCGGTGCTTCTCCGCCGTTCGTATTGCGCTGGGTTACTCTGGGATGATTTTCTTTTATTGACTAAAACTGGGTATCAATCATTCCACATGTTTACATCGTTTCGGACAAAGATCCCCCCTGCCAGGTATATATCCTCTATAAAATATATACAAGTTACTCATTCCTCTCGTACCTCGAAGTCTCATTCACGATCAGTCACAAGGGGAGAAAAGTCATGAGTGAGGAACAATGGCGCCCAGAGAGCAACGTCTCAGAAGTTTCCAGCAGAGTGTTCCACAAAGAAAAGGCAAAAGTCATGTAGAGGCTATAAGGCTCCGGGAGAGAGTCTCGCAGTTGACAGATCAGGAGGGTGGCTAACAGGCGCCAGGCCCCGTGCGTCATCCCGCTCTCGGATAATCGGTACCACAATAAGGAGGTAGATCTTGGCAGATCATGTTTCATCAACGAGCTCTGCGACCCGAGTAGTTATTGTTGTTGTTGTTGCTGTTGTTGTTGACGTTGGAACTAGAGGTTAGTTTGGGGGATTTTCTAACAGCTGCCTTCCTCTGAACTTTGGATCTCGTCACGGGCTTATAGTCCGAGTCACTGTCATCCTGTTTCCGGCTCCGGGTGCCTGAATCGAGAAAATACTTGTTAGACGCCGAGCCCAGACTGATGCAATCGAGTTATCTCGGGGAATGTGAGAAGCTCTCGGCCCAATCATGACGTCGTTGTTCAAGGTCGGCGGCTCTGAGGAACACGTCGAGGCTTCTGGTTCCGAAAAAATGGTACAGAGCGTGGGCGTCACAGTGTACAATTGGGAATCATGCAGAATCCGAAAATCAACTGGAGCATCGAGTAATTCAGGGGGGAAACCGCATCCATTACAGGTCAACTTTTCACTCCATCATCGAGCTTAACTTGTCATCTCGTATCGTAGCGGCTGAGTCGGAATCTCGTGGTGGTGGTCGTTGTTGTCCTCAAAGGAGGAGGAGTGAACCTGCCGCTACTCATTGGCTCATAGTTCGAGAGCCGTCTGACCGTAGCCGACGGCGCCGGTGGTGTAGACGTTGATCCAGTCGAATAGGACCGATTCAGCAGATTAGATCGAGCGAACGAATAGGAGGAAGCCGCTGGAGGAGGCGGGGGTGCTGCCAGGAGTAGTGATACTTTCGTCGTTCATCGTTCTCAAAATGACTCTCGGTTCACACAAGCGGTTTCGAAGCCATTTCTCGGTTATCCAATTAGCAGTCCGCAGCCGGAAGTCAGCATCTCACAAAGTAGCCACGTCAACTCAACGATTTGTTGTTACGACGAAAGCGCTGCAATCCCGAGAAAAGGGCTCCGCGGAAAGCATTACAGCATCGGATGGGGTCATCCCGATGTTCGCCGAGACACCATGGGAGACCCACTAGAAGGAGGCAACGAGGTCTGCGGAAGGTTCTCATTAGAATGGGAGACGGATACGGGTGACTTTCGTAGCGTCACGCAACCTCCAACCCGATTTCCACACACAGTACTCGCTGATTGTTATTTCCGGTGATTATTACCGACAGAACTAGCAAGAGACGATGCACTACTCCGAAGTCTTCAAGTGGAGGCGTCTCTCCGCCAAGGTCTCCGGACGACAAAACCCACGTGCAGATGTCGTCTCTGGGCGAATTCGCGAAGGAAAGGAGGTTTCGACTTCTGTCCGAACGCAATATTCTTCTCGTCGGTTTCCAAGCATTCGGCTTCGATTACGCATGCGAATCCTTCCAATCATGCCACGGTAGGAGAAGGAATCGACCACGTAGGTGTCCGTCGTCGCGCTCGATCAGGTGAGTTCGTCTTCTTGACTGCGACCCAAACTAAGCTGTTTGTGGCAAGGGTATATCTAAGGGAACTTGTCGGGCAGCCTGGGCGAAGATAACAAACACCCAGCCGATGACGAATCGGACGAAGTGGATTCGTCCGACTGAGTGCAGACGTGGCCATGTTCGCGAAACACCCGGCTCCTGCCAGAAATCAGGGTCACCGTGTCGCGTAGGCGCGGCATTGTCCCACAGAATCCGAAATGAAGCGTCCGGAAGCTACCGCTCGTTCGAAGTAGTGCTTAACGGCTCAATGTCGCACTGTACGCGGATTCAGCCGGTCTGGCTCGAACTACCGTCGTTCTCAGTAATATGTAGCATTGAATCACAGAAGGGCGATTTCAGCGTTTTCCTCGCTGTTCGCTTTCTTAGAAAGGGCGCCACGCAGACTCATGGAATTGTGGTTGAATACTTTAGGTCAGGCACATCACTCGGATGATTCCAGGTGTATACTATGATAGACAACAGGATGTTGAGGAGATATAGATGAATAATGATAATGGAATCTAAGTTTTTCTCACCATGCGATCGAGCAATTGCTACGTCACTCTCACTCGAATCACTCCATTCACTCTCTTGTTCACGATAGAGTCGGCGTCTCCTTTCCTCGGGAGAACACGTACCTAGGTAGAGATTTTCACCCAGGTTAGAGTACGGAAGCTGCTGGGCGTCCCGTCGAGGGGATACTGAGCGGGAGAATGCCAGACTAGGTCTCATTATCATGATCTTCTGATCTATTCTCGATTCAAGTCATGGATGGGGAATTTCCGGAGCTGATAAACGCAAAAGAAGTCACCTTTCTTCTTGCCAGGGAGTCTCGGCGGTTCTCCTTCGATCTCCATCGCAGCTCCCGCGGCGGCGGCGTCGTCCTCCTCAACTATCTGGAAGTCTTCCTCTTCTTCATCCGAGAATGCAGGTTCGCTGCGGATCATTTTCCTGGCATCGAGGTTCCGAGATCCTGCTCTTCTGTACATGATAGTCATCTCATCAGGACTGAGAATTTCCCCGCCGTCGGTAACATCGGCCTGGCTGTAGGATCGCTGAATTTGCTTCAGTAATACCTGGCGGCGAGGAGAAAGGTCCGAATGAATAAAGGATATCGGAGTGCCTATGAGAGAAATGCGCTCGGCATTTTATGGAAAGATTTCGGATAGCAATACTGTCGCGATGATTCGGAAACTGTCCCCTCATGGAACGGAGGGCGGATCGATATGTGGGATGGTCTATGGACGACCTATATAGTGCTAGTGTTCAGCGGCTTCGAAAACCGTACTCTGGCACAATATCGCGGAAAATCTAGAGAATCAGACCAGAGAGGAGCAGCCAGAATGGCAACAAGGAATTGCTGTCTTGATGCGTGTGGGTGATTCGGCATGTGTTCCAACTGATCACGACGGAATCTTCAAATGCATATATCTCAGTGACTGACCTGTTGTCCCTTGAGAGCAGTGGTCGCCAGGAGCTGGGACGCATACTGGGCACCTCGTGTACCCAGTTGGTACATGGCACTGACCCCATTCTGACGTGCGGTTTCTATCATTTCGTCAATTTCTTGTTCGTGCTTCACCAGTCGTGGGTGCACGAAGTTTTTGTAGAGAATCGCCGAACCTCTGGTTGCCGGGCAGAGAAGCCACGCCAGGAATAGAATCTTCATTTCGTAATAGAATGGGATCCAGAACGCCAAAAAGATGTCCGAGAACGTCTCGAAGAATGTGAAGAAGGCGAAGCAGATCCAGTACATGATCCAGTGCACGTATTCGCGAGCATTTTTACTTCGTATGGCTTTGTACGAACCGTAAGCCGGGTAGAGCGTCCCAAGAAACAATACCACCAATCGAGAGATCAGGGCGGAGACCATGGTGTCACTAGAACATGGATTCACTGTTTCAGAACTGAAATATTCTCTGGGGAATTCTCACTGACGAGGCAAGCCGGCCCCCATCGGGACACATGCACCGATTTCAGCTTCAGATGTGTCGGCGATGAAGCTCGTCTGCAGATGCACTCGTTGAAAACTTTCCTAGCCGTGCAGTCGCTGTCGCGCTCCCAGATGCCTGCTTCTCGGAAAGAAGCAGCCGGAGCGCTTCCTGTGCAATTCGGAGCTGTCGCTACCGAAAGTATCGCTCGTTGCGACTTCCAGCTGCTCGTCTTCTGCCGGCCTGTCTGCCCGCCCGCCAAGGCAACAACAACACAACAAAACGAAACAAACCGGCCGCCGCTCCGCCGAAGTTTCTCTCTGCTGCCATCCAACAGACGTTCGAGGAACCAATTTGGAGAGCTCCATGTGTGTGTGGTGGAGAGGGTCTCGTTTCGAAAAATGTGGCGCCGAGCCGGAAGATTCCCTGGACTACAGACATCGCGCTCGAATTGGAATAGAATGAATGCTCTCGAACAAGCCCTCTGGCTTCGCCAGTGAAATTCCGTCGAGTTTGTTGCTCCGATCCGACGATTGAATTGCGGGTGGATAGCGGGCGGGGTACGCGCTGAGTCACGACATTCAAATTATTTTCTTCTGGTTGAGATCCGACTCACAGCTTACCTGATTAGGAGAGCTGCGCTCAATCGTGAATGCGGAAAATGCTCAAGTCCGGCCAGCTGCAAAACGAAGCGAATTTCGTTTTTCTCTTCAAGAAAGCTTGAACAAAACTCTGATGAGCCATCTTTTCGCTGTCCTTGTCGCTTCAATTGATTCAGGCACGACGATCAGGATCCGGTCTACGCCTATCCGGCTGCCTGACCGCGTACTTCCGGAGGATCGGCGCGTAGAATCTCTTGAAGGCATGCGAAACGAACGGAGACTCTCCCGGTCGAAGATCAGAGTCAGAGACTGCTTCATGAGCTCCTTCCACGCCAAGAACTCACCAGATGTTTGAGCCACATAGCGAACTCGCGCGCAATGCATCGCTGCTGGATTAAAGTATAGGATGGAACAGACACCTTGTGGTAGATTTCCGAGCACTGACAAAGAGTTTCGGGTTTAACTCCGGCGACGAACCCTCGCTTGCGAAGCCTGTGTAGAAGAGAGCCGTCGTCGGACCCTCTCCCGGCTTGTTCACACAAACCGAATGAGACGCCCTCAGAGCCACTGCTATAACACGATCTGTCTGAGAAATTTAATTCATCAGCAGCGGGCTTACGATCTCGAATTCCGTTGCCGAAATCACCAGCGGCTCTCCCATATAACGGCTGCTTAGGGCAAGTATTCGCTCGAAGACGAGTCGAAAGTCTATAGAGATATAGACAAGTCATAATGGTGTTTCTTGATTCCCTGATCCAATCATACTACCGGACGCTCTCAGATCGTCGTCCATTCTCGAGGCGATCACAGGAATCCATAGGATCCTAATCCTGAGTGAATAAATTTGCGCCTAAGACCTGTTCGACGAGGAGCCAGAGCTTAATATTTGCCGATCGTCCTCATTGATCCACGGCTCAATGATTCAATCCAAGATGGATGTGAGCGAAAAACCTCCTTTAAGAGCATTTGCTCTATCCCAGGTACATCGTGAGGCCGAGGTGTCGCTCTAATCGACTCCAGGACCTCGGGGAAGGGGAGAAGTCGGAAGACCGAGATCGGTTTTTCTGAGATTCGTCCCGAAGCCATTCTTCGTCGGGCACTGTAGTTTCCATGAGTGAGAGTTTGTCGTAACTGGTGGACTGACAGAGGCGGGGAACGAAAAGCCTCAAACGGAAGAGAGGAAGCTGCAGTTCCCTGGCCATTCACAAGCGATTGAAATCCGAGGGAAGTATCGATGAGCTCAACGAAAAGATTGCAGACGATCTTCTGCCCAACTGCAGCCCCCGCAGAGACTGTGAGGAATCTCGGACCTGGCTCCAACCGGTAGCCTTTTCGATTCACATTCTTCCCGTTGATCACTGGGTATCATTCCTCACGAGAAAAACTGCCCCGATCTCAGAGGATCCGCCAATTTGCTCGCATCAGAGAAGGTTTGCGTCAGATGCTGATCGAGACATGACTCAACAGAGGGTTTCGAAAACTTCCGCGAATTTCCTTTCTTTTCGCGAATCGAGCTACCGCAACCCTATAGGGGGAAGCTTCGAAACGTACGGTGAGCTTTGCGATCTGTCCACTTTCCAGAAAGGCGACTTCCATTCGGAGAAACAGGAAAAGCGGCCCGCTTTCCTCTCGAATGCTTCCTTCCTCTCGAAGAATTCGGGTCACGCAAAGGGGCTGCTCTCTTTGACTGTTGTGCTCTAAGCGAAAGGGTTCATTCGAGAGGGCACATCAGTCTCATTCAGCGTTAGACGGTTGCCGATGGATCGCCCTGTCAGGCCGCGTCATATTGCCTTGAGCCGCGAAAAACGTTTAGCCTATTGACTCCTGAACGATGGAGAGAAAATGATGTGTTCACATTTGTGCAAATCTCCGATGGAGCGCTCAAAACCGGGGAGGGATTGGAGACTCTAGCTTAACGCCTACGATTGGGACTCTTTTTGTGCCCAGACGATTCTCAAGATCTCCCTCTACTGAGATCCGGTTCGGTCGATGGCTTTCTTGCAACGGATTATCGCAAGCTCATCAGTCGCTCAGCTTTTCCTGTGGAATCTAAGCCAAATAATCGATCTCCTGCAGCTTCAGAGAAGTTGATGATCATCATTCCTCCAAACGGCTCGGGGGAAGCGAGGAAACGGATTCTGAAGTCCGCCACTAATTCGCATCGGACAAATACAACGCTCGAATCCGACTTCTCTTCTCTCTCAGAGTGAATGCGGCTCGAGTTTCCTTCTGCGGAATATAGAATATTATGTATTCTTCGGGGAGTGAAATCTGCCGTCCTTGATCGATTCTGTCAATTTTCCCTCCAATCTTCATCCCTCCAGATGTCCTGGATATCGGCACCGATGTCTTTGCAGGCTTCCAACATCTTCTCCTCAATTGCCTTGGAATCATCCGCACTGAACTGATTCTTCCAATCTCCGACAATGCCCTTCCTGACGAAGCAATCGGGTGGCGGTGGAGCTCGGTCACATGGATAGTCAGATCGGGGCTTCCTTCAATAGAGAAAAATACGTTATTCGAAACCAAAACCGTGACCTCGTATCCGGATGATTGTGAGGATCTTCGACTAACCATTCGGCTTCTGCATTTCCACCGAGTGCTGTTTTGTAGTTTTCTTGGATATAATCCTTCATGGCATCGATTCCACTCTCCACTAAGACTCGCTGGAATTTCGCCGAGTTCGGATCACTCAATTGGGAACACGAGAGCTCCAGGAAAGAAATGATCTTCTGGATTGATTTAATTGGATCTCTCTTCATGTCCTCGTAGGTCAAGAAGAGCACGTTCGACCTGTCGGGTTATGGAATCCGAATTATTCAGACGGCAGATGCAATAGTATTGCATTAGTGTCTCTCCGATGAAGACTCCCGATGAATGCCTTCGGATTCCCATGCGAATTCACATAGAGCTCATTACTTGTCTCTCTGGGAGTACCACTGTCGAAAATGCTCGAAGTAGCAGCCGAAGCTCGTTTCTCCATTCAAAAAACTCTTCAAATAGTCACTGAATGAGCCATCCGCGAAATTGTACACCTGGAACATTTATATGGGCATTTGAGAGCTTCATAGTGATTATAGCATGTCTAGATTTATGAGAGGTTGAGCGAATCTTGGACTTTCCGAACCTTGGTGCGTTGCGTATGATGGAAGTACGAGACACAACAGTCTTTTGGATTCCTCAGAATGTATATATACTTCGCTTTCGTATTCTTAGGAATGATGTCGTAGTACATATGCGATGTTACGATGCGCGGCTCCGGTTGCGAAGAGATCACCTCAGCCCCTGGATGAGACTAACGATTAGATTTTTGACGCAGCGATTCCATCGGCGGATGACCAAGTCTTCGAGGTTGAATCTCGGCTTCAAGTGCTTAGGATTGGTCAGGCGTCACTCACCGGCCATCTCGAGGAAACATTTACTGAGACCGTAGTCAGCAACCTCTCCAGTTCGACTTTCGCGATCGATCAGCAACTGCACGATGCGCTTGGCCCAATTCGTGCCGCATTTCGGGAAAGTGCAAATAAAAATATCGCTATCCAGGGGTTTGTATTGAACTCCGGACTTGAAGTTTTGTGGGCTGAATCCGGCGGGAATCTTCGTTCCATCGACTTCGACATAGAATTTCTGATCATCCATCGTCGTGTTCTTAGCGGGAGGTTGCGAGTCTGCTGTGAAATCAAGATGATCGCCTTTATCCTTCACCACAGCTTTTCCTCAAAACAAACGATGGAGATACGCTGGACACCTATGATCGGAGAGTCATTAATTGGATGGTGCGAATCGATCGCCTTGCGTCTCCGATGACACATTTGGCTCCCCGATCCGTTTGCTGAATCATGCGATCTCTCAGTCACTTCCGAGATTACAGCCAACGAAAGGAAAGCTGTTGGCGACGAGCCCAGGCTGAATCAAGGGAGAGTGGATGCCTCATCGTTTTACTATTTGACTCGGAAAAGAGCTCGAAGAATTCTGTCGAACGAATCCATACGGCAATATTAAGCGAAGAGAGTAAGCGATCCGACCACCGGAAGGAATGACCGTCAGCCCAGACTAAGCCAGAATTTTCTGTTCATGAGCCAAATGATACGACTTTCCGAGCCAAGAAAGCAGCCTTCGATCCATGCTAGGAAGCACTGCCCGCGCTAGTCGTTGTTACAGGTGTTTTTCGTGATCGGGAGCGCTATTGTATACACGCGGAATCCGCAGAAGCTCTGGAAGTTCTGGAACTCCTCTGGTTTCGGAGCACTCCACTCTCACCAGACTCGCGGAATCGAGAGATCAGCTGATCCTCTCTATTTTCCTCGAGATGACCCCCATCCGCAGCTTCCCAAAGAACGAGACACGATCAGCTGTTTGTGACTGACAGGGGGAAACTGTCGCTGCATGGGTGTGTGAAGCATGGAGTCTCCAACTCTTTTCTAAGTTTCACGCCTCCAGAGAAAGCCGCCGATGATTTGATTGGGAACATGTCTGGGATGGAATTCTCACCGATTCTGCGGGCGCGCGGAGTTCCGATGTCAACGATAGCACAGACTAGTCACTGTGTGAGCGGGAGTTTCGAGAAGGGTTGTCTTGAAGAGAGAGAGGCGCGCTAAGAGAGAAGAGGCGACTTCTTTTTAGGAAGCAATTTGACGGTCAATCCTGGCTCGGCAGGAATCTTGTAATCGCGCCAACGAATCCTTCCGCTTCGAGGCCTTCGAGTGATCACTTCCTCAGACGGACCTATGAGCTTTACAACAGATTTCATTGCAGATCGTGTCCCTCGGATGAGGGCATTGTGTCAAGGAATGTTCTCACATGCGATTCACTTGACTCAATTGATGAGCGAACACGGGCAACGGCCCGAGATTCCGAACTCAGACCACGGGATCCCTGGGCAAGATGAGAAGTTTTGTGACAAGTTTAACTTCGAATCCATATCATATTCTGCAGAGGGGAGGGAGCAAAATGCTCCAGGGAATGGAGGATGCTCGGCGATCAATGCAAGCTCCAAGACAGGAGAGTCTCTCTGTTCTTATGCCGAGCGTTCTTACAGGTTTACGACTTGGGAATGACGGGCTCAGGCAGAACATGGAAGAGATTCCCTATCAAAGTGGGTCACTGCCACATCTTCTTCGTTCCCACCTTTGAGCTCGTTATCTAGTCCATGCTGTAATCAGTCGAATCTCAACGAAACAACTCTAATAAGTAGAGTATTGACGCTCCGCGAGTCACGCAATATCGTTGATCGGATATTCTGTCCACAAACGGAAGCTTCTCGGCGCACGAAATTCCTCACCGTAGCGAATGTCGCCGGTAATCATGAGGAAAGCCTCGGTCCATGATAAAGCGATTTCGTGGTCGCGAGAACAAGTTAAAGTCTTCAACTGCGAACGGTCCCATAAGAAAGATCTCGTGGCTCCCCGGAGCCCTCGTCTCTAGGCTCTCAGGTGGTCGCATGAGGACCCCACGGGAATCATAATCAAATTCGTTGCGACTCTCTTCCCCAGTCTCTCGAAAATACGGCGCCTCAGCAGCCCTTCTCGTTGACTACTCTTCATCCATCGGACCTTTTCCTCAAGGTGTCAGAGTCGGATCCTTGGTTGTACCTCGGCGGTGCGAGCAAAATTCTGAGGCGAAGGCAAGGCTGACGCGCAGCCGACCCCGTGGCCGATACACTGCTCTTGCAACCCGTCCACCCGAAAACATACACCAGAGCTCTGTTGCGCTCCGAACAATGCGCCCTTCATTGTACGAACGCCTTGACATCAAACGTCTGAGCAAATCGCGCATCTGAGGCATCGAGGGGTGGACGTCCATTTCTACGCAAGTAGAGTCGCGAGACAGCTTCCAGATAAGAGAAAGTCCTGTCCCTTCGAAGTCGAAGCAAACCTCAGAGTTCCGATGTACTCTTCAAGATTTGAACAATTGCAGATTGTAAGAATCGGCGGGACGCGTGCAACAGGTCCGAGACTCTCACGCGCTGGTCGCGCCTTTGCTTCGGCATGTTACTTTCTGGGAAGGGCATCGAGCATACCGTATTTATTCTAATAGAGTGGCATGCCGTTCTATTTTTCGATCCCCTCATCAGCCATCGGTCTATTGGAGCATGCCCTCCTATTGGAGCATGCCGTTCTATTCGAGCATGCCGCTCTATTTTTCGATCCCCCATCGGATGGGCGGTCCCTATAAGAGCTGATGGAGCCTACCCGTGTTTTTTCCAAAAATGAGTATTCAAACGATCTCTGCCTTCACTTACGATGAATCGTGTTGTATACCTTTGATATCTTCACGGAATCTAACAATTTATACCACCTTCCCTCAAGTTATTTTCCCCTGCCGTTCCATCAGAGCATGCCGTACTATTGGAGCATGCCGGTAATTGGAGCATGCCATTCTATTAGAATAAATACGGTAAGCATCAAGATGACTCCCAAGACTCCGTTGAAGCCTCCCGATGGACCGTATACCAAGCGAAAGCTGTAATCCGGGCGGTAGGGAATTATTTTTACCAGCTATCCAAAGAGCTGTGCTTCTTCGTAGTCTCGAGCTCGAATTCAATATACATAGTATATCGCGGATACTACGCAGAAGCACTTCCCCCTTGGAATATCTTTAAAGGGAGGTTAGCTCCTCCTGACTTCGATGCTCGCCAGCCTTAACATTATCGAGGTGGGATCCCGTCTAACCGAATCCCAGGAGACCGGGATTAAGCCCGCCAGGTCTAGCAGGAGCTTCGTCGGAGTGTTCTACGATTCCCTTCCTCTCGAACGTCGCGGGGGAAACATACGCACCGAGAGCTCGCCGAGCTCAATGCAATGAAATCTTCAGGACTGGGCTTTTCCTTCCTTGACAAGTGGAAAACATGGTCATCGGCCGACGGGAGACGGCTGCGTCGTGGAATGTCGGGGGTCCTTTCTCCATACTAAGGGATCCACGATTTCGGGAAGTTGGCGGGGGGCGGGAATATGGTAATGCGAACGAGAGAGCTCATTAGAGCTCGAGAGAACGAGCCCTCGGTCCTTCGCGAAGCTTGAATCTTCGTCCGAACATGGAAACTCTACTCGGTTCGGAGCTGTGTCATGTTACATGTTTTTTCGACAATATCGGAGTTGAGTAGGAACTGGACGGATGGCGTATCGGGATTGAGAACACTGATGATTGTATTGACAACCAATTGTCCCTTAAGTTGTCTCATCGATAGATATCCAGATTCGATCGCCTCCGATGGAACATCTGATCCTGTGAATGGTTTCCTCGTAGAGTTTCTTGAGATAGGTCTTTCGAAGAGTCGTGAAGTTCGGGATATCGGCTTGGCTTCTGCATGAAGGTCCGAAATGACTGCTGCTGAACTTTGTACAGAGGGATATTCGATTCCACCATAATTCTGCACAGATCCATGCTGAACGAATTTTCTCTCGGCGATAAGTCCGACGCGGGACCTTCTTCCTCGAGTGAATTTTCCGCAAGCTGATATCGTCTCACGTGTCCCACGTTTTGGACATGCTGTACCACGTAATATCGCCTGTCTGCATTCACAGTCGTTTTGCACAGTTCACAAAACAGAACGTCTCCGTCGGCAGTAAGAAATCCCGAACCCAACTCGCTCGCGTATCGCTGGACCTCCTCGGCCGGGTCAGCAGCTTGACTTGGCATCTCTAGCCTCTAACCTGCCACAGTGATTCACCTCGGAGTACCTTGGAGTTCTTATGCCCCCGAATCGCGAAAAGCTCGTGCAGTGGAGAGTGGGAGCCGAATGACGATGAATTCCGAAGGCTCGGAACTATCAGAGGATGTCGATGTGCAATCGCGATCACTTCATATTTTCGATTCTACTTGAGCTCCTCATGTTCTGGTCGTCTTTGATGTTCCTAATCTGAATTTGAATCTCGATCGTGAGTTGGAATCATTCTCGAATAGATGGGAAGAGAATTTCGGAAAAATTCTGACGGAGAGTCCGATACGAGAAAGCAGTGGCTTCCTCACGCTGAAAGAAATTCTAACAAACGTGGGCTCCCCGGCGATCTCCAGGCAGGATAAGAGGGCTTCTGAGCATCCAAGACGTAAAGTAGGCTTCTCAGGCCGAGATTGGGGCGTTTTAGACAGGAAACAGGCATTTTAGGCAGAAAAGAGGCATTTCAGGCGTTTCATGCATTTCAGGCATTATAGGCATCTTGCCTGAACTTCCAAGCTCTAGATCATGTTTCAAGACGCTCGGCATTCGCTTCTCGATGTTGACAAATATCATCGTCGATCAACGTCGATTCAATAGTCTTGTAGACATATAATGCCTCCGAAGCTGTCGGGGTCATGATGGAGGAAGACACCAGCCTGAACATGCGAAACGATGATCTCCGCAAGAAGACGATGGACCGATATTCTCTCTCTCTATTGCGGACACCCTGATCACCGACACCGACCGACAGCGCGGCGAATGACGTCTGGGCACGGGCTGTCGAACAGTGAGGACATCCATGAGTGGATCATTCGAGAGTTCAAGCTCCAGGTGAACAGGTAACTTCACTCAGGGAAATCACCGTAATGATTGAGAATAGATTCCTCTTCTCCATCTTGGGTCCCGTCGAGCCCTCAAGGCGTCATCGGATAACTCAACTCAGAGTCGGTGACAATCATCAGTTCCGCCAGACTCTACATGAGGCGGATTTGGCTTCGACGTCAACTTAAACCTACAGCTTGACAGTCGCGGGAGTTTCATCTGACCAATGGAGCTTGGCACGGCGATCCCACCCACTCCCCCGAACTTGGCGGTTGCGAAATTGACAGAGGCTTCAGAAATCAATGAAAAGTCTTTTAGAAGCAGATAGCAAAGCAGATAACAGTGATTGTGCGGAATTCGTACCCGGCTTCAACCTGGGAGAAGCTTCCACGGTTGACACTCCCAAGCTTCATTAAACATCACCCGACATCTCGGCTTTCCTCTTCTGATCCAGCAGACAGACTTTTCGCGACAAGTCACGACGCTCAGAAGATCGCACAGCTTGTCCACCTTCACTGGCTCTGCGGAAGATCGTTGCCCACGTCTCGTCTTGTTCTTACGGTCGGCAGCTTCCCCTTGAGCGTCGCCTTCCCCGTGTTCCCTCGTCGCGGGTTCCGGGATCCAATTGATAGCATCTTCATTCCATCCGCTCTTTCAGTTATTGGATAATCCTTGGAACCGCGATCACCGAGGAGATTGCAGGTACACACTCCTGGAAAAACAAAGCACAATTTCTCTCCTGCTGTAAAAAAAACTCGTCGAACTCCATGACGAACTCTCATTCTGAATCCTACTGTATTCAGGAGGTTCCCGGAGTTGTTGTTCCCGAGACTCCGGAGACGATGGCGAAGCTGACGCTGACGCCCTTCCATCGAGGTCTGCGAAGGGAATAGATTTCGATCGCAAGGCAAGACGGATTGGGGTGAATCGCCATGATAGGAGCCGAAGCTCCGGAACATCATATGAAGCTCGCTTCTCGGATCGGCAAAAGAATATTGTTGCTCTCTCTGGTCATTCGTTATTTGAGAGGAAGACTGGGTCTATCTCTACTGACTCGAATTCCGGTCAAACCTCACCCATTGACTTTTTCCCTGAGGAATCGGGCCGAGCGAACTTTGCGATCGCAGGAATCCTTTGCGACGCAGCCTTCTTTGCTGAGAAAGGAAGTCCATCGAAGCTTTTCTTCATTGACGAAAGAGCAGCCGATGTTTTCTTCGAATGGAGGATCTTCTTTACAGTCTTCGCGCTGTAACCTGTAGGATTGGCGCTCCGAGCTCTCTCTGATACAGCAGCATCGGGGCTCCGAAGAACCCCGCGCGCAAGAACAACAGGTGCTCTGGGGCTCTTCCGAGTCCCATTGAACGTCGTAGCGGCTTCCCTCTCATCCTCGATCGGGGCGGCTTCCCTCAGATTCTTCATCGGAGCGTCACCAAGAATCTCCGGGGCTTTCTTTGTCAGCGCATGCCTCTGGTGTTTGACTGAAATCATCGTTGGACTGGTGAAAAACCCCGAGTCGCAGACCACGCAGCAAGCTCCGGCCGCAGAAAATACTCCTGATTCACATCCACGGCGGGAGAACTCAGAGCCTCCGTGAAAATTCACCTGTTTCAAAGATGGGAGTTCCACATGGAGTTCCCGGGGTTCCACTCTGACTCGGAACTCCAGCACATCCGTGGAGGCGTGCACTATTCTTCAGATATGCGGCAATGCTCTCCAAATCGTCGAACTTGGGTAAACTTTCTGAGCTTTCCAGAATCCTGTTCCCCTCTGGAGTTTTTCCGCATACCCGTCGTGCTGAGCTCCCTCCCGATCGTGCAGCGGAAGCGATTCTGGAGATGGATTCTAGTGTCTCGAAGGTCCTGCTCGTCGTGATCTTGGTGACGACTCTCGGTTCGTTGTGCCGTTCATGGACGGGTTCGCAATCACGGACCCTTGGCTCGAGCTGGTTGAGACATTTCGGCTTCCGTGAAGCCTTCATCGGCGCATTCGTTCCACCTCGTTTTCTCTCCACATTATCTCACACACCGCTCAGAGACTCCTAAAAAACAATTTTAGCTGCCTACTCGGATTTCCCGCTCGCTGGTGCTTTCGGAGTTCATTCACACCTGTGATGTTGGCGAGAGTATCTTCGACTACCTTATCCGGCTCTGAGAATGAGTTCCATCCGAGCGAGGACTGACTTCTGCCTCGACCTATGGACGTTCGACACGTTTTTGACTCCCCTGATTACCAGGAGTGATCCTGGAGATCAGCTTGCGATGCACCGGTGCTGGATATCCCGTGCTAATTCCATCTCTTCGAGAACGAGGCAAGGAGGAGGAAGAAGTTAACGAGGATTCCGAAAGGTCCGCAAATAATCTCGTGTTTAAAATCCCATAATTCCATCTCTGAATGGTGATGGAAGTCTTGGACCAGAGATCTTGAGTCCAAGACCGATCTGATTCTGGTGGCTTTCCCAACGCAATCATCAGGCTAGAAGAGAGATGAGATCTTCCTACTGGCGATTGGTACATCTGAATCAATCCATCGGAGAGAGGCCTCGTCTACTGTTGGAGAGTAGAGCCTGGCGATTTCATGATGCAAAATAGGAAGCAAGGTTCATCGGGGGAGGGTCTTGGGACCCGTTGGGGGTCCCAGGTCCCGGTCTCGAGGCTCCCTTGAGGAGGGTGGGAATAAGCTATGCGCTGAACCAATGGAAAATGTATTTGATTTAAGGTGCGAGAAGATCGCCCAGCCGTACCGCGTCAGAATTCCTCTTTATACCGAGGGGCTTATTGATCAAAGAAGTGAATAAGCCCTCCCGAAGAAGTTGATGAGTAATAATATTTCATGTCCAGCGAAGCCATCGACTATCACTTTCGGAATCATATTGCAAGAGATCCCGAGCACAGTCCAGGACGGGCTCTCGCGACGGAAAGAAATCCGGATTCGCCGATGTAGCGGGCACAGGAGTGATCTTGCCTTCCCGTGATCGACATCCAGCTTCACTAGCCGATCGGAGTGATCATAAGCGCAGAAAGTATGAGAATCTGATACATGCAAAAGAGGCTCCCCATGAGTTCCCGAACGGGGACGCTCCATCAGGACCAAGGCGGTTTTGTGGGCCCTGGCTTTCGATATTGATCAAGGGGAGAAACAGTATACTGAGCACTGGAGTGACACAAGGCGACCGGCCAGACATCATGGCTTATTAGAGGCGAGCATTCCGCGTGCCTATAGAGGAATGCGAGAACGAGAGCACTGCTCAAACAGTTGCTACTCGACGTTCCCACCTCCGTGGGAGAAGCGATGAAATCTGGAATCGTGATCACGGTATATGTGTTTGCGTTTCGTATATTTTTCCGTATCCAATCGTCTCTGTCGGATCACTGTTCCGTCAGGAAGGACGAGCGCGATTTTTTCAGAGATCTTCCCACGATGTAGATGGAATGAATGACACCGGAATGCAAGGAGTCCCTCTTATTCTTCATTCTCATAGTTTTACATAAAGACAAATCGCACATGACTTTTAGCTCTCCAGGAGTTCTCATTCAGACATAGGTACTTATTCAAGATTCATGTAATAATCCTAATAAGTACACAACAAATATTATAAAATTAAATATCTCGAATTTATCCCCGAGTCAGCTTGCCATACATGTGGAGCACGAATACAGAGAAGATGAATAGAACGCTCATCACTAGAACGGGTACCGGTCCGACTTTGAATCCCGGAGAATCATCGGTGTAAAACTTCCACATGCCTCCCGAGTTCGCCGGAGGCCGAGACGGACGAGCTGGAAGCAGAAAAAGCAATGATTTAACATCTTGACGCGTAGTGAAATAATTATTAGAGAGGGAGTATAATTCCAAGATCATGGTCCGGGTGTAACGAGGACTCCCGACGTAGAAAACCTATCCTGGAAATGCATCTTCATTTGGGACCTCGAAACGGGTCCGGTCGCTATACCGCAAAAGTCGCGGGATCTAGATCACGCGAGGTATCATCAGACGTGAGACGTGTCCAGGGTAGCCGGGAGAAATCGATCGGATCATTCTCATCCCAGTGAAGTCGGGAAATCGAATCATCTGGGTGATGGGGCTCCGGACTCCGATGGAAACTTGACGTAAGTTCAGTTCATCGCCTTATTTTTGCTATTTATTTGTTATGTTCGCTCGGTGAAAGACGAGCGCTTCGATCCAAAGTCATCGTGGAGCCGTGGAGATATCGTCTCGTCGAGGAACGATTCTCATGACTGCGATCTGTACTCACCCGCAGCAGAACTGGTGCTCGTAGTTTTTCTCTGCCGGAGTGTCGACGACGGACCGGCTCGGGGACTCGAGCCGCCGGCTCCTACATTCGTTGATGAGGCTGGTGCTGGCATTTCTGTTCCGTGATCTCCGTCGAGGCTTCGCGTGAATCTGGCTGAATAGAACAGCGACGACTTGTCTTCACGTCTTACGCGGCTGATTGTTGCCGGTCGATCCCAGCCACGTCACGCCGCGAACTGACAACACGACCGCGAAGCCAGCGCCCTCACTATGGGCCGCCAGCATGTGAACCATAGGGATACCAAGCGCGGCAAATTCGAATCCGCGATTCCAGAATAGCGGATCTCACTGATCATTGATTGACGAGTCACAAAGGCGGTGGGTGTTCCATGCGGAACATATATTTGAGCATGGAAACATATGCCGGTCATTCCAACCCCTTGAAGAGGTTTCCGGTTCTGCGCATATCCAGTCATCAGTAATTTCCACTGATTAGCTTTCTCAATTTCTGGATAGCGATGTAGGAATTATTCGGCTCACGATCTCACGATACACCCCTCCGATCTCGGTATGAGTTCCGGAGTATTATCGATTATGGGCTTCCATGGACTGATGGTCATGTTTCCGACTAATTGCCGGTGGGTTCCACGTACGGTTATGGCAGCGACGCCGAACATGCTGGTATCGGCCACCGACGGCGTATCTTGGAGATCGTCATTGAACCCACTCCCCGGAACAGTCTACACCGTGCCTTGCCAAGAATGCATATAGCCGGGAATTGATCCAGGGCTCCTCTAAAACTTCTTTGATACCGTATTTTCTGGGGACTCATATCATCCGATGGGGACAACCCATTCAAGAAACAATGCTTTTTATTTACACAAGAGACGTATCTCAAGATGGCTTCCGCGGCTTCAGTTGATTGCCCTCACCACCGAATGCCGAGAAGGTATCTTCTACTTCCATATTCTCACCCTTCTTCGTAAACTGCACTCGAATAAAATTTATTTGTCCGAGTTTCCATCTGGAAAAGGATTTGAGCTGTTTCATTCGATGTTCTCCTATATGAGCCTCATCAGTTATGATTTATGAATAATTATGATAATGTATCGCTACTAATGTCATAGGAAATACTGCCGAGCTTCACTGTGCTCACCGGTCGTCCGGAACGCCCCTTTCGATCTCAGCGGCTTGAAGATTGCCTTGTGCGACGCTCGCGTCCAAGTTCTTCGCCTTACCATCGATCCGATTCCCAGATCCGGCGAACGCCTGGAAAGCTTTCTTGGTGTCCACTATCACCTCTGGCTTCTTGAAATCGATTTCTTCTTGCGAAACCTTCTTGGTCTGGAAGAAAGATCGAGTTGATACAGAGCCCGCGATGTTGACGGAACGGAATCTCGCGGGGTTCTATTCGATGCTTGATTTCATCGGACGCCACATCGCGTAGTATGATATAAATCTTGGAATATATACCTCAGGTTCCTGATATCCTACAGGAGCCGCGAATTCGACATTGAGATCACATTCGTGGATATCGATGGCTGGCCCGGGCCGAGTCTCGAGTACACACAACTCGTACTGCCTAGAGGGGATCCGAAAGAGTGAATGGATTGATCAAAATTCCTTGGTGGATAGGACTTTCAGATGTAGTGTGAGAGCGCTTACTTGTCGTTGTATTTAATCACTATGGTGTCGTTGGCGGTTAGGCATGCGAAATGCCGCAACGAGTTCTCGAGGACGGCTTTCGGATTGGTTATATCGAGAAAGTCTACTGATTGAGCTTGGAACTTGGCGAAGTTCCCCACCGGGAGCTGGGTGTTCTCCACCTAGAAGAGATGATGCAACCAACGTCATCAAACGTCGCGCTCGGTAAAGACACAACTTTCTCTGAGTGAAGATGTGGGGATGAGGATACTAACGTAGAGATGATCTCCCTCGTCGAGACAAAGGTATTTCATCATCCAGTAAGGCAGGTAGCATTTCCCCTCGTCTGCAGAGAACTCGAGAACACCACAGTGCGTGTCTCGCTTCAACCGCCGATTCTCAACCTGCAAAATGACCGCGAGATAAAGTGATTTCGCAATATACCCCCTACTGGATCAAATCCTTGAGTTTGCGGGGCGGCGATCATCCATGGTTACGGCACAGGGTTCCGATCTTAGAATGGACATTCCCTCTGAAATCAGATGAAGGCATCAGAGCTTACCTTGAAAAGTATAGGGTACGTGATATTCAACCGCGACAGCATGTCCAAGGTGGAGGGCGGCAGTATCACTGTGAATCGAGTATACGTCGGTTACGCGAGAGCCCACGGGATCCGGAAAGTGATTCATTTCGGAATGTACAGCTGCTTAGGAAGAGGGGTATATCGCAAACCTTTATTTCCTTGCTCGAGATTTTGCCGCTCATTCCCACACAGCATCGACACAGAGAAAGCTCTGTATTCTGCAGTGAACTTCCGATGGATGTCTTGGAAATGATCTAGATTGAACTGTAAGGGGTAAAAGTTTGAGTTCGTCTCATTTCGACTGTGTTCGATCTACCACGAAGTCAGACAGCCTTTTCTTGCCGCCTCCGGCTCTCACCATTTTTGAAGTTTTTCCTGCTCCTGGAGGAGAAGAAAGTCCGTTCCGCGGGATACCTGATCTACTCAGACACGGACTGTAGTAACAGAGTTCTCATTTGTTCATCTGGAATTCCGCTCACTCATACCAACAACAGCAGGATGAAAAGCCTCCCGTGGTAGATTCCAACGGCGGTAAATACGATCTCTGTTTTTTTGGCGGGCGATTCAAACCGGCTGTCGAAGACTCGAGTCACTTCGGCGAGACGTATGAAACTCCTCCCATGTATGCATCCTAGGGATGCTGCCATAGATTTTCTAAGGAGCCGATGAGGCGCCACGAAAAAAAATACAGAGGTTGGTCCAGAGAGCGCTCCCAGCATCATCGACGGTGCCTTGATCGGCGAAGCTCTAGGACATCTTGAGGATTTTCACGTCTCGACTGAGGATATCACAGGACTATGGAGGACTTCGTCCGACTCTACGGTCGCCGATTCTCCGATTTTTGGGCGAACCACAACTGACTGTCCAAATGATTGGGATTCCGGAGACAGAATCCAAGGATCACGAATCACGACGGAAGGCAGAATCTGGGAAAGTTGAGACGACATTGGACCTCCCGGACATGCCTAAGACTTCTTCTCTCTAGCCCCTATAACCGACTCGCTCCGCAGACAGATGACGACGATTAAGAACAAGGGTCCCGTCTGCCGATGGCCTCGATTGCTCAATCCATGATTGTGATCTCCGAGACTCCATGATAAGAAGCTCAGTTAGCTCTGTCGGGTCGATGACTCTCAGACTCTAACTAAGCTAATATGTAGTTCCCGACCGAGGCTCCACAGAAACCTAGGCCTACACGAGCTTCTCCTTGAGCCATCCTGACTCTCCATTTTCCACCTAATCAGATCGAATCTTTGTGTCCGAGGGCACACACTATACTTGATGCGATGGCTGTCCACGCTTTCGCGGTATTGGAGGCACAGATATGAGGATATGCAGCAAGAAGCTTGAACAAGGGTTCCGCAGAGCGAGAGAGGTCGGGAAACCCTTGCCTCTAAGCAACCCGACCGAGACAGAGCTTTAGAATATGTTCCATGGTACAGTAGTTCGGAACTCAGATTCTGCATTCCCTGCCTCGGAGATACCTGGTCGGAACCGACACGAGGGCTTCTCGGGGACCGCACTTCCTCACACTAGCAGTCGGGCCATAGGTTTCGTCCACTATCAGATGTTTCCCGGACGTCGATCGACAATAACTCTGCTTGAGTATATTGAAATTAGCTCCCAGGTGAGTTCTGATTCTAAAAGGAGAAGACGTGTCATGTCTCCCACGGAACCAAAGAACGCCATGACTCCCGTCCTCAAGTCCTCACTCATTGCGAGTGATAGTGTCTATTATTCATATATATTCATTTATATTGCTGATTCCCACAAAAATAAATCAATGCATGGTGACGAATCAATACTCATAAGTCTCATAACATACAAACAGGGCATCATGAGTCATGAGCACAGCAGGGAACACGGCAGCGGAAAATCGATCTATCTTACCTTCAATCTCTGGAAACTCTGCGGAATTCACGAGGTAATGCGACGAGCGAAACCGGGAGAGTCTATTCGGAAGCGATATCGAGAAGCCACCCGACGGTCCAGTGATCGTTTAGGGAGGAAGTGACTCCCATGTCGGACCACGATCATCTCCGGCAACCAGTAAGAAAATAACACAAATTGTGGATTCGCGGAAAAATGGAGGAGTGTTGCTTTGCAAAGTGCGGCTCGAGCTGCCTGCTGCTCAAAAGTTTTGCACGCAGTTCGTCCCCATCCTTCCGCATCGTAGTCTCCTGCTTCTTCATGACGCAGGCGCTTGTACCTGCTTTGCATATTCAGGAGTAAGAAAAAAACAACGAAAAGTGAGCGTGTGTGTGAGAGCTT
Organism: Galendromus occidentalis; assembly: GCF_000255335.2. NCBI lineage: Eukaryota > Metazoa > Arthropoda > Arachnida > Mesostigmata > Phytoseiidae > Galendromus > Galendromus occidentalis. The sequence goes on from NW_003805512.1 coordinate 2,525,883, forward strand.
CGGCTCGAATCAAGGTCCTCGCTCTTGTGGGGAGGAACGTCGATACGCGGCTGAAATCAAGCTGACTCCGAGCCCGCGCCATTACTTATCCTTGCTGTCGATCGGATTCCGAATGGGGCATCGGCTCTCTTGAATGGCCCCCGATTTCATCCTCGTCATGGAGTCGGCTCAATGCCGAATATACGCTCAATCGGCAGATGAAGTTGGCGAGTGGCAGACAGCCACCGATCCATGAAGAATGGAAGGATGAAGACTCAGCTCCGAAAATCCGTGGAATCCCACCGCTCAGCGCCATTCTGGAAAGATTACATATGAAGCTGGAAAGATCAGGGAGAAGTCCATGAGACGATCCAAAAAGCTGAACTCGTATGTCGTTGCAGTGACTTCCTCGTCTTTGTCAACGACGAACAACAGAGAACGAACCGAATGAACCAAAGAAAGCGAGTAGACTTTCTTCGCTCTTCTCCCCCCTGCTTCAGGGATCGTTCCCCACCGACTCTCTTTCGTGCTCTTTCAATCCCTCCAAAAGGCCCCAAAAACCCCGGAGCCCCCGAAGAATCACCTCCAGAGAAGGATAACAATCGTTGACTTCATCGCGGCGGGTTTCTTCTCTTTTGGCACTTTGTTGTCGCACCGCCGTCCACCGCCTAGCTTTCGGTGCTCGCTCACTCTCGGGCTGGCGGGATCGCCAACGAACGAGATACAGCCATTATTACAATATTTACAGCTATACTCAGAGGAATGGGACTGAACGGACACCCATAGGTACAAATTGAGTTGCGGGGCAGTTTGGGCGGCGACTCCGCAGTTGAATCAAACTAGCATTTTGGGACTTTTTTGCAAGACGCGAGCGAGGCACACCATCGCCACCTATAATTTAGGGCGCTTCAGCGATGTGGTCCTCGAGTGTAGACGACAAACACGGACTCTCCACGAGATATATGGACTTCCCGAAGCGAAACGCCGCTGCCTGGTTAAGGACCAACCGACTGGTGAAGTTTTCGTACGGTCAGCGAGCCACATGGGTTGGGGCAGAAATGTCCACCCTTGCCCTTCACCGCCGCGCTCTTCAATCTCCTAGGTGAAAGCCGACGGCCGCGCTCGTGGGCGGCCACCGCAGTCCGCTGCTCCCAGTTGATGATGAGGCCATGCATCGTTGACCGTAACTCTTTTCATTCATGAAGTAAGCGAGCCTGGAGCTATTGCCCTCGACTCAGGCAATAGAGCGCGCACAGGCAAATTTTTCATCGCGGCGAGTGATGCAAAGCAACACCGACCTTAGCCTTCAGCGCTATCCACCGCATGGATTGTAAATTTTCTAACGGATCAGAAAACACGAATCGAGACACCGAGGCTTTCCGTCTATCTGCTGCGGAAAGAGCTCGTCGTCACGATTCTCCTAGCTTCTGCGGTGGTAGGTCGTCATTACACCGACTGCAGCCCCGAATTGTCCTACCCACTTGCGGTTTTCTGCAGGGAACACTTCGGGATATCGCTCACGGTTGGCTCCGTGGTAAAGCACCTTGAGTCCAAGAGTGTCCGACTCCGTGTGTTTGTATGAAAGAGGGCGAGAGGGAGATTGAGTTTGTGTATTCGGTGGTAGGATGTTCTCACCCGCAAACACAAATATAATGCGTTTTAAAGTATACACCCGCTCGTTCGCTCGCTTGCTCGGCTGGTTGGTTGGCCGGTCGCTCGGTGGGACGGATGAACGGACAGACGGACCGATGGACAAACGGTCCCGTTCCCGTTTGCTCCCCTCCAACCCCTGTCGACTGCCAGCGAGCGAGCTCAAACCTACATGGCCTATCGAGCAGCAGGGCAGGATCTCACGATCATGCGGACGGCATTGAGGAATAAAGTTCACGAGAACAGGACGCACCGCGAGGAGTAGGAGCCCGCTGCATAAGAGCCGCACATTGTCCCGGAGGGAAAAAAACTTGTCTCCTCCGATTGCGTGACCTTCATGAGGACTGTATCCTGATGAACCTTATCTGACGCGGGAAATAATCTCTAGACCGGGGACGCCGACGTCCGCAAGAGCTCGCCCTCCACACCAGGATCGTACGTTCATGCTGGAGCCTAGAAGCATCGTGCGAAAATATTCGTCTGGAAAGGAGCCATCAGTCGATATATGCGAAAGGCTCGTGTTCGAGATCGCTAAACCTGATGCGGATGAGACAAAAATTATTCCCTGGTGCTGGCGACCGTAAGCATAAATGCTCCCTTCGAGGAAGGATCGAGACTACTCCTCATTCAAATTAAAATAAAAAGAGTGCACTCGGCAAGGGTGGGTGTCAACGCGAAAACGAGCGGAGAGTGAGTATGTTAAAGCACGCGTATGTATGTATGCTCCGCACTTCTCGGTCTCAGGTGTGAGACACGCATTTGCTCTTAGCTAGTCAGCCAGTCAGTCGCTCTTATGCGTGCTCTTCTTCAAGCGGCAAACATGGGCTTTCGAGCTAACCGGTAGGAAGGCAGTCTCTCCGACACGCAGGGAACACTGTTGACGACGACGACGATTCCCCTCACCTTAGCCGTCGTCTTCGTCCTCGAACTGCGCGTCGAGAACTTGCTCTGCAGCTGGCTCCGCTGCTCTCCGGAGCGGCCGTTGCATTATTTAAGCATTCAGCGCGGCGCAGTTTAAAACGGCCATCGAAGCGAGCGTGGTCTTAACTGCGGGACATATTTCCCCTTGTTGAGACCGTGCTCGCCTCTGTATCCGTGAGGGCTGTTCAGTCGCGCGCTCGACCGTTCGTCCGCTTCCTGACTGGAATCGATGGCTGGTTTATATGCCCCCCTCTCCTCGGCGGCAGAGCCCACCCGCGACATCCAACCCAATGCTTTCGGTGTCTGTATCTCGCCGGTGCAACAACTGCTCGGGCTCTTCATCCGTACGGGATGCTTCTTCGTGTTCGAGACCGGTCGACATTATTTGCAGTGCGTTCTCATCAATTGATTCACGAAGAACAGGGACCAATTATTGACGGAGAGATAAAAGATTCGGCTTCGGAGGATGAAGCATGAAAGAAACAAACGAGAGTTCCGTAGATAAGGTCGAAACTTTTCTTTCAGTCGCGGCAGTCGTTGTCGTTTTGGGTGGCTGGTCTATTTTGAGAAACTTATCGCGCCCGTCCGCGGGCTCCTGAGCAGAGCCAGGAAGAGGTGCTTTGTCTCCCAGCGAATTTTCATATTTTCCGAGCGAGTTCCGACTCGAGTTCCTCGCTCTTTCTCTCTGTGAACAATCAGGTGAAACCGACCCACCCGACTGCGGCTGGGTAGATACATGCATTGTGTGAGGCCGTCGTGCACGACCGGCATAACCAGACGGAGTCGTTATCTTTTTCAGAGCTAATTTGTGTTGGAACGCTTCGTCTCTCAAAATTTCGAAACGCACATAGAACTTCTCGAGTCGGACATCCTCGCGCGACAGAGAGGAGTTCGTTCCGCTCGGAGCGGCTCGCTGGAGACGCTATACGTCTAGAATCGATACGGGAGTTTTCAGAAACTGAATCGGCACAGACATGGCGTTGAGTCCGGCGCTTCCGTCGCAGAATGAGCCTCATCATTGTGTCTGTAGAAATCCGACAAGCGAACTCCGGAGACGACTTCTCGGAAGAAAGTCGGTGTTCATTGCGCTCCACGGGGCCGGCCACGGGGTAAGCGGCTCTGAGGCGGCATCGGAACCCGTGACAGCAGCAGCGCAGCTTGCAGAGAGCTCATGAAGTTGTCGGTACATGGAATGTGACCGGGAGCCCATCCGTCACGAGCAAAGGCTACGAAACTTGCTTCTAGCCGGAATACACCCGCGGGATCGTTCCATTCATTACTCGATACTCGAATCGGCCCATCAACGAGAGCCATCGGTCTGTAGGTGATGCTACGATTTGCGATGTGATTTCGAAAATTCGGAAGCTCCAGTTTATTTGGTCCGTCCGCCGACCCCGTTCGTCTCCGAGGTCTAAACTTACGATTCGTGGTTCAAACCACAAGGAACTAATGCTTACCTGCACGTGACTCACTAGAACACTCCATTCGGGAAGTATACGACAAAGTGGCGTGGATCTCCTCGGGATTCTGCAGATGTAGCGGCACTACTTAGTAGCTGACTGACTGACTGCCTGCCTGCTTCGCAAGCAAGCAGGCTACATTGTGTTATACCGATCCATATTGAGCCAGCTGCGATGTCATCCCCAGCATCGGAGGAGCGATTGCCCAACCCTTTGCGACCAAAAAACCTCGAACCGCATACTGCCAGTTGACTGTTTGTGTAGTAGGTAGAGAGGCTGCTCCTGCTATTGCTCCCAAGACACACAGTCGGAGGAGGGGGCGCCAACGAGGGGAGCGAATGATAGGGACAGCTTATGTGCGGGAGGATAAGCGAATCAGAGTTGTGTATCGTGTCGGTAGTGGCGGCGCGGCGGTGGTAGGCATAATCCATTTTGAGATGCCAACTCAACAAGCGACGAAGTCGAACATCGGCCAGAAAAGCCCTGGAGATGCTGAGCGATCATTTCCTGCTAATGACTGCCACTGTAGCCTTGCATCATCATCAACGTAGAGGGTTCCATAAGCGGTATACCAACTCTTGTTCGGCACAGTTACCTGCTGGACGCATCTCAAACACCACTCGCAAGCCGGCCCCGACATCAGAGCGCGAGATGAGAATGGCAGAAGACCCCCGAACGCAGAGTGTCGATTGAATATTCTTCCTCTCAACTCTCGTGACCTCTACCGCTCCGTGGGGATAGCATTCCTTAATTGGTCGTCATTATTGCGATATCGGAGTCGCTGGCAGCGATCACCGATTGGAATTCGCAACACGGATGCTTCGCTGCATCTCATGAGCTTCGCTTCATAACCGGCTCGACTTGGGGAGGAAATGTCATCAGCTGCTCCGAGGAGCCATGGACGAGGATTGATTTCCGCAGCGGGGCTCACCTCGGACTGACTGGCTGCAGCCGAACAGACAGTGGAGGGTTTGGAATTCAGCAGTTTCAAGAAGTAAGTTTGGCTTTCGCTCTTCGGCCGTGAGTTCATTTGGGTCGCGCTAACTGGTTTCAGAGGTAGAATGAGAGAAGGGAAAAAGAAGTCTGCTGAGGGAATGCCTCGGCTCAGTCGGCGGCGGCGGCGTTGAAAGTCGGAGCAGCGCTGATGAGTCCCCCAGAGAGGTCGCGGCAACTTTTTGTATTTTTCGCCGACTAACTCCTGCTCCTTCCATCCTCCAGGGTGGAGCGTCAAACGTATTCCGCACCGCTGAGGAGTGATCCCACCGCCGCCGGTGTATTTAATTTCAATGGTAGAAAGGCACCCGTGGGGTTTGCACTAATCTCCTTTACCGAATACGAGGAGGGCAAATGCACTCCTAGGCTACGCTAAGTATGAGGAGCAAAAGCAAGATGGAGAAGAAGCCCGCGGCGGACCAAGCGACCGCTGCGTATCCGTAGCAATGATCCTATACGCCAACTCGCTTCTTCGCGGAGACGTCCGTCAAGACCTCAGGCTCTGGTCGGTGGCTCGACCGGTTCGGGTTAGCCTCGATGGCGGGCCCGTGCTCGCAACGATGAAGGCACGACAATGCCTTGCTCGGAGAGGATTCCGTAAAATCTGATCCAGAGCGGCGCTCGCAGCCGATGTGATCACCATTTCGAAACCGGAAGGCGTCGCGTCGATAGCACCGCTATCATCAAAGAGAGCTCTATGACAGCGACAACGCGCGATCGCCCGCCAGCTAGCTCGCACCCTCGCCTCGGAGCTCCGAGGGTGAAGTCAGTCTTTAATTGCCGCGAGGAAATGGCCTTTGAGCTGCGCAGCCGAGAACTGCCAGTTTCGTGGAAGGGAAGTAGATATGAATGATAAAAGAAGCTGCTGCTACTGCCACCTCGATGTGATCCGACAGTCAGTCCGACTCTTGTCAGGCCGAACAACGAGGGACCAACTTTCAGAAACTCTGACACCGTCAACGGAAGGGAAACCGATCGGCCTAGTCGGGGTGAGAAGTTCTCTTCTTTCTTCCTTTGCACAGAAGTTCTCACTTCGCCTCGATACGTGAATGTCTTCGCTCGAGGTAGGTGTTTCACTTGAACAATTTCGGAAAACGATTCAGACTTCAGGGTGCCCCGACAGCCCGGCTGAGGACTTCCTACAAAAAATCGATCCAGTCAATTGTCAGTCTTGGAGAATTTCTCGAGATGCGAGACGACGGGAGACGGTGTTCGCGCATTCGTGATCGCCTGCCGCCGTCGAGCTGAAGCGGATTCCGACCTAGGGAGATCCGACGGAAGGAGCCGGAGTTGCCTCTTCAATTTTTCATCAAGGAGACCATGTATACTAAGAACTTGGGCGTGCGATCTTATCCTGCTCCACGATCCAACATTTCCCATCGATCCATCTCGACAACAACACTTCGAATTTTTCGTTCTCGGAATGCGCGGGAATACGCAGACGGCGTCCATTCGCATGGACCCGGTACAGTCAATGATTGGGGGAGCAAATTATGAAAAAGTCATGCGGCGAGAGTTTTTTGTTTCAGTTTCACCATTCCCTTGAGTTTCCAACGCGGGGACAAGGTACTCCACAAGGGAGTACGGGAACGGAGTTCGCGAGCTCGGGGCGGGAGCAGCGAGTCGGTACATTTTTTAATCCCCTCAATGATCCTCTTGAATTTTCATCTGCCTGTTTGATCGCGGAGTTGAAAGAGTTTAACACGCACATAAAACCCCCGAGCGGATTCTGTTCGGTCGTTTCTGGTGTTGAACGATAACATCTCGTCTCGACGGATTTATCCTTCCGATTGGTCGGACAGCCTGATCCGAACGAGAATCCTTTCACCATAGTTCAGTCAAACAAAACCCCAATGGAATTCTATGTATGTGCCTATCATGTCAATCGCCCAGCACCCGAAGAACTTGCAGGAGATCGAGAAGTCGTCCTGGATGCCAGTCGCATGATGTCTGTAGCAAGTTTCCAGTGGCTTCCGAGTCGAGCCGCGCTAAGGGGATTCCGAGCGCATGTCGTAATGCAGATGTTCGTGTAGCAAGAGTCAACACGACAATAGATTCGATGGAGTCGGGCAGAACTTTTGTGTTGGATGAAATTTCCTTCGATACAGCTGCCGACCGGCGCGGCGTAGCGATACCGTATCCGAGAGTTCCGTCCCGGATCGGGAAGAGGGGTGTCATGTGATAGGGAACGCTCTGGAGGGAAGAAGCTACGACACGACATCGAGCAGCGAGTCGAAGTGGCGGAGGCAAGGGACGGCGGAGAAGAGCGCTGGCCCGGAGGTTAGGGGGTGAGGGGCTATGTTCAATAAGGCAGTTTTTATGCTTTTATAGATCTCCGTTCTTTACGTCAGCTTCAGTGGCAGCGCACCCATACATGCTTAAAAATTGTAGCGTGCGGCTCCCCTCCCGCCCGCTCTCCTCGGATTTTCCCCCGCTTATCCATTGCTTATCCTCCTCGTGCGAGTGACTGCACTCCAGTCTATGGCCTTCCCGTACCGCTTCAGCTACTCCATATATCCTCCTGTTCTTCCGCCCTTGCTGATTTCAGCATTTCTAAAATTCAAATTTGTGCGCCGCCGACAACACCAAATACAATCATTAATCATGTTCGAAGTCGGACTTATTGAAATTTTTACTCACACGGACCAGCGGGAACGAGCTCACCACCTAGCAACGACCACAAACTCTGCCGTCGGAGGTAGTGCTCGGCGGTGGCACGAGCCAACATCCCCATCGAATGTTTTTTTGTGTTAGCCGGCTGAACTCTTCTTAGCCTTTGGTCGCCGCTCCGAACGTCTAACGGGATATAGCACGGCAGTCGATCATTAACGCTCTTCAACATCATCCGCAACCTCATTCGAATTGAACTCATTTTTGCACCTCGACTGGCAGGTCCAACTCGCATTTGCGCCCTCTACGGCAGTGGTTCTCAAACTGGGTTCCACGGAACCCTTGGGTTCCAAGGACCGATTCCGGGGTTCCACAGGCATCTGTCTCGTGGAACCCCAGGGTTCCGCGAGCACTTTTGGCAGCTTCGGTAGCATTCAGAGAAGTCGCCATAAAGCATCTGATCCTTCGAGTTCGAAGCCTTCAGGAGATCATCTCCGTTATCGGATCCACACCGGGCTCGAGACTCCTTTCCAGAACTCAGTTTACCGGTCGTGGCCCGAATCAAGTCGGCAGCTCGATGCAGATCGTCATGCGAGAGCATCTCCCAGCGTGTCTCGCGTTCTTTCACAAATGACGTGCTGCGTTGGGTTCTTGGGCTCACGGCTTCGACGACCCGTCCGAATCAGCTGCTCGACTGTGATCCATTCGCTAAATGTTTTCATCCGTTCCAAACGAACTTCGCTTCCTGTGGATCTTGGAAAAATGATTCGATGGCTCGCGACAGGATCGTGCTTGAGATTGCCAGGTCTCGGATCGGCTCAAAACACAATCGAGCTGTCGACGCACGAATCCAGCCTCTCGGAGAAGAACGAGCGCCGACTGAGCCGCCGAGATTGCATCGAGATACAGGGTCAACCGTCGCATTGATGTGTTCCGTTGCCGGGACAAAATTATCCGACAGGATATTCATACACTGCATAACATAAATCAGCTCCAGACGTTGACGAGTAATGAAGTTAGGAATTTTCTTTCTCCCCGGCAGTCTTGAATAATCACCGAGGGAAAATATTTTTCTCCGGGGTTCCGCGCAGGGTTCCATGGCCCATTCGAATCTTGAGTCGGGGTTCCACCAGGGGTTCCACGGATTTTTGCGTTTTTTTGGGGTTCCGCGGAAAAAAAAATTTGAGAACCACTGCTCTACGGAACCGATTCCAGTCGACCCCGGGCAGAGGTAACCGTCGTCGGGGCATCACCTCCTCCGCGAGCCTTCCGCGTTCATAGATCGGGCGACGAGCCTTCGTCGGCTCGATCGCTCCCCACTATTCTTCCGTTCGGTCTCACTTATCCGGTCAGACGATCTCGGAAGAAGACATCGGTCGGTCCGTCGTATATATCCCCAGAAATGTTTGCATCCAATCAATATTAACCCACCGAGGAAGCCCACGAGCTTCGCTCACCGCGGAGAACGAATGGTGACATATCCGGCCGCTCTCGGTATACTTATGTCGGTGTCGACGTTGGATGTCTCGGTCGGTCGTCTTTGTCGTCACAGTCAGCTCGAGCCTATCACCTCGACATAACCACACGCCAGCCACATACATTGTAATCGAATCGCCGTTACCGTCGCTGCATTCGCTATTGTCTAAACCACAGAAGGGCCACATCTGCCAGGGAGATATATCTTACTTATTGACAACAAGCTCTGATATGCTACAGCACGATTCTCTTTCTTTTCCGCCGTCGCTCCCGCCGCCGGGTAGAACCACCCGCGCCACCCCGCTTTTCCGCTCTCAGCTGCGACCTCACCGCGATCATCTGTACAGGAGCGGCATCCGCGACCTACACGCCGGAAACGTAGTGACACTGCGAAGACAGCTGCGAGTGGTCCGTCATCGATCTCTCGCGAATCGGTAAGCGTCGGACAGAAGCCTATTCAGCCGGTGGGGCTCGAAGCAACAGCAGGAGCAATTTGCTCGTTGTTCGGAAATAATGAATAGGGCCCAAAGTCGGCAAGCACTCAGAAAAATACACATATGATAAAAATATATAAAAAGACATATGGAAGGATAAAACAGCGGATATGATGACGCCGGAGACAAAAGAGGTGGGTAAGACAAGCAGGCCGGGAGAGGAGCGGCAGGGAGCACAGGCAGGCGAGCGAGCGAGGGAGCGAGGAGACGGGTGGGCGAGCGAGCGGGACAGCCAGCAAGCAAGAAAAGAAGCGTCAGCTGGCTCGTCTCCGTTCATGCCCCTAAACACGCCCAGTGCAAAAAAAACCCCGCTTCCTCCCCAAAATCTGTTTGAAGGGGCTTCGAGAAGGGGAGACGGTATAGCAGATGGTTGCTTACTTGCCTGGATCGGAGCATCAGGCAGAACGGTGCCGGCCGGCAGAAGCAATGTCAGGACAAAAGATGATTCAACTCCGAACGTTTACCGTACGCGCGCCGCCTCCTGACTGCCAAATAGGCGGATCATCGCGGTCGGAAGAGCCGCGCGAACGCGGCTCCGATTAGGACGACTGCGTGGAATTCCATGGAAAGAACAGACAGTGCGCGCAGACGGAGGACAGAGTCAGGAATTGCCATCTCCACTCCCCGCAAAGAGACGGGGCTATCCCGCCGCCAGTCTCTGCGACCTGTTGGGACGAGCGTCGTTGAGAGATTCTCAAGCGTTCCGTCCCGGTGATATCCATAGGCTCAATTAGTCCGAGAATGATCGCGTTGATGAATGAGCTGATGGATAAAAGGAACAATGGATACGAAGGGCTAGGGAAGTACGACAAGGAGCGACCCTCGGGCCCCGAGCCGTTGAGGTGAAAAAGTTAATTAATGTAGTATTAGTAGCAGTAGACTGACTGAGTGAGTTATCGTCGCCGCATCGGAGTCTCAAGGTGATGCATGGAGTTCAAATGGAAGAAGAGGGAGAATGCAGCGGAGGAAAGCAAGGGACCGCTGGGATTCGAATGGACTCTGTGAGCAGCAGCAGCGACCGACCGACCGACTGACTGACTGATGACGACAAGATCGATACGACACTTTATCTTCTCTTTTTCCCTAGTGCTTATCTAAGCTCGATCCTCCTCCAGTCCGTTCGACTCAAATCCTCATCCCAGTGATCCGCTCCAGACGGAAGGATGGCCCGGATTGATCTGCTTTCCCATCGAGATGGGACGAGTAGCCGAATTTTCGTTAGATGGATTCCATAGCTGGACGAGAACCCGAACTGGTAGGAGAAAAGTCCGTTTGCTCGCCGCAGACATTCTGAGAGCCGTGCATGCGGTCCTGCGATTATAAATCCTGCTCTTCGAAGCCTTTATTTAATTCGGTTATTAAACGTTGCTCTGATACCTCGAACAAAGAACTTCCGAGAAAATAAAATCCAAGCGAGTATTTGTAACTCCGTTCATTCGCTTTTGCGGGCAACTCTGGTAGTGTCGCCATGAAATGTGATATACTGCGTGCGGACGGGGACGAGCAGAGATGTTCGAGGAAGAAAGCCGAAAGAAGCCTCGAGTCCCGGGGCTAAATCCATAAAGTGTCCCAAATTGGCATCGCTCTTCTCAATGGAACATCGGGTCAGATTCTTCTTTTTCGCACACTCTCCTTTCACTGTTTCCTCCTGCGAACGGCTTATCGCTGAATGCATAATTCACCTCGAAATAGGTCGTGTTTGTTTGGGATGGTATCGGCGGAATGACGGTTCAGGATGACGAGTCCCCCGGCCGTGGATTCGCCCGCGAGAACTCCGCTGAGATCCGTCGAGGTTTTTGGCAGTGTGTTCATTGAAACATCGAGACGAGCCGGTATGTGATGACGATATCCCTCCTGGTCTTCGGGCGCCAGTGTCACAGTCGAGGGTAGCGGCCCGGAGCGCGAGCCTATGGCTCGCGTAGAAGCACAGCGGGACACACGGCGAGCTAAACCGATGGGCAAGATAAGCAGGACCCTGGAAGAGGAAGAAAAACAGTCGGAAAGACTGCCAGTCCCAACCGCAGCTCGTCGGCATCGTCGTCCGGTTTGTACTGATGAGAGCTGAAGCGAAACCTCTATCGGATAGCTAAATGGATCCGCTCTCACTGTCGTCGTCACTTTGGCGCGCACTACTTTTAAACAGTTTCTGCTTCCGGTTCCGTTGTACACGTCTTTGGTAGCTGCTGGTATGGAATCCATTTTTCATCTAGAGAGAGCCTTATCATTCTCCGTGCAGCATACTGCGGCCGCTTGTCCGCCCGGCTCGTTCGCTCGACCGAGTGCCTGTTTGTTAGAACATCGCGCTGCGCGCATGAAATCCCGCAAAAACGTCTTCGGAGCGAGATTTCGCTCCGCCTGTGAGTCTCGTCCCCCCCAGCCACGGTTGGGAAGAAATGATCTCCCGTGCTCCATCCGATGAGGTTCACCCAGACTCTTCCAATCGTCTCCCAGGCATGCTAAGAAGCTTGAGTGTACCGTTCGAGATGGATGGAAGGTTTGCGGCTGGACCTCCCGCATCCATTCACTCAGTCAATTGATCAATCAGGACGTGTCGATGGCCTTCGATTCCTCGGCCATCGACAGGATAGAGCTCACTCGAAGCGGGATTTCCGGCCCCGCCCATCGGGAACCTTCCCCGCGCAGCGACTTTCGTGGGATTTCCGCGAGCACTAGACGCGTAGCTAAGATTAAATGAAGGTGATCTTATCGGGCTCGCTTAACGACGAGTTTGTTCACGGATGGCCGGTTAGAGAGCGCGAATCACAGGGGAGAGAATAGTCAAGATGAGAGAATGGTCCCTTTCGCAAGGAAAATCCCGCACAACGGTGAACAAAACCTACGAGAGAATTTCGGACGACCGCAGTCGAGGAGCAAGGAAAACTTTCCCTTTTGCAAACACTTACTGTAACAATGAAAGCTCTGTGTTCTCTCAATGTTGATAGTGACGATGATGACGACGGAGGTCTACGGGTCGCCTTTCTCGCGTCAAAGGAGCAGAAAGCTGGCCAACAGAATAGTAGATGACGGAGCGGAACACGGACGCTCACGGACGCGGCACGAAAGAAATTCCTTAATTCGTGGGCTAAAGTTTCGCGCGAACAAAGGAATCTTTCAAATGATTGCGGCTTCCGGGAGACGACAAAGGCCCTCTCGGAAGCATAGGTCTTGTACGAGGAAAATTCGTAACGCAAGGCGGGGCGTATCCGAACACTAGATGACTACTGAAGATTCGAGGCTGGCAAATCGGTCGATTCGGGAGCTCCTAAGCGCGTCTGCCTCCCAACTCCAATCGGTCCCACATAATCATGAGCATAATTACCTCGATGTCCCCGTGGTCAGATGCGCAAAACCAGTCCCCGATCTCGAAACCTCCCGACTTGCTCGTCATTTCTCCGTCTCTCGAACGGGTCGGATACGGAAAACGATTTACGAGTAGGACTCTGCACCGGGATATCCTACCGGGCGGTTCCTTCTCCCTCTTCGCTTTCGAAAGCGCTCCGAAGAGGGAGGCCCGAGCGCTTGCTTTGATTGACAGATGTCAGAGGAGACGAGGATCTCGGTCGTGTCACTCACTTCAACTTCAGACGACTTCTTCACATAACGAGCTCGCATAATGATTTCGATATCCAATCGGAGCACTGCGGAATGCGGCAACGCTCATCCAACTGCACTCGATATGGAAAAGAATACTCCCTCGCCGTACATTTCCCAGTGCGCAGCCAGGAAACGCCAGACGTTCCGCTACCCATCTCGAATTCCTAGAAGACGATCTCTCACGCATAGAATGGAATTTCGACACTGGAGGCGCTCATACTCGTTTGGTGCGTCGGACTCGCTGTTGGTTGTCGCTCGCTCGCTTGCTTGCTTGCTACGGTACTCAAGAGGCCATCTCATATCTGGTCGGTCATGTAGCCATACGGCGGCCTAATGTTTTCTCGCGGTGCCAGAGCCAAGCCTTCGAAGACATGAAATATTTACCTCATATAGCTTTTTGTATATTTTTCAACTTCCTCGTAATTTACATTCTTGACTACGAGCGTCTTGAAGGTGTAGTCGCGACAAATTTCTTCTCGGGTCTGTCTCGAGTGAACATCGCCTCCTGTGCCGCTCCTCTCCCAGGATGTCCTGGAGCCGGCGGACAGCATCAGGAGGATAGTACATGGAGGTTTCGACCGAACGCTCCGAGGCTTGTGCGGCGCCGCTGAGCTCTCTGTGTAGAATCGAGCCACAAGGTATGTCTTGCATCGTTGAAGCGGCTGAGAATGTTTGATGAATGATCATCAGAGCGGAATCATCGCGTCCGTACTACCTTCCAGGGTGCTGATGACAGTGTCGAGCTTGCACCATTTTCGGCTTAAAATTCCATCTATTCGTTTGTTCGTATTTCTTCGCTCTCGTATTCTTTCGACCCATCACTGCTCTCCGTGCACCCATACGACCAGCCTCACCTTTTCGAATCTTCTCATTCATCTCTATCACAGATTTGTTTCGAATAAAAGCAAAGCAGAACATGTCGTTTCGGACGTATCTCCAGAAGTAGCGAGATTTTCACAGATTCGCCCCGAGAACCGGCTTTCGCACCAAACCGTCGATAATGATATGTATTTCGGATTACGCTTTCCGGAATCGCGTCGCGCAACGGAGCGCGGCGCTGAGGAAGAGCTTCTCGACGTACAGAATTCTCACGCGCTCTGCAATCTCTGAAAGAGCGGACGGATCTCAAATGGAGTCCTGGAGAGATCATTTATCCGTAGACCCATTAGAAAAGATGAGGGTAAAAATTCGTCGAGTAATCCGATAGCCTCTTCTGTGAGGTGAATCGAATCCGATATCGGGTTCCGTATAGGGGCTCGAGCGAGGAGCTCTCCCGTAAATCATTCGACACGGAGCTTGACGCGACGGAACTAAATATGAGAGTCAACTCTCTTGAATAGCCCAAGTTCTGGTCGCTTCGAGTGAACTGCCGAGCCGCTCTGAGCGGAATCGGATTCCAACCTAGGCGCTCCCAGTCGGGCGCGTCAATCTAAGAGGATCTCATTATTCAAAGAGTGCCCGCATGTTTCAACGGATGATCTTTTTGATGAGTGACTGTTTGAGTTGATGATCGGACTGCAATGATGACTGCAATCGGAGAGATGCATTCAGCTTGAGTACCGGGACGATTACCGCATACTTCATTATTTTGGATGGTCTGAAAACTTCATCATAGAAGTGGTCGCAATCATTCCAGCATGATGGAATTGCCCCAATTCTCTCGGGTTCGAATCGCCTTAGACCGCTTTCAAGCCCATCACGAAATGAGCCCCGATAGCTTCCCACCGAGATTCCGGCAATCGCCAAGGCGAAGCATCCATGGGGGAGGGAATCTCTCGGAGGAGAGGATCAATGCCCCGTTCGGGTGTCAGATGTTCATTGCATTTTGCCACAAGATGAGGTACATGATCGAGGAACTCTGTCGAAAATCTTGCAGCGTCTCGCAGGAAATTCGATTCATCGACCTCCTCCCTATGTCGAGCAACGCAGTCTGCCCGAAGAAGAGCCAGCCTAAGGAGCAGGCGAACAAACAAACAAACACTTGGTATAATAACCTCCTGTCGTTTAGTGGGCTGTGTTGTTCTCGTAAGCCTCGAGTGAGAAGACGGGGAGGGTGGTAACGTTGTAGTCTCGGTGGTTGTGATCGCAGTGGGTGTTTTTTTCTCTCGTCTGACGACAGGACGAACGAAACTCAATTTTTTCCAAGTTTGTTCGACGAACAAAATATATACTCCGAGTGCAAGCGGTGGAGTCAACCGAGCGATCCGATTCAAATCGCTTTCGAATCTATGACATTTGTTCCTGCATTGAACAACCGTTCTCCTCAGTCCGGCCGCCGGCTTGATTTCGAGAATGGATGCGAACGATATATGTTCTTTCAATATCGATTCCACCACGCAGAAGAATTCGATTATGTGGCCGGAATCGCGGATATCCGGACGCAGCGAGGCGGTCAGTCAAACTGAATTCCGTTGCTAACTTCTAGAATATTTTTCGCTCGATTGTGGCTTGCGCCCAACTGCACTCCTTAATTCATGGCCGAGCAGTCTTTATGTACGTCCTGGCAGAGCGGGGGAGGCTAGCGAAGTGGCTGGCTCGCTGGCAGTGGGTTTGGCGAGCGAGCAACGCTGATAAAGCCGTTTAGGAACGAGCGGCGCGTCTTGATTAACAGCTCGGTGAAGGTGGCGGTCGTGGTGGTTGCGGTGGTCAGCCCCGGTTGGGTGAGATCCGCAGCTGACTGAGTGAAGGGAGCAACGGAGGTTGAGAGGACACATCTGAGGAGCTCAGTCAGGATGTGTTCCTAACATATCAGTGGGTAACCACAGCCGGGGTCTTGTTGCTGGTTAGGCAGCTGCCGCTGAGAACGCTGTTAACACAAGAGGGGCGGTAACCTAACCTTACCCAGCCTTCTCAGCGCCCGAATGGAGGTAACAGCTATGAACGGCGCCAGAAAATAGCTGCTGTCGATTTGCATCCTTGGCGAGCTTGCGTATTAGAAGTTTTTTTCCGCAACCTTCGCGATTCGCCTCCGCCAGAGTCATTGTAGCTCACCGCCCCTTGAAGGCGCTCGCTCCCGCCAGTCTCAGGATTCGTTTCCTGGCGGCATCTTCAGCGGTAGGGTTCTTTATACCGTCCGTGCCGCGACGTCCTCTCTCCTCTAGCGAGCAACAAATCGGACTCACTCGCGCGATCATGGGTCTGGTCAGCAGACTCATACAGGATTCCGCGCATTAATCCTGTGGTATCTGAGAGTCAAGCGATATCCGTTCCTTCCAGGGGGGTGGGGGGCTTCAGGCTTCTTGCCACTTCGTCCACCGCGCAGGACGAGGTACGGATTTTTTCGTGTACCTAATGAAAATCTATGGTTCGTGGTCCAGCTCGCTCAAAATGATAACGTGGATATAATTTCGGTCTGCAAGGCGTCAATTTCCTAGGTTCCTTTCTGACGGTTGACGGGACAACGTGCGTTCTGTCAAGATTGGCCGGAGTCGAGATCCTCGGCATCACTCGTAGGCTGTATACGAGGGTGGATTGTCGCTCCGAGTAGGTAGGTACGATGTTGACGGTCGGAAGAAGAGCGACATAAGGAATTTTATGACGACAGTTTTACAACCGTAGAAGGCGGGGAGAAAGTGCTACCGACCGCCTTCTGCAAAACACCGAGAGGGACTTATTATGCGCATGTTCTGTCGTCCACGGCGAACGGAAAGCGAAACAATCCCCGGGAAATCCATCGTCATCTCGACGTCAGGACGAGACTATTAATGCGACGGTCAGATGACTGCCGTACGGATTCCTTTCCGCATTGGGGGCATCGCGCGCACGCATTCACGGAATCTCAATTTTTCCGCTCTTGCTCTTCGAGCCCCCAAAAATGACGACGATTGATTTTTTTCCGTGACGCATTCTCAGGGCTCTTGTCTCAAAAAAACACGCTGATGGGCTCATAAAATTCTTGAGGCTTCTCTCGAGCGAAAGCTACGGGATCCGATGAGGCTCTACCCGAACACCAATCTCCAGCCTCGTGTTCGGAAAGTGGGAAAAAACGGAGATCAGGCTCGGCCCGACACGGGACGACGCAGACTCGGGCCTAGACTGAGAAAGATAAAGTGTGAGAAGACCCAGCAGCCCTGACGAGAATCGGAAGCCGCGCCGTGCGTGTGTTGTCCTTTTTCGGTCTACTTGCCTGTCCGCCGCCGTCGCCCGCCCCAAGGAAGACAGCTTCGAGCCGTACCGCTTCAAACGACGTTCCCCGGCTCAAGTACGAGCGGTGGCAGCGAGGCTGCAGCTTCGACATCCAGAGGCCTACATGGCGACGAACAAGCAGGCCAGCATCCAACAGGAGATGGACGAGAACGACTGAAAAGCAGTATACTTATCGTGCGCCACAAGAGGCGTGGAACCTTGTTGACGGGTCGTCGTTGGGAAGGAGCTGGCGGAGGGGGGAGAAATCACGGGGAAGAGCAGCGACCGGCCGAACGTCCGAGCTGGGCGAGCCGCAGGCTGGCAGGCAGGACGTCAGGGCACGGAGGGAAAAAACGAGAAGGAGACGCGACCAGGCAAAGTCGTTTGCATGCTCGTCCTGTCTCCTCGTTCTGAGGAGCACTCGCCCCGCTGTATATACATCCGCGGATTGGCAGCCGCGGCAAACTAAAGCGAGCGAGTACAACACGGCCTTCGGGATAACACTGTCGCTCGTTCAGCAACAACGGAACGGCGATGACGGACCAACGCAGGAACGAACAGGAATAACGACCGTCAAGCGACGATATCGGCCAGGCAGCCGAGCAAAAACCACAATGTCATCCAGTAGTAGGATACGACGCGGTCAGAGTGGCGGCGGCGTCGACAACGACAAGAACGCTGCATCAACAACAACGACTCCGTCGACAACGGCGGCAACAGCAACAACGATGGCCACCAACGCGAGAGTGCGTATATGTATTTGGTGATGGTGCACGCATAAGGATACAGGGGCTGTGGAGATCGAGCGAACCGAGAGAAAGGTTCTCCGGAACCACCAGCGGAAGTGCTCTGCGTTCCTTCTCTTCCTTCCGAAGCGCGCGTCAGCGAGCAAGCGAGCCGCGCCGCCGCAACGTCGACAGGAAACGCGCATTGTTTCAGAACGACGGCAGCGACCCCCATCTCCCCCGTCCTCTTCTCCTTGTTTGACTTCTCGCCGCCCGCCCCCGTCCCATCCTTCCTCGTGGTCTGCCCTGGAGCCGGCTGTCTGCATGCCGGTCGTTCGACCGACCGACCGACCCAACGGCTAGCCCCTTTTCCATCACGGAAGAAACTGGTCCTTTTCCTCGCTCGCTCGCTCGCTTCCTTCCTCCACAGCTGTCTCTGAGCGTCCGAGTTTTTGTTGGTTTTAGACGCTTCCCGCGCTCTTTGCTCTTTGCCAGTTAATTCCCGCCCCCTCACTCGACTTTCCCGAGCGTGGTTATGACCCTGAGCGCCTCGTTGTTGTCGACGGTACTCTTCAGCAGGAACAGCGACGACGAACGAGCGCCGAACGCCGCTCAGGCCCCGGCATACCGACCCAGGCGCCGACGACGACGGCGGCGGCGGCAGCAGCAACAAAACCCCCGGTATCGAACCCCGGCATCAAAACCCTCAGCGGCAGCTCAACTCCCGCCATCACACCGACAACACCCTCACAGCTAGGGAACACAATGCAAACAGCGGAAATCCGCAACGTTTCCGTCGGTTGCTTGTTTCCATCGGAATGGTTCCGCTTCGATGTGGGGGTGAAACTTGGAAGCTCGCTAACTCGTCGTCGGCGGACATTGTGTTGCGTGGCGTCGTGAATCGAGGTGCGAACCCTCCGCTCAATTATTCGGACTCGCAACGAGAGATGCGAGTTTCGTTTTCATCGATCGATTCGCCTGCGGTTGTGGCGACCCTGGATCCTGACCCTCGAAGGTTATCCGCACCGTGACAGCGGTGGCCGAAAACCGCGAGTCGCCTCGAGTGTCGTCTGTGCGTTTGCAATATTGCGTCGATTCGATTAGGACATCGCCGATGCTTCCGCCACCTACGACAAAAAGACAAGCGGAGGGGCAGCTGCGCGGTCGGTCGGTCAGTCAGTCAGTTGCTCGGTCAGCCGATCCGTCAGTTGGTGGACCAAGCAGCTGGGAAGGCTAGGCGACAGCCAGGACTGAATACATTATTCGGGAGGTGGCACGGATGAGATGAGCCACTGATGTGGTGGTCGAGGGCTGCCGCTGTGTCGCCTCGGGGAACGGTTAGGAACCAGGAGCAGGAGGAGGAAGAAGAGAAGGAGTAGTAGTAGTAGGAGGACGACGACGAGCACGACGGCGATGGGGGACAGACACCACGACTAGGAACGGCGCGAAGGAAGAGAGGCCAGCCAGCCAGTCGGTTGTGAGCACGGCTCTGAGGGCCGAAAAGCTCCCGATAAGCGAAAAAAGCAAGGGAGCACATCCGCTTCCGAAGCGGGGATGTAGAACCGCTCGTCGACAAAATCCTTTCCTCACATCCACACGCATGCAGAGCCTCGCACGCGCATGCGAGTGAGAGAGCGAGCAGCCAGATTCAAACATGGGCGGCGCGCGGCGCAAGCAGCATCGGCAGAGCCCCAGAGCGAGTCTCTCGGCACAGACGAACGAGATCCTGGCCGGACGTACAGAGCGACCGACCGACCGACAGGAAGGAGGGGCGGCCTTTGTTTCTGGTGTTCGTTCTGCAAGTTCCAACTATCGTCTTTCTCGATTTGCGGTTCCTTTCCCGTCGCGTGTGTGCAGATCAAAAAATCCGGATGTACGGTGCTCGCGATTTTTCATCGACAATCACCCAGTTCCTCCCGCAGCTCCGATTCCATGAGCCATTCACCGAAGTTACATCGTCACACGGAGCTGAACAAGGGTTGTCTCTCACTCATTCGCGAATTGTGTGCACCAACCGCCTTGTCTCCCGACATCGTTCTCGACTCACGGAACATTCTTCAGCTCCTTGGCACGGTTTTCCGGCGAATTCCAGGAGTATTGTCTTCAGATTCGATCGACCGTGCTCGGTCCTGAGAACTCAGCTCCGATCTTATTGTCCGAAGGCCAAGGACGGAGACACAACACCCCGAAGTGAGTCTATGGAGGACGACATAGCGGAGCGGGAAGGAATAAGATTGATTAATCCCAAGGAATGCTAGGTCTACGGTGCGCGGAGTGAATGCGGTTCTTGAGCGATGGTGCTCCGAGACGAAGGCCGATGCAGCGACCTCTGTTGAGGGGAGCCGACTCGAAGGAGGCAAATGAAGGATGTTGCGCCTAAACCGTGATTCGGAATGAGGATGCCGTCGGGCTTCCGTTGCTTTTCTTCGCGTTGTCGTGCCATCACCGATGGAGCGGGAACGCGAACGGACGACTTAGCGAGCGAGGCCTCGTGGAAACCACCATCTGGTCTCGGGACCCCCGTTTGAGGGCACGAATTAGCTGACTTAAGTGAAAGCACGGCGGCGGAGAATATCTGACGTTCTGATGCAATGAGCGGCGGGATTCGCAGTGTCCATTGAGCTGGTCTGTATCACATCGGTCTATCATGGAGGACGCACGTATCCGCAAATTTGCTCTGCCGATCATAAATTGAGTCGGGAGCGTGTCTCGCTCCCGGGAGAAATGTTCGAGAAAGTGTCGCGGCTAGAATGCGGCAAAACTGAGAAAGATAGTCGGAGGAGACGCAGCCCGGAACGATGAACCGGGGGTCCGATTTTGTTTTGAGCGTTTCGCTTCAACTTCGTCTCGGCCTAAATTATGCTCTCATAGGGCTCTCTTGAGGACCTGGCGACAAGGTATTTCGCTCCGCAACAGCCCCACATTTGCAGTAGATGACACTTTTTATACTGGCCGTGAAGAAGAACAATCCTCAAAAAGTCGGTGACTGACTGGATATGGAGCGGAGGAAACGGAGAGCCAAAGTAGATACGGGGACAATGAACGAGATGGAAGCGGAGAACATTTCAAAAAGAACGGCCAGAAGAACAGCTTTGCTTCTTAAATTCGCGACCATCTGTAAAAATCGTCGACGAGATGTTCGTTTGTCTGCTCGTCTCCCTCCCTGTTTGTCTGTTCGCCCGTTCACTTCGCCCTTCCGGTCCGTACGTCCGAGCGTCCATCTGAGAGGGTCCCACACCTTAAGAAGAAGTGCGTCGTTGTCTTGTTAACTGCTGCAGCTGCTGACAAGCAAGCGGCCGATCGGTCGCTCCAACGGACAGACGCACGGACGGCCGATTGCAAGCTCTTTGCTCCGAGACTTCACTGTCGTTTGTTCGTCCGTTGAATTGTCTCACCCAGGGCTGCTCTTATTTCTTCGACGACGACAGCAGCGGCAGCAGCAGCTCAGACACTCCATCTGGGCAATGGTGCGACGACTAGGAGAGAGCCTGCGACGGCGGCAGCAGCAGCGGGAGTCGAAAGTGCCAAAGTCCAAAAACCTTTTGCTGACCTCATGTCTTGCGCCGCTTGCATAGACTGCTTTCGTGCCCTGTCCGCCCGCCTGTGTGCCCGGCCGGACTCCTCAGTCGCCCATTTGCCTTGTCCCTCCCGTAGCGCAGGCCGTCGCTGCTCGGTCAGACCAGCAGCCTGCGAGCCCTCGTCGCGCCGAGCCCCATTTCTCTTCGCCCCCCCCCTCGCTTGATGGACACACGGCGCGAAACTTGGACGAATGGCCGCACGGCAGTCCAGCGAACAGGCCTCATGCGCGTGGAAATACGAACTCACGCACTTCTTCCGCCAGAAACTCGCTGACTTCCCGAGCTAGTATCGAGATCCATGATTTCATTGACCCGCAGCTCGGATTTGCGGGAAACCTTGTCAGGGATTTTCATCTAGATGTCCTTTCAGAACAATGCTTGCGGACTACAGGCATCCGTGGCGTGGGGTCCCGGGTCTCGAGCGAAATGCTTGCGGTCGCCGAAATCAGAGATCCTCCCGGACTGAGATTCTCTTCGCTGATTTTTGGGGATGATACCGTGTCATCGAAGAACGGATGATCGTCGGAAAAATCCGTGATAGCTGAGGAAAGGGAAAAGACCCTCGGTTCTTAATATCACTTGGCGTTTTATTTCTCCGAATCGTCTCGTCCCTTAGTCGAGACTTTTCAAGTCATGCTCGGTGTCTGGTTGGAACTCAGACTATTTTTTACTCCGTAGCTCCGCCTGAGGAAGCGGTAGAAATTTCCTCGGAAGTTCTCTTGATGATCGTCTTACAGGGAGCGAGACAATACATTTTTGAGTTTGTCGTTTCTCCAGCTGATAGTGACGGACTCAGTTTCTTTTTTCTTATCATCGTCATCTTGTTGTTTCTGCCGCTCTCGTCTCGGAGTCTTATTTCTCTAGAAGATACGTATATACAGTGGTGGTACACGATAGTATATTTCTAAAGGTTTCGGCCATTCTTTCGCATCGATTTTCAACGATAGCGACCCAGTACATTGGTCGCGATTTTTTTCCGTTCCGGATATAGAGTGCGGCATTCGAAGCACAAAATCCTTTTCGCTATCAAGGTTCGAAGAGCTATGATTCTCAGTTTGTAATGAATCGTCGATCATGTTAAATTACAGCAGTGTACGGAATGTTTGCCCACATCCGACGAAAGGTTCGAGAGAGATCAACCGCCCACTTCGTTCGCCAATTACTATCAAAGATTTTCCATCGATGATCAACTCTGATTTCAAGTCCATGGTCAGTTGATCCTCCGGATAGTTTGATTCAGTCACGACTTGGATACATTGCACCATTTTTCAGTCAGCCGTCTACCTGCTCCGTCAGATTATCCGAATGCGAATGACGATGGCTGTGGAACCGTAACCCGCGGCCGCGCGATTCGGTTCCCCCGTAAGAAAATTGCAGGGGAGGAAACGATTCAATCTACATGGGGCACTGAAGTAGACGCATACGGGAAGTTAGGGTCTCGTTCGGAAGAATACAACTTCCCGATGACCCCTGATTTTTTGAATTGTTATTCTTAAGCGTGACGCTGTCAATGACGGTAACTCCTTTGTGAAGAATAATAATTATGATAATGAGAATCATCATCTAGAATGTCGGGATAATATGTAGAGTGTGGGGTCTTTGTACAGCGAGAGCCGTCGAACACAGGCTTTGGGGATTTCTCGGGGTAGCCTCGAGAAAGCAACCTTATACACTTAATTGCTCCATCCTATCTGACACGATACGGAGGAATATTCACAAAAGTTTTAACAACTGTTGATTCGTCCCAGCATCAACACGAGCGGGACGCTGTATCACGTAAGCTTCCGCTCCGTCATCAGTTTTAAGAGTCTGTCTCGTAATCCGCGTTTGATCCACCTTATTCGCAGCGGCGAGCTACGCGGCTGAGGAGCTTTCATCTGGGAATGCAGCCCCTGCGGACGTCGATGGAGTTCGGTAGAATTTGTTTCAGTGTGCTTGGTGGATAGACTATATCCTCCTGTCGATATAATCAATCGACGATGTGGCTCCGTTATCAAGCTCTGAGCGCTCTTGCTGATTGATGAGAAGCAGTTGATGAGGTTAAGAAAATCGACTCGGTCCATGGCGTTTGTAGAAGTGCGAATTTCTCCTGGGATCAAAATCGCAGAAGCCCGAATCTTATCGTCAGCATCGATCCCGGTTTGGTCGCGGCAGCTATGCGGAAGATCTGGATGAGGCTTTCCGCGGGGATCTTTCTCCTCTTGCTTAATTTCCACAAATAAAATATCTTGGCATCTAATTATATTATTCACGACCTCCGTCGCTCCTGGTCTCCCGAAGTTGAAAGTCGACCGGCATCGATTTCCGAGCATTTCGTTTCAGAACGACCAGTTAGCTTGCGGCCTGTTCATTACCTACTTCAACCGAGCTGGTAGTACTCCGTGTTTGGAAAATGGTTCTGAGAAAGTGCACTCCACTCGGCAACGCCCTCTTGAGCGGAAAAGCATTGACTTTGCGGGGTCCCTGGAGTACTGCACGTGCTCATCGAGCCTAAGCTACCGTTGTTGTAATACAGATTGAAATTCATGTCGCCGTTCTGATGCTGGCTGACCGCTGTTTGCTGGCTTTCGGTGAAACCGTTGAACGAGGCGTTATCCCCAGCTGCGTATTGTGCCTCGAAGCACTGATATTGCTGTTGTTTCGCGGATGTGTACTCCTGCTGATGCTGTTGTTGTTGCTGTTGGACTCGGTCGTAGTACTGATCGGTGGCCGGCATGTCGTCCTGGGGGTATCCGGTGTAGCCCTGCGGATATCCCTGACCCGCTTGGTTGTGATAAGCGGTGCCGTAGTCGAAGCGCTGTTCCCCGTACGCATCGAAATACTGGGGCATCCTCGCACCGGTCATGTTCGGACTCGCCTGGCCACCTGCTCCGGGATATTGGGAACCACAGTTCGGAGAGTTCGACTGAGGTGCGGCGTGATGGTAGTACATGTGGTTCGATTTGTAGGTTACACTAGGATAACACGCCGCCCCTCCTGACGGCCGATAGTAATGTGCCTGTTTTTGGTACAATGGTGAGGACGCCTGCATCGGCGATCCCATCGCGGGATACGTTGATCGTTGACCTCCTGCCACTGAGGGCGTTTGGGGACCCGCGGAGTAATTCAAAGCAGGATCAGGTTTGATGGATCTCTCCAGAGAACCGGTCGGTGTGGGTGTTTTGTCGCCTGTGAAACAGATTAGGTATATTAGCTGTGGATTGTCGAGAGACGAGGATGAAAACGAAAAGATACCTCATTAACCGGAAGTCTGTTGAGGACCGAAACGGGGAGATTCCGCTTCGCATACGGAATTAGCAGAATCGAACTCGTGCTCACCTCGAGCGGAACCGGGCGAAGGAGTTGCGGAAGTTGCTGTCAACGCTGAGTGAAGATGGGCTTTGGGATCATCGGACGACATCGAACCGTGCTCACTACCACTCGGAGAGCACGTGTTCCTCGAAAGTTGAGGCGGAACAGAGTTCGGCTGTGGAATCACTTGCTGCTGCTGTTGTTGCTGCTGCTGAACCTGCATCACTTGAATCGATGGCGTACAGCAGTCTTTCTGCTGCGGACTGCAGTCCCCGCCCATGGAACATAGACCACTTTTTGATTTCAACACCCCTCCCGCGCTGTTGTCGTCATCGTTTTCGGATGTGTTTGACTCCTTGTCGGTGTTGCCTTCACTTTTAGAAACCATCGTCTGCCGTTTATGGCGCATCCGACGATTTTGGAACCAGACTTTTACTTGTCGCTCGGTTAGGTCGAGAGCAGCGGCGATCTCAATCCGCCGAGGCCGGCACAGATACTTGTTAAAGTGAAATTCTTTCTCTAGCTCAAGTAGTTGCGTGTTGGTGTAGGCGGTGCGGAGACGTCGCGGCATCCCGTTCTCTCCCGTCAATGGTTCTGCAAAAACAAAAAGAGAATATTCAGTTCAGAGCCTAAGAGTTCGCGCTCCGAACGCATAAATATACCTAGGTGTAGCCCTATACAGCATCGAATTAATGATCACGTCCCATCCATTTCGCTCAGAAGCCGAGTGCTCATGTTGGGAGCGAATCGGAAGGAAAGCGCTTCCCGGGAACCATGGAACCAGGGATTTGCGACTCATAACTGTTTCTATAGGGGAAACAGCGGCGCCCTCCTTACGCGATGCTGTGAAACTTCAGAGCACACTCCCGCACCGAGACGGAATAATCGAAGTTTCGTCGGAGCGCTCATCATAGCAGCCGAGTACTGTCATCAGAAACAGAGATTTCGCGTCCCCTATCCCGCTTCCCTCGTTTCTTGCTTGAATTCGAATTTGAAATGCAGAAGCTGCAGCCGCAAACGAAGAGAACGACCATGGTCTCCTCGATGCCGTGTTTTGTCCTATGATCTCCTTGGCGACTCGTAGACTTCTTTCTCGCTACTCTCGCCGATCTCTCTATCGCAGTAGAATCGGGGCACATGCCGCTGACTTGGCCGGCCGTGGCAAACGTGCAGAGATTCAAAAATTCAAATTTTGATTTTTTAACGAGCGATTTTTGCTCCTTGGTTTTGCGCTTCTCAGCTCTCCCGGTTGCTCATGATTCGCCTCCCGCGAGGAGAAGCTTCCCCTTCTTCCCTCGAACGGGCGGGAGGGCGTTCGGGCGAGCTGGCAGGCCGGCAGGAGGCGGTCGGACGAGCGAGAGGAAGAAAAAGCCCCAGACACACACTTCAAAAACAGAAAGGGCCAATTTGAGACAAATGGCTAAAGGGGTTTCAGTCGATGGCTGGCCGCCACACGGAAAACCTCGCCGGCACGGGAGCTGCTGCCAGCGAAAATGAGATGTAAATATTATTCAATTAGACAAAAAGAAGTCAAGAATTCCGTTCGCTGCAGGTCTTGGCATTTGCATACTTTGGCGTTCAACAGATGAAACGCGCGGACACACGCGCACAGACCAAGCGGCAGAAGCTTTTTTAGGGTAACATGTTTCATTTGATCTCTCTGTCTCTCTCGATCTGTCGGTCGCTCCTCAATCCTCCCCGGAGGAGATCTGCGACGGGAGCGGATCGGAGTCAGACAATGCAAACCTTACGAGCGAGCCGATAATGATAATAATTCACCGCCGATTAAGGAACAGAACCGGCAATAATCGGATAAGCTCGCCCCGTCTTTCGGAGATCTCCAAACGTTTACCGTCACGTCCATTGCTTCCCCTTCTGATGATCTGTGATTTGTTTTCAGATCGCATAAGACAATTAGCCGAGTGCGAGAGCATGGGACAAAACGGTCTGCCGGGTCAGCCAGCTCGGTGAATGCGTGTCTGGGGTGGTTTCTACTTCGAAAACCGAATGGACTGGGCCGAATCGTTTTCAGGCGTTCTCCGTCGGCTCGAGCTCGGTTTGGCTTGGCCGCTGCGTCTCGCTCAACTTCTTGTGTTTAGACAGACAACAAGGAGGAGTTGCCCCCTACTCAACCCACTCACTCAGTCACCCACTTACGCGTTGCGCGAGAGCACGCATCCACTCGAAATTGGACGTGACATCCAGGCATAATTTACGTCAAGGCTTCATTCGGCCTGTCCCATCGCTTGACTCTCCCTCGGTCCGTCTGTTCGTCCGTACGATGTGGATATTCCCCACAGTACCCTTATGTTAGTCCTCTCTCTTAACTCTCGCCGACTATCTGAGCTGGGCAGAGTATTTAAATATAGATTTGCAGAGCGAACCAACGAGTCGGTCCGCTGGCACAAACTCCAGCCAGAGACCCGGAGAGAACGACAAGGAAGTGAGTATTGCTTCCTCGCCCGCTTGCCGAGCAGTCGGATGGTCGGTTGGTCGGCCGGCTAGCGAGCATCGGAGGAAGGTCCGAGTCGCTTCGGAAGAAGTTTGTCCGTTGTACTCTAATGACGGTCGAGCGTCTAGCTGACCGACAAGCCCACCATGCCGCCGGCTGAGAGAGCGGACCATTTATAGAGATTGCCGAACACTCTGTTTCTCTTCCGATAATTCACTCTCGTCCCCACCAATATATCACTCCATCTATGATCTCTTAGTTTGAATGCCGCTTTGTGAAAATCGCCCGACAGGGATTCTAGCAGTGTCCGCACTCAGTCACGAAACGCTTTCCAGAGGGAGAGGATATATCTACGCTCCTGGTGACGACAAATAGACTCAGTGATTCGATCGCATAATCAACTCAGTCGGTCGAGCTATGGGACAGTAAACCATTCTCCTTTTACTGGCAATGAGCGGGGGGAGAAGCTTCTAAGATAATCGTGGAGAGAAGAAGTCTTCACACGACTCTCGAGCATCGAGGAGTCAGGGTAATTGGCCGTTACTTCCACCTGATTACGAGTTCGAGTTAAAATGCGAGGAGGACGAGAGCGGCGGGGAGGGAACGAGCCGCGATAGGAAGCAAGATCAGGGGGTGGGGGAAGACACGAGTAGAAAAAAGAAGAATGCAAGCACAAGAGAATAACGACGACAAGAAGCGCCGGGAAGCCAGAGACCGTCGCAATCAGACAGGAGTCAGATTAGCCCGGGGAATCAAAGAACGGATCGGATCACGAAAAGGCGGTCGTTCTCAAATGAGATACAAGCAGACTCCGACGACGCTGTCGAATCAAGAGAGGAACGAAAAAAAGGAGACCCTCAAAAAGCTGACTCTGAACAGAAGCTCAACCGGAGAATCCGAGCGTAAGTTCTGAGGGCAGGGCTTTTCGAATCGACGTTTGGCGGCTGTTTGTCAATCTCTCCGGCGAATTGCTTATTGAACTCGAGGAGAAACACAGCGCGAGCCCGTCAGGAGCCAAAATTGAGAATGGATGGAAGAGCGCCAATTAAGCTTCTCGATGAGGGAAACTGCTCGGTCGCTACCGGAATCTGGAGCAGTGGATTCGTCCATCAGGAGCTCGAACAGAGATCTTTGCAGAGAGAGAGAGAGACATAGCCACTGTCGCATTGATCGTCAATGAATGGAGGCATGCAAGAAATGACGAAAGCGCTCGGACGACGACGGAGGAAAACTACGGATCTGGGAAAAAGAACTCCTCCGAAGAGATTGCCGAACAAATAGAGAAGAAAGAACAAGAGTGAGCGAGCTGCCAGGGGAGAGGGGGCTGCCGTCGGCGGAAGAAAATGGAGGAGAGGAAATTACAGAGAGAAAACGACGGAGAACGACAGAGAAAGCGGATCGAAGCCATCGTCGGGCAGAGAGAACCAGTGGAGGAGTTTCAAGGGAAGAAGCAAACGACGAGCGAGCGAGCGAATGAACGAACGAACGAAACCGACGCCACTCGAGCGAATTTTAATTTGTTTTTCGATTAAGCAACTCAGGCGGACAAGGAAAAGACCAAGACTGAAAGAATTAGGCGGCCCGAGTGCTTCAGCGGTAGGACTCCCTGCATAGCGAATGCGAAGGGGGAGGGAGGAGAAAGTATAGCTCCCATCCTGGGAATCCAGGGGACTAGTAGAAGGATTTTTCGACATCTTGGTAAAGACGTCGTGACGTTGGTCATGGATATGTGGTGAGGAAACCCTTTGAGTAGTTCGTGTACTCGGTCCGACCAGCCGACCGATTCACCTGAGGTGCTCAGCTCGGCGGCTCGTCACTCCACGAAGTTACGCACAACACTGTCGGGCAGACGACGAGGGTCAGACGCAGCGTTGTCGGCGATGCACCAGCGTTCGACCGTTCGTCAGTCTCCGGGTGTCGTCGGTCTGTCGTTCTTTTTCTAAAGCAGGGTGGTTTGCGCCGGTGGTGGTTCACTTTTTCCGCGATCCTCTCTATCTCTCTGTGTCGTTTTTTTTTGCGTTCGTTCGTCCGCCGCCCGTTCACCCGGTTTTCCTTCCTGAGTCACTCTTCGGCTCTTTTTTAAAAGTTTCGTCTTCTACTCTTCTTTCACTGAGTGGAGACCTTCATTCTCCCCAAGTCTCTCCTTCCCGCTAGCTCGCTGCTGCGAGTGCGTGGTGTGTTGAGCAGCAGTGTCTCGGGCGCTCCGTTCCTCTGTCAGTTCGAGCTTTGTGTTGCTTGGAAGAGAATTACTGAATGAGCGGCGACCGAGTAGCAAGCATGCTCACTCTCCGCCCGAATTGTCTCCCTCTCGTTCGTTGAATCCGCCTTTATTCTCTCGGCTCTTCGTTGTTGTCGACGTTTTCCTTTTCGTCCTTTTCCTCCTAAAGGACGCAAGGGAGAGGAGAGTGATAGAGGAAGGACGGACGGAAGCACACAACGCAGCCGGCCAGGCAGACATACTCGCACGCCGCACACCGAGCCAGTGGGACCGTGCGTCCGTTCCATCGAGAGAGGCCAATGCGGGATAGTGCAAGAAGGAGAGCCAGTGGGGCTGGGGCTCGCGCGAGCTGTCGGCTCTCCTCTCAAAAGGACGGAGCTGTCGGATTCTTCAGCTCGCCGCCCCCTCCGTGTCATCCGTGCTTGCCCTATTCCTGCCTGGGAAGCCCCTCCTCCTCCTCCTCTTCTGCCTTCCCCCCTCCCTCCTCTCTCGTTTTCTTTGCAGTCTTTTTCTTCGTCTTCGTTTTTCCCCCAGCCGACCGATGGCTGGCTGGCTAGCGGACTGCTCCCCGGAAAGAAACCCCGAGTCATCCGAACGACGAACACAAAAGTGTGGAAGTCCCTCAGCTCCGCCAGCAGCACCGCCCCTCCGGCTGTCGAAACAAAACCCGTGCTCGCTGCCGCTGAAGAGAAAAACTCGTCGATCGACCCGTGACGAGACAGACGGATCCACGGACGGACGAACAGTTCTCTGCCAGCTAGCCGGCTTGCCGTTTCTCGCTTTTTCCCATAGGCCCTTGAGTCCCTACGCTCTCCCCCGGAATTTCTCACAACCCCTTTTTTTCCCGAGCACTCGTAGATGAGGGAGGCTTGTCCGCTCTCGCTCTTTCGGGTTCTGCGCGATCAGCCACTCTTGATCGGGTTTCGGTCGTTCCCGTCTCTAGATCAGGTATGCCGATCCCATCCGCGTTGTCGCTCGCCGACGGTTTCCCGCATGCTTTGGCTAATGCAGAAAAGTCTCCAGGATACCTCCTTCGAGCTTCGATTCCTTCGCGAAATCGCCAGGAATGGCGAATCGGAATGGCGTAGATCCCTCCGAGATTATCTCGACCTGGTATGCGACCCTTTTCCCATACTCTGCCAGTAAATAAGCTCATGGATAATCGCGAGGGTCCAAAGGAAGATTTGGGGGGAGGAACGAAGATAGGTGTTTCAATGAAAGATTCTCTGCCATCGACCTGACGACCGAGCGATCTGTATCGTACGATTCATTCTCCGTGGCTTCCGAGTCCAGGCGGAAGAGCGTCTCTTCCGAGTTCCTTCACCATATGCGTATGTCAATGCATAGGTCGATGCGCCCCTTCACGCGTTCGTGCCCGATTTCCTTCATTTGCTCGCTCGTTCCCCCACTTTCGTCTGCTCGTCCCCTGAGGTCTCTCGTTCTCCATGAGGGAGCCGCAGTCAACTTGGGCTGCCAGCGGAGTGACTGGCAAGCGGGGAAGACGAGCAGAGTCGACGGGAAGAACTCTAAGGTTTGCATAAGCAGCAACCGCCATGCACGAACCAGTCAAAGAACGACAAGATGAGAAGACGACGCCCGCTGCAACGACGACTACGGCAGCAGCGACGACGACGACAACCATAGGAAGACGGGAAAACTCACCGGAAGGAAACGGCTATCGGTGCCACCACACTCACTTACTCACTCGCTCTCGATCGTGAAGGCAGGAAAGCCGGTCGACCGACCGCCCGCCCGCTCGCCGCCT
The DNA here is from genome assembly GCF_000255335.2 of Galendromus occidentalis. Taxonomy (NCBI): domain Eukaryota; kingdom Metazoa; phylum Arthropoda; class Arachnida; order Mesostigmata; family Phytoseiidae; genus Galendromus; species Galendromus occidentalis. The sequence goes on from NW_003805512.1 coordinate 2,557,214, forward strand.
GCTCGTCCGACCGGCCAGGAGCCAAGCAGACAAGCACATTCCCGACAAGCCATCAGCAAGAAATCAAGCAAGCGGGAGTGGGAACGAGTGAGACAGGCAAGCTCGCGAGCTGGGCGAGGTCGGGCTCAGCCTCCAACTCCCCCCACCAATCCACCCCTCGAGTCAGCAGCCGCAGCAGCGGAAGGGCGAGCGACGGACAGACGCCTCGAGCAAACCATCGAGCCATCGGATGAATTCAAGAAAGGGTTTAATAGATTGGGCTTCTCCTTGTCTATTGGGGAGGCTGGCTGTAAGGAGTACCGTCATCGTCAATAACGAAGATTCTCAGGAGCTTGAGATACAGGGGAGAAGGTCGTTTCACGGTTGGCAGTGTATGTTCGCGCAATACGGAGCGAACAGCACCACCTGTAGTTGACCATCGAGAGAGGCTCCTCGCTTTCGGACACCCGCGCATGTGAACGACTTCCTTCTGCTCCCTCAGGGAACATTTGCACTGTGCCTGTATCAACGCGCAAGGCATTCGGATTCCGTCATTAGTTTTTCCCCGACGAAATTTCATTCTCGCATTCGAGAAAACTCCGGTCGATAATGTAATTTCGAAACGGCGCCGAGCGTTATCTGCCCGGGCTCAGCGACCGAACATCGGCTCCCGAGCTACTCGCGGAGGAGAACAAGATGGTTGGAAGCCACGAAAATGACGAGAGAAGACGGAACCCTTCGCGTGGAATAACGTTGAAATCACATATCGATTATTCACATGCCGCTCGCATGTCTCCCCGCCCGACGCTCCCTGGATCCATATCCATGACGTGGTAGCTAGCTCTCGTAGGATTTTCGGAGGTGAACGGGGAAAGAAAACTTGGGGGGGACGGGGCGGGGGAGGTGGAACGAGGGAAGTCGAGCTCAAGCGAAACACAAACCCGGAGACTGTGAGTTCTATAAGGGACACGAAGGAAAAAACGACCGCGGTAGGAGACGAGACTTCCACGGCAGCCGGGACATGAGTGAAAAGAGAAGATTTAGAAAGGAAGGAAGTAAGAGAAACACAACGAGCAGCAAAGTTCGTCCTCGGCTCGCTCCGTGGGTCCTTCGGCTGGACGAACCCCTAGTTGGATGGGCGGACGGAAAGACTCGGGCCTGGTGCCTCGCTTGGTCAAGAAAAGCGAGAAGCGAAAACAGCACTGCCCCTCGACCAGCGAAGGCGAGCAAACCTCAACTTGGGCAAGATTCCGGGTCGCTGCCTCAGTCCGGTCTCGGATTGACTTGTCAGCGACCCCGCGTCGAGAACAAACGCAGACCGCGGTAAGAGTTCTATTTCTGAGTGAGTCCGTATAGGTGTTTTACGGGTGGGGACGACGACGACGGATAATGCCTCAGACAGAGCCCAGGAGCATCTAGGCGAAGCTCGAAAGGTAAGCACAGCCATCGGACGATTAAATTCTTATTTACCGCTCATTACCGCCCGTAATCCTGACTGGACTCCTATTGAACAATGTTCTTACACAGGAGCTTCACCGAATACGCGGCTACGCGACGTCAGCGACGGCGGCATTTGCGGAGCAGCGGCATCATCAGGAATGAATCAACAGCTCGCTTGCTTGCTTACACTGTGGACTTGGTATTTTTTTGGTTTTTGCTTTTTTGGCCTCCGACAGACTGAAGCACTCGTTCAAAAAGCGAGCGAGGCCTGCCTTTTTATGGCTCTCGGCAGAAAGTTGATGCCGCTTTCTTCCTTGTCTCTTCTCTTGCATCTTCTCCACTACAGAAAAAGTAACAGACTCACTACGGATTCTTCAACTTAGCTCATCAGCTCGTTGCATTGTTTCGTTTTGTCTTGTCGCTCCTATGTTCTCCCGGTCGGCTCGCGGCGATCTTCGGACAATATGAGACACATCGACTCCTCTCAGGGAGTCGCTCCAGAATCGATAGAGACACATCGATTGCCAAGGTCGTCAAGGCAGTTCGCAAGATTCGCATCTTCGATTGGAAGAATGAGCCTCATGGGCTATCCTCATTGGCGGCCCATGGGTTTGCAGAAGTGGGGCTTTTGCTCGCTTCGACCTCCTTGCGATCGTGAGTAAGTGATAGTTGGCGGTAGGTATGTTGTCAGCCGGACATTCATTGGACGCATCCCAGCAAAAGCATCGAAAGCTTTCAGAATCTCTTCCCTCCCGAAGTCCTCAGGCTGGTTTTCGGGAATCGACGGACTGTCAGAAATTGGTACGAACTTCACCCATCTCATCCCATCATCAGTCACCGATTTGTGCATATCTCCCCTTCATTGCTACGAATTTTTCAGAAATTTCCCCCTCCTCCGAGATGCCCAGATCTGTTCGCTAATGATAAGGAATTCTTTTTTTGTCACATTCTCAGCTATCCCGAGTGAGTATCTCCACGAGAGTCCCTTCTCGGGAGCTCTCGCTCAGTCGCTCGCTCGCTGGCAGCATACTGACTGGCTCGTTCGGTCGTTGTGTTCCTCTAGCTTCCACGCTCTCTCTGTTTTTTCCTTCGTACTACATTATGATCAATCATATTCGATGTCGCACACGAACAGGCCTCAGCAGCGGCAACTTCAGCGGTTTCAATGTCCGCTTCTCTTCTCCTAAACGGCAGCGGCGGCAGCAGAAGCACGCCACTCCATCTCAGACCCTAAAAGCTGCAGCTTTGGGCTTTTCGTCTGAAAGAGCGGTAAGTGAGTGTTGAACGAACCAACGAACGAAGCAACCAACGAGAAGTGATCCCACCAACCAACCAGGGGACCGACCACCCGAGTCAGTCAGTGAGCGTGCGAGCGAGCGAGCGAATGACCGGCCGAGCGACCAAGTGGGAATCAACGATGACCATGGACCTAAGAGTAGGATGAGGTCAAGTGTCGTCCCTCATTCTCGGAATGAATTCTCGTACGCTACATCCGATTCCCGACATATTCCGACATTGTAATTCGAGCCAATATTTTTCATGCGACCGAGCGGCATAGGAGTCGCGTCGCCGTGAAGATGCCAGGATCCACGATCACGTGAATGCAGTCTCACTCGGCTTGAGTCTCCTCTCAGAGTCGTCGCATGAGCACGATTATTTATTGATCCTTCGCACACTTGTGACAGGGTCGTAAGGATTTTCCCTGCCGAGCACTTAATTCCTTTCTTTCTCTCACCGCACCAGTCCCTCCCATCCAAAGTTGAGGGAAAATCACAAACGGTTGCAGTGCCAGCCGTGCACTGAGCAGCCGCGGCAGACGGCCGGCAGCTCAATAATCGATAGGGATCGGGAGCTACGACCGGGGGAGCGAAGAATCGGACAGCAGAGATTCCACATACGAATATCGCACGCAAACGTTCCTTTGTACAGCCACGCGAATGCTTGACATTTCGGAAGCTCGGTGTGCCTCCGGCTGGGTTCCCGACCCCGGGTCCGGACCTGATCTTGTTCCTGCATTCGTCGTGAGCCTCAGTACCGGCGAACTCTTGTACTTCCCCCATAAAATTTTCGAACCTTCTTCTCTGATCAGTGTCGCACCACGGCTCTCGCGCTCCGAATATATTCCTTCCCGTCATTTTTTTCCTCGAAATTCCTTTCACGCATTCTGATCTTGGATCAGAAAGCACCTGGGACCGTATTGTAATTAGTCACGACAATGAACGATGTTCGTCGCCCGAGGTCATTCGAGATGAGCATGTGAAAGGGTCAATACCGCCAGCTTCTAAGGCGGAAACATTTAGCATTGCTGAGCCGGATCCGCTTGTCAAGCGAGGTGTATCATTTGCTTTGTCGATGCCGACGAGGCAGAAATGGCCTCGCAACTTCACCCCGGCATCGCGGTCCTCTCCGACGGTAACGAGGAGAGATTTTGAGATTTTTTTATCCTGACCGACAAGTGAGTTCCTCGCTCCCCAAGCTGCTCACTGAACCAATCGTTCCAGAAGCGCTCCGTCGATGCTCTCTTTGGCGATTGAACGGAATTTTCGCTACGCTCTCAGACGCCCGCCAGCCTCATCACGAATGAGCAGAGGCAGTTCGACTCGGAGCGTAAGCTGCTCACTTCTTGTCGTCCTAGGTGCTAAGTTGCCTAGAGGAGGTCGTCGGCGACGACGACGCTCGGCTGAGAGGTCTATTATTTACGACGAGGAGGAGAGAACTTTTCACTCAGAGTGTGATCCGTTTTCTCTGTCTATCTGTTTCTCGCTCCAAGCCCGCTTCGCCCTGGTACAGTTCGTCCGCACTCACTCACTCACTCCGTCCGTCCTTTTAAGAGAGGTCGGGCATTTGTGGACGGACAGGTGGAGTTGACACGCGGGCGTGGCCCTGAAGAACTAGTAGACTCTTTGGAGATGGAATTGCTCGGCATGTGGATTCGGCAGCGGACCGGTATCCCCGATCATGGTGGGCATGCCGCCTACGCCGATTTTCGCAGCGTCCGGACTCCCGTATAATACGAAACAGAGAGGGCGAGATAATTTATCCGAGATTGAGATCGAGCCTACGGATGCACCGAGCTCAAAGCGAGTGGCGGGCCCCGACCGATCACGCTCGACGTTCGAGGATCCGAGATAGCTCAGACAGCAGCAGAACGTCCATATGGAGTGGGCCTTCAAGCCACGTAAGATCGCGGTCGTCTTCTACGCGCCGTTCGCGACTGAGCCAGACCCACGTTGGGCTAAAATACGCGGATGTCTCGAACACGCCTCTCTTTTTTGCGTGAAGCGATGAAAGCAAAGCGAAGCAAAGCTCGTCGTTGTAGTCACCACTCGCAAACCAGCCCGTCCGCCTGCTCGTCGAACGCGTCCCACCCACCATACGTCCGCCATCCGATACAGGAGCAGGCCCTCGGATACGGTTCGAAGAGAGAGAGAGAGGTCGCTCGAAATAGCTGTGTCGTCGCCAGCTCTGCGCGCCGTCCGACTCCGTCCCGCTTCTCCCTTTGCTCCCCGTACGGTTCCAGGTCTTGGATCCTCATTCTTCAGTCCGTAGGTCCCCATTCATCGGTCCCTGCTGCATCCCTGTCCCGCAGACCCCGGCAGGTCTGGCTCTGAGCTCTCTAGTCCTTTCGGAAGCGTCCGCTCGCCTTCAAATCGAGAAGCCCGCTCTGAAACTCAGGCGTTCCCTCCCCCCCGTGCCGTAGCTCTGGCCCGAAGCTCGCTTTGCCGCAGCTCGGCCTACTAAAAAGGCGACTGGGTACGAGTTTAGAAGCTCCTTGCAGAGACAAGCGTGGAGAGTGGGAACAACGTCCGATCCGCGCAATCGACTCAATCGAGTGAAGTTAGGACGCTGCAGAGCTTAGGTGCAGCTTAGCTGGGCCACTTGTTCGTGCGAAGTCGCTTCCGCAGAGCCTTGTCTGGTTTTTGCATTCCGCCCCTTGTGAGTTTTTCCGTTCTCCCCCTCTTATCCTCCTAGGCAGTCACGACGAGCTCGCGGATGGCACCGGAGGCGAGGAATCGAGCGCAAATCCTTTCACGAATCCCTTGACCCTGAATTGTTTGAACAACATTACTTCTCGGAAGGTGCGCCCAGGATTCGCTCCTTGAATATCAGACGAGAGCCGAGATGAGGTCGGTAGGATGGGGGAATCCGAGAATAAGAAAATCTAATCTCATCCGGTCATAACGCTCGTCAGCTCGAATCAACGTTTGTCTTTGGATCACCGTAGGGGAAACAAAACGATGATTCATTTTTTCGGAGACATCGTGTTCTGACTGTTTCTGCCTCTGCTGCGGCGCTCGCCTAATTGAGGGTTAGTCGCCCGCTCGGCTGGCTGCTTGACTGGTCGGCTCGGTGGCAGGCAGGCAGACTGACTCACTGACTGACTGACTGATTCGCCTGGGTATACGTCGCGATGAAACGTGACGATTTTTTGGCGTGCTCTCGCCGAAGAAATTTGCCTGAGCTTACTCTGCTGAGCCGGATGAAAATATAATAATAACAATAATAGAAACAATAATCGCATGGCCCACTAGAACCTCGCGACGAGCATTAAGGGACCGTCTCGCAAAGTCTCCGTTTCATTGTCGTCGCTGTCACCGCCATCGTTGTTGCCGCGAGCGCGATCACACCGTAAATCCAGTGATCGTATTCAGCTTCCTTTCGACTCTAGGAAACGACGACGACGACGAGTATCCTCAGATCGGGAGCGAGCTGGGATGCAATCGCTGTAGTGTGGAGACCGAGGGGGACAAGGGAAAAGTGAAATCAAGGAGTTACATAAAAAAGGACCATTTACGAGGCGGGGATACGGCGCCGGTGAGCAAACGGAGAACTACGGAGTGAGATAGCTAGGATCAGAATAAAGGGATGGGTGATGATAGCGAAGGCAAGTGCCTTTAGACCCAAACTCCCTGCACGAGCGGTGTTCTTCCTCCGACTTACTATGTCGCTAGGATGTCGTCTTCGCGAAGGTGCTTCCCACCCAGAAGCGGTTCTCGTCCTGACTATCCGGTCGACTACGACACTTCCCCCGAAGAAGCCTGCCTTCGAGATTACGTCTCAACAACGATAAGGAAAAATTTTGTTCATCCCGCAAAGCTTGGACGGGAGAAGCCATTCACGAGCGAGGCAATAGGCGGATACCACACAGGATATTGGTCTTAGCGACGACGGCGAGCTGGATGCGCCAGCGGCGGCCACGGATCGTTTCGTCGGCATCGGGTACACGCAATGATTCCTAGAGCACGGTCTACGCATACTGTCGTTGATTCTGTGATCATTGTAGCAATTTCCACGACCGATTCCGTCTGCTCATGCCCATCTTCCGGAGCAAGATTTTACTTGGTATATCACGGACTAGGTCCGCTTTTTCGCAAGTTTGTATCCGTATGACACAATTATACCACAAGAGGGGAAAGGCTCTAGGGGGAACTTCACACTCTCTACTCCGGAATCTCTCATAATGACGCGAGACAATTGATCGCGAGCCCCGCTCACCGAAAAGCGTAGGGAATGAGGGAGTGGATCGACTCGAATTTTCGATTCCGACCGAGTTCTTCATTACTCCCGTAGGCTTCTGGTGGGGCTACCTCCCCCGGTGAAATGGGGGCTCTACTTGATCGGGTGTCAACAACAGTATCAGGGCGGGCGGGCGGCCGAGCCAGCCAGCCGGCTAGTCATATCCTCACCGACGTAAGTGCATTAGTTGTTGAGTTAGTGAGAAAGTAACTAAGTGTCGGGGCCATTTTTGCCCCTGGTTTCGCTGCTTCACCGACGAGGATCGAGACGACTGGGAGAGCTCGAGTGGGCGACGTTCGCATGGGAACTAACCAAGCGTTAAGCGGTAGACGACTGTCGCAGGAACCACAGTGGGAATTCGCTTATTTATTCTTCTGCATTACTCGCTGGGTGCTTGTTAGCCGCAGTCAGACGCAAATCCCAGCAGCGAGTTTACGACATTCAAGAACAGAAACATATTTATGCGTATCACCCATATTCGCCGGACCTGTTCCGCGAGTAGTCATACGACAGCGACGGAATCTCGCAGAGGACGGCGCGGCGTGGAGCCCGTTAATTGCTTTTGAATGATTCGATGAGGCGAGGGCTTTACCGCATTGGCGGCAAACACTTTTCAGCGTCCGTCCCCTCATCGATCCGTCGGCTCTGGCTGAGAGTTTGATTACTCTGTAGCGACAGCTTTGATCGAACTGTCGATCGCAGGTCGCGCCGACACACACTCGGTCACCCACCCGTTGCCGTTTTGAACATGTCACTCATCGCGCTAGACGGTCCGCCCAGCCGCTGCGCGGATGGCTCGCAAGGTCAGACGAGCGTTCAGGTCGGAAAGTTCGAGCCCATTGACACTTACACGGACCGAACGCGCTGAACGGCCCAGCAAATAATCCGTCGTTGTTCGTCTCTGGCTGCCGCGCGCCGTCCGGCAGACAGCCAGGCAGGCAGGCAGGCTGGCTGGCTGGCTGGCTGGCTGGCAGGCAATCCTGGACAAGGGTGCGTTACCGAGTGAGTATCACCGTGTTGTTTTTGTGGTGGCGGTGTTGCGATGGCCTTCTCTCGTGACGTCCGTGCGTGAGTTTGGCGAAGCTACATCGCAGGCGTGTGCTGTGGACACGCCTCTCTGTTTGAGCAAGCAAGCGAGCGAGCAGACCGACGGGCGGGCGAGCGGGCGGGCGGGCAAGCAGATCAAGGAACACGCTCCTGTCGGTCGCTCTCATCGGCCTGAACCGCCACCCAGCCGACTCGACTGCCATCCGGGCAAACGTTCGAATCGGCGTTTGAAAGTCCGTTGACCACTCAAGCGACCAGGGACGACAAACATTTTGCGGCCTACTTCCCGTTGTTCGCGATGAGTTCTCAGAGCGTCGACGTGGGGGAGGGGGGATTCGGCGCAGAAAATCGTCACCTCGTTCGCTGGAAAACCTCTAACATGGCTCAGCTGATTTTCCGTTCTACGTATATTAGACGAAATCTGAAAAAGCTCTGAGAGCCGTCCTTGGATGCAGAGGCTGTAGGAGTTCTACTCGATCCTCCGATGTGTTTCTCTCTGTCTCTTCGCGCGAGTTGACACTTCCCGAAAGTATGAGTGTATTCATTCCTCGCCCAGCGGAGCAGCGGACACACATCTGACTCTACCCATGAGCAAGAACGGCGCGCTCCCAAGTTTTGGGTCGACAAACGAAGCCGGCTGAGAACAGCAAGCGAACCATCTGAGCAAGGGTTGTTGTCGCCGCCGCCGCTGATTCCGCACGCAAAGCTCCCATCGGCTCCGCTCTGTCGCTCAGTAATCGCAGCAGCCGCGGCGGCTGTTCTGAGTGAGTTCCGTCGGCTCCGATTTCAATTATTACACCGGCACCGTGGCGGCTGCCTGTTGCATTTGCTGTTTGGTGACTTGAGAACTAGGAGAAGAACAAAAGAGCTTTGCTCATGATGTGACGGCCCACCGATGTTGGTGGTCCTAACATCATCATCATGAGCTGCACTATCGTCATCACGGTCGCTATGACGAGACCACGTTTCCTTCCGAAATGACAGACCTCCCTTTCGCATAAATACGATAAAATCACTGATTTCAATGGAGCACAGTACGATGATCGTAGCTGTCTCCGTGATCCCGCCTGGGATCGACGGCGGACCGTGTAGCTCGATCGGCTAATTTTCCGATTTGGGTACCCGAAGAAGACTAGGATTTCGGAAATATCCGACGTATAAACGAAAATTTGAACGCTTCAACTTCAGCTTGAAACCACCTGTCGACCCCTGAAGGAGAATATCGGCGAGGCGTTGATCGAGCTCGGGGGAAAACGGACGTCTCTCGTGGTGTATTTGTCGCTTCACTCAAGCTATCACATTATTAGATTCATGAAGGGCGTCGCATCGGTGGTAGTCAATTGAATCGATTTCTAATTACTGATCAATCCGACCATGGAAAGTTTGATCCGGCGCTATAAAGCCCAAGTGCAGGATCTTACCCGCTACCTTCGAGACGCTGGCTCGATCCGGCAGCAAGTACTAAATCCAAGCAACTAATCGAGGCTGGCTCTCTAGAGTTTGCTAAAATGCGCTTCGTTGGATACGAAGATTTCCTTCGTTCTCCCGAGGCAACTCTGAGGCATCGTCCACCCTCCTCCGTCTCTCGCGCGGGGTCTCAATCGGTGACAGCGCTGTTCTCGGCGAGACGGATCACTAGACCCTAGGTTCCCTCCTGTCCCCGTTTCATCCCTCTTCATTGCCAACGTCCCTAACTCCATAGTCGGCGGGGCTCGGCGGGATGGGCCTTCCTCCGATGCGGATCGGCCTCCGAGTAGACATTACACAATTAAATTTAGGCAACATCTGCCTTGCCAATAGGGCCCGCGCAGCCAAACACTTAGCAAACAGCGCGACTGGGCAATCATGGGGTGAGTGAATGGATGGATAGATAAATAGATGCAGCTCAGCATCGTCGTCTTTCTGGGCTTCCAGCGCAGGAAACTCTGCGGGAACGAGCCCCGTGCGGATGTTCTACCGACGATGCGTGATCGGCACCACTTCGGGATTTGATCCGAAAAATAGACAGATACAGAAACGCAAGACTCCAAAATGCGCCACCGATTCAATGAGGACACTCCGAGTCATCGGGGAACAGAGTGTCTCCGCTCAAATTATCGCCCGATTCGTGATCAGGATGCTTCTTCAGTTTGATTCCTTCGAACAAGTGGAACTTGTTCATGAAAGAATTGACTGCGGGTCGGGTGTCAGCGGGAAGGAGACGAATGATCCGTTTCGAGTAACGAGTCCGTCGAGCGGAAGTTTGTTTGTTGTCTGTCCTCATGTATAGCCGTGTCTGAGTGAGTCGAGGAGCGAGCGAGTGAGTGAGCCAGCGAGTGTAGTGCCTGGTTTGTTTGAAGACAGAAGCAAATGGTTGGGCTTCTCCTTGTCCATCTTCGCCTGGCCTCTTTCCAGGTAAGCCATCTTTTCAGACAGCTTCGAGTTCGTCTCTCCCTTCTCTCTTCTACTGTTGAAGGGGCCCTGAGATAATCAATAAGATAGCAGGTGAGCTGATGTCTCACCAGACTGGAACACACACAAAACCAGAATCACAATACCGCTGGTAAGAACAAGAGAGACCTTATTACTGTCCTCACCGGGATACTCAGTCATAAGGCAGCGCCAATGATGCTGACCGATGGAAAGATTCTTTGGTCATTCATTAAAGGATATCGCTGATCAGGAATTCCGAAAAATCCATCCCGAATAGGATTTTAGGAATGTTCTCGCCAGAGCTGAATTGAATCAACGCATCAAAACATGAGTGCCGGAAGAAAGCTCGGAGACTGATCACTTGCACATGAACGTCTGTCATCGATTCTTTTTGTATCTTTTCTGTGTTTTCCTTCTGTGCCTTTTCCGTGCAGCCTGTTCCTCCTTTGGTTCACGTGTTCGAGAGGCGGGGCAAAATAGTTCTTGTTGCTCCGCTAGGCGGCAGCCGAGGCTGTTGAGAATAAGTCGCGGCCGTCGGCGCCGTCACCGCCAACACGGGAGCAAAGACAAGATCACTGAGAGAAAAACGACGACCATATTTTTCCAATATATCGCATCGCTCGCTGGCTTATTCCTTGAGTGTATCGCTCACTCGTGCAGAAACACTTGATAATCGGAGAGGCGGGTTTTTAGAACACACGGAATACATATCCGATTTTATTTTAACGAGGCTTGAATCGTCTCGCGTATTCCTCCGTCGATCCCCGACCAGAACCTTGACACAGTAACTCCAACGAAGAGTCGTCGGATTGGAAGTTGCCGCCGACTCAATATCAATCTCAAGGAGTCTCAGTCCGCTGAAGGAGGATCTCCGATGTGATCCGCTCGTTTCCGAGATCACCATTGAATCACGGAGTTTCAGGGATGTCGTCGAATCCATCTCCGAGCTTCAAGGAAGCGTGAGTCGATTCGCTTGCAGCTACACGGAACTAAACGCGTCGAGGATGCTTTCTCAGTCACCTTGGAAAGCGTATCCAACTGGAGCCCGCTCCGGTCGGAATCAACCCGAAGATACGAACCCTTCTCATGGGAATGGCTCGAATTCGCTCGAACTCAAGTTCCATCCACGAAACGAGGGGTGTCGACAACGACGGAGCTGCTGCTGCTGCTACATCGAGTGGGTTAATTTAGAGCGACTACGAAGGCTACTGCCACCGGCGACACGAGAAACGGCGGCGGCGGCGGCTACGAACCCGGAGGGAAGTGAGCGGCGGGCGAGCATACGAGCGAGATGTGTCGACTGCGAGGAAAACGGCGAGCGAGGCTACGGGGGATGAATATTGGTCGACATTCTTCTTCAAGACACGACGAGAGGGCATTCCAGAACACACTATGAACATTCACGCGGACATACAAGCATATCGAGCGATCGGTCGAGAGGGCGAGAACACTCTTGAGCAGACCCGCTGTTGACGAATCTCGATCGCAGAGATTATGGCAAAGAGAATGAGTCGATCGAATTCAATTCAATATACACAAGCTGACCTCTCTCAACGGACTGGACTAGAGTACTAGCGGCTCTACGCATGAATAATTAATGGATAAACGACTGAGTGAGGTGCGATGCAACTCCCAAAAATGTTTAATTCACGCAAGGCAGAAATGACGTCATCGATCCGGAGCCTGCCTTAGATTCTACACTCTGCGAGTCGCTTTTGGCTTGGACAGCGACCGTGGTGTAAATGTCTGGCGAACGAATTTACCGATCGCTCGAGCTTCTAACCAGTCGGGAGGCTGAATGAGCGAACGAAGTTGCATCCGATGGAACCACCTGTTCGAATGGTCATAACTCATAACCACTAGCTCGTTCTGCGCCGAGACGAGGCATAAGCCTGCGACTTCTCACGTGATCGAGTAGGGGAAGGAAGAAGCCGTCTCGTAATTCAGAGATGAATTTTGAATTCGATTCGAGCAAGTCCAAAATGTGCTACTACCCCCATATGTCTATACATATAGTCCTTCAATTTGTCGAGCATATTGCCATGACGCCCTCCCTTTAGTTTCTATTGTGGGCAATTCTTCATCGAAAGTCGCCGTCATCACGCGTTAATATGTCACTTGCACATCGAGCGGGAGCGACGACGGCTAGCGCTGCTGCTACCAACTCAATACCTCATCGAAGATCTGCGGGAGCGGAAGAGGAATAGAAGTTTTCTCATAAAGACTTCCTCCGTCCTTCCCCTCCGTTCGGTGTTGCCATTTGACATGCAGACACAATAATACCTTGATAAGTAAATCATATAACGGCTGCGACGGACTCTCAAGCTACACCGTCGCCGCTGCCACCATCGCTGCAGCTAGCGCTCCCACTGCAGCTTACGAATCCCCCGGCGGAGCCGATTCGAGCGGAGCAGAGGTCCAAGCCCGAGCTCCGAGCAAATGGTGCAAAAGTATTGGACGACCCCTCTATTCTGGGGAGAGAGGGAACGCTGATGCGAAAATAAAGACACTGCTTCCACCGGCCTTCGTTGAAGAAAGTCCGGGTGACCAGCCACGCCAGAGACTCAGTCAGAGAGGAGAACTCGCTTCCCATATCGCGGACCTCGAACAGCCGGGTAACGTCCCAACAAAAACATTTCCTGTTGAGATCTGGGTTCCACTCGAGCCGTCCTTTTCTTCCCTCTTTTTCCGATTTCCGAGAACCCGACGAAAATCTGAGGAGTTTGCGAAACGGCTGCCGTTCGCTCGCCGACTCACGCGTTCGCGTAGAAAGATCTCGCGTAGTTTTTGCGCTCGCTCGATGCCTTGCACATCCGTTCGCCATCGGATCCCGCTGAGGGCTCAGTTGCGCCGACAGGTCGCCAATGCGACGAGTGGAAGTCGGAACATGGATCGTGTTTTCCTTTTCTCTCCCGGCAGCTCTATCCGGGGAATGGAGCGACCAAACGGTTCTTCATTTTTGCGGACGGATACCATTTTTCTTTGTAGGCGTTCGGTACGCGGTGGTCAGGGTATCCCGTAGTCTACGGTCGGCTCCTTGACCCTCACTTTTGAGTGGTTTTGCTTGTACCCCCGGTGCCTGACCAGGATGAAAAACAAGCGGAGAGTGCTGCTTTTGTCGTCGTTGCCGCTCCGGCGGTCTTCGCAGTCGATAGCGGCATTTGCTCTCTACCCGTCGAGAGTTTGTCTGCTCTTTGGAATCCGATAAACAAGGGAGTCGACTCACTGTCCCCGGAGCTCGGATCCAAGTTGCGACTTCGTCCAATCCCGATAAAAGCTCTCTCATGGTATGACTTGGCCTCGGATATTTTACCTCGTGGGCGTTGACATAGAGCGAAGATGGGATTGCCCCTCCATCTACCGGATCGGGGGAAACATCGAGGTTTCCAGTACCGTGGCCATGGGTCGAGCCGAATTCCAGACGGAGTCGCCTAGAGATTCGGTATGACACCGACGTACTGGAATCGTTGGCCAGCGGATCTCAGGGAATAATTAGGTTGGAGATGGTGACCCAGAATGGCAAAGGAGGTATGACCGTGGCACGCGGAAGAGAATTCAGCACCGAACGAAGAGGGTGATTCCCGGCGGCTCTAGCGAGTTGAAATTATTTTGTATTGATTTTTGAACAGCAGCAAATATCTCCGCCGCTTGGGAACGCGGCTGAGCTGAACAGCTGACAGAAATATGGCCGGCCGTCCAAACCACGGCGACGCAGGGAAAAGAATCGAACGGGGGAGAAGCTTTTTTTTATCCCGACCCTGTGGCGTTTCTCTCTGCTCTCTCGTTCTATCTCGTTCGTTCGCTCGCTCGCTAACTTGCGCTCAGCGGCTGCTACAGCTATCGGTCATATGAAGTCTCGGTTGGGACTCACAGACATCCGATTCATACGCGCTAACGAATGCGAAGAGTGCAGAAGCTGAGATACGGTTGCCACGTCCCGCTTCTTCGGCGACGGATGTGGAATTGTTGGAGCGGACATTTTTTCCTGATTTCGGTCCGCGTGTTCCCTCGACCCGCCACCGTCTATTCGACCACGTGCGCGCCCGCCCACCTTCCTGTCTCCCTGCTTCGCTCACTGGCTGTCTGCGCTGTGTCTGCGTTGGCCGGGCTGCCAGTTTATCTATCCGGTTGACGATTTGTCTTGGTTAGAGCGTTCTGGTGTTGGTCGTCGTTGTCGCAGTTCTCGCCCTGTTTGTTGTGCTTGCAGTCATTTTCCGCTTAATTTGAGACACAAGCAGGCGTGGCGGCTAAACTCGGCGTCGTCCGTCATCCCGGGCGCGCTGAATTGTTCGGTCGAAGACAGATTCTGCACTTCGTCTCGACGCCTTGGAATTCATGCTCGATTCCGTCTGATTGAAAGATGATTGGACGGACACGTCTCAGTCATCGAAAGTTGGCCGCGAATCGCTCCCCGTTCGGAGTCGAAGATACACGAGTACGGGCCACCATTCCGGCGATCCCCGAACCTCCTTGGGGCGTTCGTCCGGATCCGACCGACGGGATTCCCTATGAAGAGAGGTCCCCGTCGCCTCGATCTGCCGACTTGCGCAGCTCTCTGCTGTCTTCTGCCGAAAGACAAAGTGCTCTCCCGGGTCGACAATTGTTTCAGCGGTTTCCAAAACGATTCCCCCCCCCCTTGACCCCTTTCTCGTAGAAGAGGTGCTGCTCCGAAGACAAATGCTGTTGGTCTTTTCCGCGGCGCGGCAATCCGCAAGGGACAAATCCTCTCCGACAAAGACTTGTGATGAGAATCTCTAAGTGAAGAACACGGGATTCTCTCTCGACCTAGGGGGCGGCTTCGGGTTCGGATAGGAGCACAGGATACGGGAGGATAAGGTTCGAGGAGACGAGCAGGCCGCTGAGACGCAAAGCAGTCGATAGAAAACGCGAACGAGGCATTGAAGATATCGAAGAAAAAGCGCGAAAATGCCTGAGGGGTGATAGCGAGTCACACGAGTTGGAGTTACGCGACGGGTATCAGTTCGAGAAGCACACACGAAGAGCCTAAGCGGGTAAAGTCTCAGTGAGCGGTGCAGGGTGACGACGGCGACGACGACGGGAGGAACGAAAACGAACTAATGGTCTGTTAATCGAGGAGAGCGGAGAAAAGACGACCGGGGATGTCGACTGGGACAGAGGAGAATATCATCTCACCTCAGTTGAGGCTATCTATCCGTCCGTTCGACCGACCGGCTGATGTTTCCTCCGCCTCCGGAGCCGTCTTTCGAAGTCCTTCAATGTTTCAACTTGTTCAACCCGATCCATAGTACCGAAGGCCGCGGGGCGGCTCGACGGTCTTCGGTCGGGATTCCGGTGATTCCCTCCCTCATGAGCTCAAATGTCATAGAGTGGGCATATCAGGCGTCTAGTCTCCGAGGACAAATTCGCACGTTACGTACAGCCCGGATCCGCTCAAGTCCCCCTCACTGTATGATGCGGATCTCCGATAATTCAGGCCTGAACACGCTCGAGCGAGCCTGAATTCGGAAGGATTTTACAACCTAGGAAAGGGTTGCTTGCTCGACTGAGTGCAGCGTGGCATGCTCCGGTGGGTGGCCGGCCGGCCGGCAAGCTATCATCTACGCAACATTTTCCGATCCTCGAAGCGAATAGTTGACAACGCGCGACAAGCACGTCGTAACTCTACTTCAGTGGTTGACAGTGAGTGTCATCATCTCCTTTCTTCATAATTGTCTCCTCACGCCTCGACGCCCCAATAGCTTCTATAGCAGTGAGCCTTCTAAGAGGCTTGACTGGGGTCGGTCGCCTGGATGGCTGCTTGACTGAGTGACTGGCTGGCTGGCTGGAGACAGACAAGACCGCCGATACGGACGGACCCATGGACGGATTCACTGACAGACAAATCGACGAAACTAAGCTGCGACCAACCGATAGACAGATTGACAGACCGACGAAGGACGGGGATCCGGAGAAGAGAGGCGAAAGGAGTTTAATAATTTGTGCTTAACTTGATCCATTCATTGGCCGCTCTCTTTTGCTTCTTCCTCCTTCCTTCTACTGCCGGGAGCCAAGCAAGGCTGAGCGAGTTCGCTGGCTGTCAATCAGCGGGGTATTAGGTAGAACGGACGCACGGACGGCGAGCAGACTTGCGCACTCGCAGCCGCAATAAGTTTTTTCCCGCTCCGCTCAGCACTTCCTCCGACGTTTGCTGCGATGAATATGATGAGCACCGACGTCGAGTCGAGAATGAAGACCGAGCAAAACAAGAGCCGCAGTGGAATTCCCAGGCCGAATTCTGTTTCCTGGGCCGAGTTCCCGAGAATGAAAGCTGTCGGCGACCGTGAGAGCCGACCAATGACGATCAGGGAACGATGCAAACAGAAACACGCACGCCTCTAGAGATACATAGTTCTCAACGATTCAAGCGACCGCAAGTCGAGGCGACGAGTTTCAGAGTAGTAGTTGAACATTGAGCGTCAAGGTCGCAAGGCTGCTGAAGGTAACCGCGCGATACATCGCGTTGCGGATCGACATAAAAGGCAATCGGCTGGTACTGCACCCTGCAAAAAGCCCCGCTGCGCCGTCTCGTATCGTGACGCCGATCGACCACGAACGAAAAGCGAAAATACGCAAAGAGAGGAAAAAGAGCTGGGGAAAGCTAAGTAAAAGAATGAAAGGCTGTCCCCTCAATCCTGACTGGTTGACTTCAATGCGTTGGCGGCGGCGGCAACTTCGGATAGAAAAGACTCGACCGGCTGGAAGCTGTTGACCTTCCGCCGATGGTTCTTCTGGTACAGAAAAAAAACCTTGCTGTTTGTGTTCTTTGTGAGCAAAAATGAAAGAAACTGGCTTCAATGTGAGCGAGCGAGCGTGTGTGTTTCTGAGAGAAAATTAGAGACACTTCAGAAAATAGACGCAAGGTCTCCTTCAAGAATCAGGATATTTTTAGAGCCGCCGAACAGTCGAACGAAGAGACGAGAAGAAAAAGAATGAAAAAGCCCTCGACCAAATGCTGGTGGCTGAGTATAGCCCGATCAGCCGTTGGTGGCAACGGTATTGTTACAAACGAAGTCTCCCGGCTGTGCGCGCTTTTCCTCGCTACGCCTGCCCCTAACAAAGCTAGCTGGAATTTGCAAAGACTAGCTGCACTTCCCGCGAGGTCATCCATGGCTGGAGAGATCCAGGATTTCGTTCCAAAACGATTAGAACATCGAACGCCAGGATCAATGCCATAGAGAGAGGCGTGCGTCGTCTTAGTTTCTCAAATGTTCGCCACCCGGGGTGCTTCGCATACGTTTCCCAAAAACCCTCGTAGTCAGTGGAATATCACTGACACCGAAAGCGCTCGTGCGTTCGTTTCTCGCTCAGTCTCCTAGATAGAGCCTCGTTTGCCTCTACTCCGGATTCAAAGAAGAGTAATCTCATCGTAGCCATGCTTTTTTGATTAGGGATCTCCACTGGAACGACGTGCTCGTACGGCCGGATTCGAAGAAGGTCATACCGCGGAAGCGCGATTCTGCAGAGGAGCATCGGGTCTCACTGCTTTGCTATTTCCCCAGCGTTCCGCTGTTTCGAATTCTCGGGAAAGAAAATCCGCGACAGCAAGCTTTTGACCCACCCTTGTCATTGTACGCTGCTTCCTATGTTAACAGAAGGGCGGATCTCGTTCTCCTCCCTTGCATGTTGGGAGTGTGCCCACGACGGAACATTCACGTCGGTGGCATTGACGAAAACGGCAAGGTTTCTCTCGTAGCACAAAATAACGATATACGGAAAGTGTGCGACGAAGAACGGGAAGCATGCCTCGTCCTTCTATCTACAAACGCTTTCCGGAGTCGTGCAATGCTGTCAGTGATTCTACGATTCAGTCCCAAGTTAATGTTGTCGCTAGGGTGGGTGGAATTCTTTCATCAAAGAGAAAGGTCGAGGATCAGAGGTTCTCACACTTCATTTAGTTCAGGGTGATTTTAGAGAGCTCTGCGGCATATTTCGCGCCGCGACAGCAGGGCGAATTCCAAGCCGCATTTTCCGCTCTCTTTGCGTTCATTCCATATTCAACAACCGCGCTCATTCACTCCGTGGGTGAGGTTGACGATCCACGTATTCGCACTTCGCACCCACCGCCATCCCAGAGAAATGCATACACCAAGCAAATGCCTCCCCACTCCTCTATCTCCTTGTTCCTGTCTGCTTACTCCATTAACCGCCAACCGAGGCATACCTCGCTACCGCATAACCGCCATCGTCTCCGCGCGGTGGTACACGGTTTCGCTCAACAATTGAAGCATAGAGCCTTCAATTGAAGTCGACTGTTTACCATTGATGGCAGGGAAATCTCACTGTGGGGCTGTAGAATAAACTCACCCGTTGTTGTTCCATGCTGCTTGCTGAAGATATTCGCTGACGGTGTGTTTGTCACAGGCGGAGGTCCCTGACTTTGAAGCCCGTTTGGTGGTAAAGGGCTGACCCCCACAGAAGGTGGACTGCCCAGTGGTTGAATGATATCATTGCGAGATTTTCCAGTGAACGCTGAAAACGGAAGATTGAGAATACTTATTCATGTCCCTTCGGTCCTCAGTATATGCCGAAATATATTTTCGTTAGGTAATTCTAAGCGGATAGACTCGTCATCCTGGTTCGATGAGACAGCCTCCTTCGAGAAATATCCTTCGCGGTCTAGTGCTGCTCAATCCGAGAAATGCGCACCACAGAGGAGACTGCAGTCGACCTCTGATGGAAGGCAGTTTTTGTATTGAGGACTGAATTGCCCGGCTGGTATGCATCATTCTAGAAGAGCACTCAGATTCCACGACAAGACACGCGCGAACCGTGCCGAGGAATTCTTTTCGCTCGAAGGGATGAGGCGGCTATGCGCGCTCTCCCTGCCCATCTGGAGCTCGACCATCCCCTGACTGGAACTCGCTATCGTAAACTCATCTCGGCATCTTATGGGAAATCCGTGCGGGGGGAGATCGTCGAGGGCCCTCGATGGGGTTCCCGTCCCGAAAGTCTTCCCTTAGGTGGGTCCTCAACCCGACCCGGCCAGGTTCCACGGATCACCTGAATCCCAATAGGAACTATTCTCCTTGGAAGCCTGCGCATACTTTGGAATTTGTCCGTCTCTGGGACTTCCGTGAAATCCCCCGCAGGAACAACCCCCTTCTCAGGGTGAACATGCGGGGAACACTATTTTTGCCGCAAAGCTCAGGAAATGATTCGTATCACTCCAGGGCAATGGGAGTCGGTCTGAGCAGAAGGAGCGAGTATTCAGACATGGCAGACTCGAATGTTTAGCCCCTGCCCTCAGAAGGAGCTTGACCATACGCCGTTTCCTAGGTTATTTCCCTGACCCACAGCGGACATCAGAGGAGTCTGCTGACCTGTTGTTCGGGAGCTGAGCTTGGCTGATTCCACCGACCGCACCATGACAATGAGGAAAAAACAGGAAAACTCACGATCGGGTGAGATCGTTCTATTTACTGACCAGAACTGACTGACTGTCATGGCTACCAGTAGCTGGCTCAGTATTGAGCTGCGCAAGCGCAAATATTCGAAGTACAGGCGGGCTCCGGGAAGCTTCTATATTTTCTTCGTCCGTTTTGTAATTGGTGTCTTATCCTACCGTGATAGAACCCAATGAGGTTTTTCGACCCGTGCAGCGCCAATGGCTGGTGGGCTCAATTCAGACAAATCACTCGCAGGGGGAGGGGGCGAACAATTTCTCGAGCTGGAGCGAGATTGGTGCCTTGCATCCGGACATGGGAATATAGGCATTGTCTTCGCTCCGATAAGATCGATATACGTTCCTATCAACAGCTCGAAATGAGATTCAGCGCTATGAGCCGCATGACGACTCAATGACATTTAGTCGCATAATCTGCTTCTCGAGAAGAACTGGGATGGTTCCCCCGCTAGCCAGTCATTTTGTCAGTTTAGGTGGTTGGTTGGTTGCTCGCTTTGTCTGTCTCTGATATTGGGAATTCTCCTCGAAGAAGCTGGCTGGCTGGTCGTTCCTTCCTTGCTTGCTTCCTTCCTTTCGTTCCTGTATGGGCTGTCTCTCTTCTCCGCTCAAACTCCGCTGTCAATCAAACGTCACCGATGTCACGCGCGCTCTCCCTCCACCAGCGGCTGCTTCCGCCGCCGCTACTACCTCCGCGAGAGTCTCATGCTGGCGTATAGACACACATGGACAAAGAAGAAGCGACAGACGCCGCGGACCTGAAGGAAGCGAATCTCGAGCGAGAAAATAACCTTCGTATAGCTCCACAAAGAACGAATGGAAACACGTCGCATCGATCTGCTTGGAAGGAGCGATCGGCCTGCCAAGAAGAGAACGAAAGAATAAGATAAGGGTAGCTCCCCCTCCGACGATCGCCAACCGGACCTTAGCGAGAGAACATTTTGCGGCAGCATCGATAGCCGGCGGTTTTTCTCCAGGTTTCGCGTTCTCGAGCCGGGTCGTGTATCAGTTCTCGCAGCGCCTACTCACGAGAAAAGTCGTCGCCGCTCAGTCCAGTCCGGACGGGGTTCGATTGTTTCACGGGGTCAAGCTCATCAAAGTCTTGCGTTGTCTCTCGCTGGAGCAATGATTCATTTCTCTGACGGGATCGAATCGCTCCGACCATCCGTTTTTCATCTTTCGACACATTCACTCCCTCATCTCGCTCCCCATTCCCCGTCCGCCCGCCTCCGTTCCGAGACCCGAGACCGAGTATGCTGCTGCTGCTGTTTCATCGGACCGTTTGGCTTCTCACTGAGCGGAGATTCTGTCCCGTTACGAATCCATTAAATAATGTCCTGGTAATGATTTTTCAATTACAACAAGGAGGAAGGAAGGCCCTGCTGTCGGGTCTGACGTCGTTGTCGGCGATCGTCGGTGAGTGGTGCTCTGGCTGGTCTCAATAACACCGGCAATGATGTCGGCGAGCCGTTCCCATGGTCGGAGTTCATCATTCAATTAGTGTAATAGATGGTTTCTGAGCCGAGAGTCTCAGCCCGGTGTGCGCCAACGGCATGATAGTACAGTCCTCAAACCTCTCCTCGGAAACAAGTGTTTCCGTCGGGAGCAGCACGGAGGACTAATCAGATCGAAATCAGCGGATTGAAATCTGTCCACATCACGGCGTCTCGCACAATGCAAATATAGCGTATGGGGAGGAGATCGCTAAAGCTGACCACCTCCCAAGACTCAAGCGAAGGGGCTAGAAACTTTCCACCTCAATGCGGTCACCAACTCCCTCAGTGATCCAATGCGAGGAGTCTTATCGTGAAATATGCAAATTATCTGATCGGGAGTACGAAACATGGACTGATAAGTCACAAGCATGAGATGGCTAATATTGTAGATCGCCATGGGAAGTACCTTCTCGCCGTCGCATATCCGCTGTGTTGCTCATCTGAATAGCGACGCTTTTCGCGGGAACGTCATTTGCTGACTCATTGAACGAACACCGTGAGCGGAAGTGACGAATGTCTGAAGTCAGCATAATGTGATCTCGCAGGCTCGCTATGTTTGACAGCCCGTCAGCCAGCCAGCCAGTCCCTATGCCGACCTCTCCGTCCGTCCGTCCGTGCAGCGACCGTCTATCGGTCTGTCAGTGATCCTGTCAATGACGGCCTTAGGAGCATGTAGGCACATAGGTTGGCAGGCGACGCACAGACAGCGCCTTTCTGCTCGACCTCTCGTCTGGTTCCCCTCGATCCTGGCTGGCTGGCTGGCTGCCGGTTCATCGGTCTGTCCGCGGGCCGGTCGGCCTTTCGTCCGTTCACCGAGCTAGCGAAAGAGCCAGCCAGCCGGCCTACCCCATGGATGGATCCGTTTGAGTGACAGCTGTCGGGTACATCACACACAGAGACAGCCCTCGTTCTCCTCCTTTTTCGTTTCGTCGCTCTGTCGTTGGCTGGCCGGCTTGCTTGCTTGCTTGCTCCGATGTGCCTCCTACACATTCACTGCATGGAGAAAGCAGCTCTTCGTACAGCAAGCTAGCTGGCAGGCCAGCCAGCCAGCCAGTCAGAGGGATAGTCGAGGAACCATATGCATGCCGGCATAACGGAGAGCAGCGAGCAAGTCGTCGGTCAAATCAATGCGACCGCCACTCCTTTCTACTATAACGATAAAATAATTATTATGTTCGTCGACCGCAGTGGCGACCAGGTAAGGCTCAGCTCCTAGCTCGCTCACGGGGATCACATGAGAAGTTGGCAGCGAGAAGCATATGCTCACACACATATCCAAATCCTCATCAAAGAACATTGGGACGATGATGCCGTGGGTAAATGTGCTCCGCTTTGCTATATGGTGCGCTGTTGTTGCTGACGTCAGTGACAGACGGCCGAGCCTCGTCTCCACCCCAACATTCTCACTGATGACGAATTCGAATGCGCGTCGGTTCCATTCGAAAAACCGATGGGATCATCCACAGTAGGAACGAAACCTAGCTGAGAGAGTACGCATCATCAACATCCATATCCATGGCAGGATGGGACTTGCAAGGAAGTTTGTCTCTCCGCCCCATCACTGGCGGCCCCCCGGACGCGAATGATGCTGCTTATCGGATTGTGTATTTCGTGGACAGGAAAAATTTCCGGAACGCACAGGAGCCTCCGAGCAATATTGGAGGTTCTGGGTTCGTCCCCACGCCCCATTTTCGGGCGATTCTCATGCTATGCGTGACTTCTCAACTCGGTACGCGACGTCTTGTCATCAGAAAAATCCGACGCAGGGATCGAACTTATCGCTCTTTCTCGAAGTTTCGCCTCGGAAGAAGTCTGTGTTTCCTCCACGTCGGCAAAACTGACACTGGAATATTGTTTACTCGTAGAGCCCGCCGTTGTTTCTCCTGTTGCATTCCTCGTGCGGATATTGATGGTCTTAAATAAGGTGTTTGTGCTTTTAGCGTGGATATCTAATGGTGGTGTCGACAGAGGTGATGATGATGGCGGTGGTGTTTCTGCCAACCATTCAGTCAGCGACCCAACCAATGAAAGAGTGAGTTCGGGTTTTGCTGGCTCCGTCGGAGTAGGTGAGGCAGCTCCAGGCTCTGCTACCAGCGCCAACAGACCAGTCGGTTGGCTAAATCTCACGGACGAAGATCACCAACCAATGACTGAAGAACGCGAAGGGCGGTAACATTTTTTTTGTTATTTTTCACTCGGAGCGGCCTCTACGTCTGCGCGAACTAATGCACCGACGGAAAGACTCGGTAGACTTCAGGGAAGGTCTGGGAAACGTCGTGGTTCTTGCGCGCCGTCAGACTTGGCCAGAGACAGTTTCTGCTCTCCTGAATATGGAGCCTTGGCTCCTCTCTTTTCCTCTCCGATCCGACAGGAAAACTCCGTTCCATCCCTCATGTCGCTTATGTTACTCTGAGCTTGACCGAACCTGACTGGTTTCCCGGTGTTTCCGTTCGGAGGAACCTCATCGAAGGACTGACGCGGGGTCCGAATTTCGACTCTCATCGTGGTTTCAGATCATGAGACCTCAGCCATATCTACTATACGCGATGCGCTCTCGCAAAGACACTTTAAACGAGCGTACCGGTGGACGTTCGCATAAAGCGACGGAATCGGAAACCCCAATTGTCACCGAGGGGCCGTGTTTCATGGACGACTGAGGCCCGCATGTATCGTGAGAGGTGCCACCCCCAAGAACACAGATATCTTTTCTCTCTCGTGCCGCTCTCTCGATCGTTGTATGTCTCACTAGTCCCCTCTCTCGCTGTATAAAACCGCGACGACTACGGCGGCGGCGGCGTCGACGCTGTCGTCGACGACAACAGACCACAGAGACAGCGCCATTTGGAAGGCACCGTGGAGCTGATGGCCGAGTCACGACGATTTCAAATGGGGATGAAACGAAGGACGACTCGAGAAAATTTTGAAACAGCCAGGCCCCGCTTCCCTCGATCCGAGAGACGGATACGACCACAGACGGTTTCGATTCAAACTTCTGTGTCTAGGACGGGGAAGAAACTTCTGTTTTCGCAACATCCCTTGTTTATATCCACCATCGATTGCGGGCATGCGATCGGTCTCAGCGAGCAGCCGAATCGAGTTCTGCATGCTGGAGATGCGGAATACAATGAAACTCAATGTCCGTACAGTGAATGAGCGTAGCTAGGAGTCTCGCCGTGCGACCCGAGCACGGGGTTCGCTGCGAGATCGGGGGTTCGCTCCATTGCTGCTGAGCTGAATCTTCTTCGAAATCATTTAAAATCTCCGTTTTCACACATCATCCCCATTCAATGCGGTAGCAGTTGCAGCAGTAAAAAAGCAAACCTGAGGCTACTTGAGTTCGTGCCTCGCGCCATTAAAGTTGGATGAAGAGAAGACACGCTCGAACAACATCTCAATCATGGCCATTAGGCGCACACGCGCCCGTCGGCCGCTGGATTCCGCACTGATCAACTCCTGATCCAAATGCGTCCCCACATATGTACATTATTTTCAGTGTTCCATTTTGTTCGTGCATGAAGCATAACATCTACGAGCCCATCTCGATACGCGAATGGGTTCCCTCAAATTCTCAGGCCCCTGGTAGTTTTGACCCGACTGTGTTTCGAGTATCAGACTCTCAGTCTTGGAGGCTTAATCGAAAGATGATAGCTCGAAAGCCTGAATAAATTGCTCTCCGCAGGCGAATGAGAGCGTCTTTGATCCGTTCGATATTCATTCGAGAGGAGGGTGTAGCATCGTGATTTTCGGACAGGGGCTTACCGCTCGATCAGAACTCAATCGTCAGGGTGAGGATCTGGGGAGCAGATTCTCGGTCAAGTTTGTCGATTCATTCACAATCGACAATCCGGAGCATGATCGCTCAATGAAAATGTTGATACGAGCGAGTTTTCTGCGGTGATCCGATACGAAATCATCGAAGTCCGTCTCTGGTTGGTTGCTATGTTCTCCTGTCTGTCTGCTCGTCAGTCAGTCGCTCGCTCGCTCGCTCAGTCACTCACTTGGTCTTCCCTGCGACACAGCATAAGTGAGTTATAATAACGAGCCGACAGACCGACATGCGAGAGAGCGGGTGACCGACCCGGCTTCTCTCAGTCACTCACTAACTAGTACTCGACCCGAGGGGAATGCTCTGCAAGCAAGGCTCAAATGTGATTAAGACCCCAACTCGGGAAAGTCGGGGACAGAGCGAGGAGAGGAACTGGCGGCGGCGGTGGAGATAGTCGCGGCGGCAAGGTCAAAATTTGGGTCGAATATCTCGACGATGGGCGCTGGCCGAGATTTATGTCTGTCATGATGGGGAACAGCAGCAGCAGCAGCAGCCGCTCCGACGGGAGCAATAATACTCTGTCTACATGTTACTCATGACATAATGATCCGCTTATTATTGAATTCATTCTGTTGACAGCACCGAGCTCGGCGTAGCGATCTCATCGCGAAATCTCTCCGATCGAGCTTCGGCATCGGTCGTGGCGTTTCACGTCTCCTATACCTCAATCTAGCGATGCGCCCGCTGGGGAAATAGGAACCTCCCAACATGCTCTCATCGCCTCATTGTCGCAGGGCACCGTGGATATCGATTCATGGCTCTCGGGACAATCCCACCGCTTTTCCGTGAGCCCATCTCCGAGAATTCACATGAGTCGTTGCCCAATGCACGAGTCGAGAAAAGCAGACAACCTTGAAGAGAAGAAGACGCGCACAGGTATTTTCGATTGCGAAATACGAAGATGCTTCCGTCCTTCCCGTGTTCCAGAAGCTTCGAACCGGACGAGTTCCCCAATCATCACTATGCGATACTTCTAAAGCGGAAGATTGCCACAATGAGAACAGAAAGTATCTCCTCCAAATCGTCAGGAGCGAACAGAAGACATGGAGCGATAAAGGAGTGCTTGCGGAGCTTAGTCGAACGGGGAGTACTCCATGCGGCAACAGTCCCGCGGAACGATTGGAAGCATCGGAGTACCCAACCTAATCAATTTCAGACGCGGAATCGGTCGCGAGGCGAGAAATATTCCGAGGCGTTGTTCGGTGTGGTAGCGCTCATCACGCAGGAGGTGCTGTAAACCCTCTCTTTCATAACCAAGAAGCCACCGCTGGCCGCCACCAGACAGTATTCGTTGAAATGAATGTTCGAACTTAATCGACCATCAGGGGGAGGCGAGCAAAGTATCAGAAATAGATCCTTCTCCATAGCAGAAGTTCGATTCAACGCGTTTTGCTGGAAGGAGATTACACTGTACTCGACATTGAGGATTCGAAGAGATTCATGAAGTCTACATCTCTATGCTGTCCAGTCGTTCGTTCAATTTCAAACAGACGAGCATCAGTCTAGAATACTATTCATTCGGTACAGGCATTCATCCTTCCGTAGAGAGTCAGCCACAGGAAACTGCACGGGGAGACCGGCACGGTAGATCCCGACGAAGTATCCCCGGATCACGTGAGTGGGAGTACCTACCTACTACCTACATACATAAAATGGGAGGTTCCGCGCAGAAAGAAATAAAATTCTAATACGACAGTAGAATGCTACGCTCCTCTCTCCGAGTCGAGCGATTCCCGTGACTCGTCTCTTCTACAAGTAAAACGTATCCTACGTTGAAAAAATCAGAGCAGCAGTAGTTGCAGCGAAAAGCATCCAACAATGACAACGGCGACTTATCTCAGAGCCATAATTCTCGATGCGGCGAAACCAGCCGAGCGGGCAAGCGGGGCAGCAGACATAGGCCATATATACGATACAATATAGTGGTGTGTGCACAAGCAAACGGGCGTCGTCGAAGTGATATAAGCATCGCCCATCTAACAGCATATCAGACGCCGAACTCGCTCGCTCGGCGGCCGCCGGACCGACTGGCTCGACTCGCACACCCCCTTTTGGCATGGCCCCGCATCTTCCCCTAGTATCGCCTTTGCGAGTCTATTTTGCCATTTGCGACAACACCGAGCAAGATCCGGAGAAGTCAACCGCCCGCCCGCTCGGTCGCGCGAGAGAGCGACGATAGACCACCGACAAACCAACCAACCGACCGCATAACAGAACAAGCATCTCGTTCCTGGCGCTGGAGAAGCGCTCAGCCGAATAGATAAATGGAATCGACCAGACTAGCTGGTCGACTGACAACAATTCGATTCTCGTTGCTCCTCTAAGTTAACGTTCCATTGCCCGTTTACGCCGCCACGTCGCATCATCGAGGGCGCTTGACGCGCACGAAGGTCCCGACAAATATCTGATTTTTCCCCATCGAGATGATCCGCGCGATCGTTTACGCTGTGTCGGTGGAATTAATGGCAGGCACAGAGCGGCGAGAAAAGGATTCACTTTCTGAGGCTTTCAACTTCTCCTGGGTTTCAATCAAAGCCAAAGTTTCTGAGGTTTTCCCGCGTCTCTTTTCCTCTTGCGGACAATAGTCCTCCGTATATCTATCCAGCCCAAGCCGGCAAGTCAGCTTGCCTGCCTGCCAGCCCGCCGCACGACCGAGCGACGGGCCGACCGACCAACCAAAGAACGAGCGAACGAACGAACCCACCAACCCGCAAGGCCCACCACAGATACTTTTGACAGCAGCGGGAGGCACGACAGGCCAAACTTTTTGATGCCTCCCCGACGGCTGCCGGGCCAAAACCCTGTCTGTCGCCCTTCTATCCTGCCTTCCTGGTCGGTCGCTCACTCGCTCGCCTGCCCGCCCTTCTATCCGGCTTGCCTGCCCGCCCGCCCGCTTGCCAGACTGTCTGCGTAGCTCCAGAGACTGGTGGACGGACGGACGGACGGACGAATGGACAGATACACGGACGCTCACGCAGACTGACGGAGGGTAGAGTGAGCGAGCGCGCGACTGAGTAGAGAAACCACTACCTCAACCACTGTGGTGTTTTTTCCTTCACTCCCCGCATGTAGTCGACGGGATTCTGACTTGCCCGGAGATTCTAATTACTAGATCAACTCTTTGCCCGGCCGCGACGAGCTCCAGCTGGGGCAAGATTCCGGCAGGGAATTTCGGCGGGGAGGCTGTCGGCCGAGTACGATATCTCCGGCGCGGTCTATATCACGCGGTCTGCGACCCCGCGTGCTTCGCTGCGAAGACTCACGACTCACGACGCGTCGCAGTCATCGTATATGATTCGAGGAAGCTTTCCCTCCACAGCCATGGCAAACGGAACAAAACGCGTTTCCTGACGCCGGATCGCGTTCGCGGCCACCTGGAGTCAGGAGCAGGATCGATCCTGTCTCCTAAGAAAGCAGCCAGGATACTGATTTGCGATTCCTGCAACCAGAGAGTGGAATGGATCCGATTCATAAACATCTCCGGTGTCTCTTTAACTATCGCTCGGAGATACCGAGTCAAGGATCACCGAAAGCCAGCGACAAACTACGACAACACTTGAGGCGTGTCATTACAATCTCTTCGCTGGCTTTCCCCGGCTGGCTGCCTCGCTCTCTCACCCTCCCGTGGACAAATATACAGCGAAGTTCTTGTCACGAGAGATAGAGACGAATTGGAGATTGGCAGATGAGAGCAGGCTCAGATAGAGACCCAGACGGACAGACCAGTCGTCATAATGATCGTGCTATCTCGGCCAACAACAGAATAATGCTACTGCCTACAGATCTTTAGGGGGCGCTTCCTCCACGCGGAGCAGACACCTCGTTCCGTTTCTATCACGGGCGAGTTTCAAACTGTTATGCTCTCTAATTGATTGTCGTGCTCTCTTCTCGGACTCCTTTGACATTATAGCGCCACTGCGGCTGCTCCTACTATGATGTGAGCCGCCGGAAGGCGACCTTTCGGTCGAGACAACGTTTCTCGACGATCCATGAAGGTCCGTCCCCTGCTTCCCGCTGCGTGAGCATTGCACTTTCAGTCTGCAAGGTTTATTCGACAATCGTGAAGATTGTGAGCAGCCACGGCACGAGACAGTTGTTTCACTCTGCCCTCTTCCCCCTCTTCTTATTCCTAGCTTATTGTGGTCCGCATACATACTTGCAGAGTCGACTCGATGGATGCTCGCCGACGCACTCCAGCTCGAAACAAAGGGTCCTCCATCTCGGACCATCTGGATGGCGGCAGCGGCACGACGACGATGATGACGATTACTCCCTCGGCCTTCCCCACCTCGCGAGAGCATAGAGAACGAAAGGAAAAAAGAAAGAAGCACGACGCAGTCAGTCAACCAGCCGGCCGGGCTATCCCGGCTTGAGCCGACTCAATGATGGACGATGATCTACGAGTTCTGCGCCAACACCACCACCGCCGCGGCCACCGCCGCCTTCTCCACCACCCCAAAGAGGCAAGGTCAGGTCACAGATCTATCTACCTCTCCTCCTGTTCATCCATCCGTCTATCTCGTCCTCTAGCCATTCATCAATCCATTCAATCGGACTCGCATTCGTTCTTCCGTATCTGAGCGCTTCTGTTTTATCGAGTGTCCGTCACGGAACAGAATTAGTTGCTCAAGGCTGGAAAAACTGGCATTGGGCTGGAGTAGTCCAAGCGGACAGCTCTTCCGGATTCTCAGAGAGCGGTCCATCGACATCGGATGGACACTTGTCAGTATGCGAGGTATACGCGCGTGACGGGGAAACAATTCCGGGAATCACTCGCGGCGGCCCTCAACTTTTCGTATTCGATGTCGGGGCTCGAAAACCCCGCAATTCCACGCCTTAGCGGAGCGGTCTCCAGACAGAGGACCTCGATCAAGATTAAGGAGAGTGAGATACCACGATCCGAAGTTATTCAGTTTTCATGCGATAGGATATACGCGGGGACCAAGCATCTCGACATTCGGTCGATAAACACGCCATCATCGGCAATTGATCCGAATACAATTTGACGCCATAAACGATTTCGCCGGAACGGATATTCGAATATGTTGGATTTCAAGGGTGAGGGCGCGGACGACGCGGACCAAGGCGCACGCTCGGGCGGGAGGGCGCAACGGCGAGAATCGCTACTTGACAAATGAATCAAGTCGATTAAACGGTGAGTTTGTGTGTCTTTCGTTTCCACCGGCGAATGGATGCTTTTCCCTCGAGCCCTCGCCGAGTTTGTAGTTCCTTCCCTCGCGTTCACTTAACTCCTTTCAGCAGAACAAACGATGAGCGGGAGGGCTTTGTAAGCCAAGCCTAAGAGGCCCTTAATATAACAATGGAGGATAATGAGCGAGAAAATTTCGGCACTTCGAAGGGAGCGATGTGGGCGCTTCCCGCGAATGAAAGCGCAACGTGAAAATTTGCGGAGACAACAGATTGTGGATCCTTTTTGTAAACATCTGTCAAAGCGAAAAGTCTCGTCATCCCTACGCTCCGACTCTACATCTACAATTTGTTTGTCGGAGGCTCTGTTCCATTGCGACGTGGTGAGAGCTTTCGTCGATTCTCTCACACAAATATAATAAGCTCCGTGTGTTCCTCTTGACGCGTGTCCTTTAACCGATCGAGAGACCCACTGTGACGACCTCCATTATCGAACCGCGGCTGTGGCGATGGTGGTCGCGGTTCCCCTATCGACGCCGCCGCCGCCGGCGGCAATGGAAGCTTACAACCACTCGCTATAAATCTTGGCTTCTCCGCCGCTTCCACCCCCGGTGAGTTGTTTCTTCTCTTCTCCCCAGAGCGATTCGCTGCTCTCAAGTGGACTCGAATAAGAGTTGCCGTAGTCATTCTTCTGCTTGTGGAAGTAACCATTAACTCGGGTCGGGCGGGCGGGCGAGCGAGCGAGCGGCCTGGGCAAGACAAACCGGGACAGCGCAGGGCATGGCAAGGTTGGGCAGGGCTTAACGATATGATGTATTACTTTCATCTACACTCCGCATCGACCGCGAGCGAACAGGTGGTTGTTTCCTGACCCGTGTCTTTTGTCCCATTCAATAAGTACTGATTTTCTTCTCCGGTTCCGGGCGGAGATCGATGGAATTCCGCAAGGTTCGGCTCAGTCAAATGAGTGAACGACAGGCTTCCGGAAGCCGCTAACCGAGATTACACGAATAAGGATACTCAGGGGTGATCCTTCGAAGTTTTGCCGAATTCTGTGTCCGCGCACATTAAGACGACGGGCCCTCCCAATCTATTCTGGGCTCCAAACGACTGAGAACTCTGAAACTAGTGAACTAACCTCGATGCTGTTTCCTGGAGGTCTTCTTCTCTTTCATCCACGGGTACTCGGGTACTCCTTGCACGTCCGGACCTCCTGGCACACCCATGTCCATCATCATGGGATCGATTTCCTGTTTGAAATGTGCTCCCATCACGGGAGCGGGCATCACGTCGGGATTAGAAAAGGCTTCTGCCCCGTTCGTCATTCGCGGACCGACAACCATTGAACCCTGTTGGTGGTTTGGAGGGGGACCGTCGAGCTGGAATTCTTCACTTGCAATCATCATCACCACAACACCACCACTGTTTACTGCCGCTCAGTCAGCCCGCCAGGGCGAACGGACGGCTCAAATTGCCGTAAATTGTCACGTGTTCACTGCGGCTCGCTTGACGAAAGTTGTGATCGATACTCTAGCAGCATACAAGTTAACGTTCCGGCTTCCTGATCAACTTAGTTTTCGAGCTAGTCTGATTCAGTCGCGTCTATTTATGGTTCGACTCAATCAGAAGGGGGAGAGGGGGCGCGAATTCTTCAGGCGCTCAATGAACTCTCGACCGACTCGATTTCTCGATCGGGGGACTGAAGACGACAACCAATCGGATCCGTGCTCGCCGACGCACGAGAGAGACCCGGACAACACTCGAGGGGATGGAATCTCTGATCTCTATCCTTGGTGAAAGCGCGAATCAATTCAACCTGTTGTCGCACGTCCGAGGCGGCTCAGAAGGAAGATCACCGGTGAGCCGACACACGCGAGGGAACAGGCATATGCGGCGGGCAGCTGACGGCCAAACTAGAGTCCATTGGTGAAAGAACACAAAACACGGATAACCTGGGTCACTCGTTCCACTAATACGAAGACTCTGTCCTCTACTTTTCACGGATCTGAAGACGACGACTAGGCTTCCGGGAGCTTGAGAATGTCGCACGTAACAAGGCTGTATCACGAACTCAGCGAAGACATACCGGCGTCGTATCGTCGTCGGGAACGCATTATCGGAAGACTGCGTAGAAGATCACTAAGAGATTTCCCGCAGACCGACGTGATCTCGTAGAACCGAGAGGACGAACGAACGAACGAACGAACCTACGCACGGACGAACGAACGGGTCGAACAACCAGCCTGCTCTGAGGCTCTCTGTCGCTGTTCAGCCTGCTGGCGTTCTGCTGTATCCTGAGCCTGTCGGGTCGAGCATCGGCGCGCTTCTCTAACAGCGCGCAGGTCCAAAGGGAGGGATCGCGCACTGACTCCGCCTCTTGAGCGGAGGAGGCGTTTTTTGCGTGTGCGGGGGTTGGCCTGCTTACTCGCTTGCTTGCTTGTCTGTTTGCCAGGCCGGCTTTGCTGGCCGGATGGCAAACTGGTGGACTGGTTGGCAGGCAAGCAGGCAGGCAGGCGGAATGGCTGGTTGCCTGTCCCTCTGCGGGGGTGGACAAACGGGCGAACAAACGCACGTTGGCTGGATCGCTAGCTAGCCGGCTACACGAAGAAGCCGATGAGAACAACCCATCACTGTGGCTTCACCGGCAGCCGCGGCAGAATCTTCGACGACACATACGCTTCGTCTACAACGCACAAGAAGAGGACGTCGGAAAAGCGCCGCCGTCACCCGCCAACGATATCTAAAGCAACAAAACGAGCGACGCGGCCTTCGCTGATGAAGAAGAGAACGAAAAAAACTGAAGGTAACAGTGGCTGCGGCTGCTCTTCGTTTTAGAGGCTAAGAATTCCTTCAAGACAAAGTGCAAGGAACAGACGCACAATGCTGCCGCTACAGAAAACGCTACACAATCACAGGCTATGGGAAACGAAACGTACGAGAAACAGGGAAGAGTTTTTTTCCAACGGCAAGGTCTCAAAATAATATAGTGCGGACAGCGGCGATACATGCCGATACTATGGGAGACGAAATCACTCCCTGAAGTCAGAAACATCCTCTCTGACGAGGGAGAGTCGAAGGTTGACGAAGGAACAAGCCGGAACCATTCCCGATCTGTTTGACGAAAATCCATTCTATCTCACGCGAAGATTTTTTTTGCTCCCGCCGTTTGGTTTGGAAAAATCGCGAATGCCATTGTGATTGAGCTCCCGACTCTGCTCTCTAGAACGCTCTTCTTCGCTAGTAATTCAGAAGGACTCGGTCGCTATCGGCGATGCTCCGCGGGGTCGGAGGTCTCGAGAACACGAGAGATCGAGAATTCCTCTGAATGGCTGTCTTGGCCTCATTCGCTCTTGAGCTCGCCGCGTGTGAGAGATCGTGTTCACCCTACCTAACTGAAGAATTCTGAGCTGTCCGCTCGGATTCCAAAGCTGATCGAATTCCATCTCGATTCCAAGTCCTATTCGAAATCTGCGCTTATCCCCTCTAGTGGAGGGAGGCGTCATGTGATGTTCGGATGGGTCCCTCAGACTGCGATCGAACGGGAGTCTTGGGGGTCGAGTCCCTGATGGCGCCCTGCCCTGCGGAGTAAGGGGTGCAACTACAGCCTCCGCTGGAGGTTGTTTTGGTGAGATGTCCCTGCCCCGCTCACTGGCGACAAAAACAGCCAACGCGGATACGACACAAGCTCTCTCCGAGTCTGGAGCCTATGGCAACGGATCAATCAGTGAGAGGACCGGCCGATCAATCAATCTATCTATCCACGTAGGTACCTGACTGTCTCGGCGCAGCGGAGCAATCAATCAGGCGCAATGTGAATCAGTCACAGAGACTTGTCTAGTGACGTAAAATCACAAAAGTATCCAGAGTGAGAACTGCGCCCACTTGATCTGAGCCGCAGACTTCAACTTGAAATGGTCATTTATGCGTTAATGGACTTTGTTAGCGACCAGTCAGCGCCTGAGCCGACTCCTCTTTGGTTCCCCATAGGAGTCTGTAGGTTGGTCGCTTCGCTGGTCAGGCGGTCGGTTCGTTCATCTATCCGCCGACTCGGTCCTTTCCGTTCTATGCCCGTATTTCTCCCCTTTCTAATTCCTTTCCTGCCTAAGCTCACTCTACCACGAGTAGATCGCTCCGTCCAGGTCGTGCATTCGTGATTTATACTTTTCTCATTCACCGAGCTGCTTCCTCTCTGCTGCTCCGGTTTTCAACTGTCCGCCGAGACAGCAGGATTATTCGACGACTGTATGCGACTATGAAGCCGTGCTAGAGCAAGCATAAAAAATCGCTGAATTTCAGATGAACTCGCTCCTCGAAGGAACCCGCCGTGATAATGACGATTCGAATCTTGACTTCGAAAACTCTCCGCGAGTTTCCGGAAAGAACTCATTTCCACATCACAGAGAGGAGTACTCACCAACCGATATTATGACCGGCCGAGCATTTGGACCTTGGCTCGGCGAAGGTGTCCGACGTAAATGCCTTATCCAGACTCATATGCCGAGAGTATACAGTTCCTGTCCCTAGACAGGACAATGATTTGACGCCAATGAGGACGATGGAAGTTCCATAGGTCAGCATAGGTCACCGATCCGATGGTGGCCTTGCAGTCAGTGGCGCTCTTCCTCTCCATGCCGATCCGGGCGGTTTGCGAAAATTTTCGTCTTTTGGAAGAGATTGTCAAGAATGTCGCCGTGTATCGGAATGTTACTCCTCAGAAATCCCTGTTTTCGGACCTGAATGTCTGAAGTGTCCCGATGAATCGCCGTTCTTCCGAATGCCAAAACAGAAAATTCCGCCTCTCAAGGATGCGCCCGGCGCGTCTTATCCTCTCTGGTCCGCCACTGCCTGCAGCATGGATGTTTAGAGAGTCGCGCACGCTTTCTATTCCACCATGAGATCTCGTCAAAAGAAACACCGTCACGACGGATCTTCAGTAGCACGAGCAAACCCCCTTCTATAGGCTGGCTCGCCATAGAGATGATGGTGGAAAAGATTCCTTACAGCGAACTATCATTACAACGAACACACATCTCCTCGCTCTCGCGAGCTTCATTAAATTCAGGTTCGACCGAATTCCCCATTCTCCAATCGATCTCCGACCGATCTCTCTTGTCTTAGGTCTCGGGCCACCGCAGGGTCTGCTCGGAACTTTATCCTGGCTCCCCAAGCCGAGGACGAGGGAGGTGCTCCGAGCGACAATGTTAGCGACGAAGGACCGTCGAATGCCCCGTCCCCGATGGGAGTCAACAAGTTCACGAACATGGAATTCGCTCGCGTGAATGTGCCTCGGAACGGTCGTCCCTTATGACCATAAACTGCATAGATTCGGCAACCGAATCGGGGAGCTACTGCCTCGGATTGAGATGAGGTCCGTAGTCAAGGTTATTCTCCAGCTCGAGAAATTCCGGCATCTCGACCGGTTTAGCTCGCGATGGCGACGATAGTCGTTGCACCTCGACTCTTCTCGTATCGAGCAGCTCTAAGAAGGCGGAACTGCTTCGAGTCGATCTCCGTCTCAGTCAGTCAGAGCACCGCCTCAAGTTCATATACAGAGACTATTTTTAGTGTTCATGCTACCGACTGTATCAGATAAGTTCACCCGACTAGTGACAATGCCGCAGTATTGTTCATTATGTATGAAAATGATGTCTCGATCTGTCACTCAATGAGTTCTTGTGTCTGCTCGTGGACAGCGGCGCAGGGAGAGAGACACACAGTCGTAAAACAATGTTGTTTTAGAACTGCGGCGGAAATGTAGCATAATATCTGCGAAGACTGCGCGGTCTTTCAGACGCCCACTGCTGGCCTCTTCTGTTGAAGTCTGATCGGATGTTTAGATACGAGAGATATTTTCCAAGATAAGCGAGTCGACAAACCCTCCTTGTAACTGAGAAGCACAAAGAGCGTCTCAGTTCCCTTCGAGTAACCGGTGGCGCTCTGCGAGAGAGCAAGTCTAGGCTGGCTCGGCCAGAGATGGCAAATTTGATATTATGCATACCATCAACATATGCGTGTCATATCACAGATTGCCGTCTAGCTCTTCAGTCGCCCGGTCGGTCCGTCGCATGATCTGCGGTCCACCCCGTCGTATATCGAGCGCGAATTCTGTCCGGTAGCGTGCTCCTCCGTCCAGTACAATTGTATTGAAATCCGGTGCCCACCGGGGAATCTATCCACAACAATGTCCTGGATCGACCCCGTGTCAATAGTACGGGGACGATACCTCGAGAGCCTCTAGTCTGCTGGCTCCAATCTGCCTATAGATGTTCGCTTAGCCGAATTTGCGGGCAATTCGGTTATGGTACGAGAGATTTGAGATGAAGGCGGCGATAACCCTTCTCAATCAGGAGACTGGCGACGGTAGTCTCCGACACCTGCATAAATGCCCTCCGACTCGTCGTCCTTGATATACATACAATGGTTTTAAGATTCTCCTTGATAAGAAGATCCTCCCGACTGAATGAAAGTTGACTCAAACAAATACCTAGTCACATTGATCCGAAGGAGAAGCCGCATCACATGGGAAGACATCGAGCTCTCAACCGGCAAACCACTCTGTATGACGTCTATTCGTCCCAGAGAAGCGTTTCTCTAAATCGATTCGAGGTTCTAAAAGAAATCTCACGTTCAGGGACGCGAGCAACGGCTCGGGGGGAAAGCGATGCGCAAATTCACGGCCCAGAGCTTCGTGGTAGATTTCTGGTACCGAAATCACTCCTGGATGGACAATTGTCTATTCCAAAGCGCTTCCTCGATTTTCTCCCGTCCGGAGGAAGAGATCCCGACTCACGTCGGTACTCGGGAGGAGCTTGGACCTGTCCACTTCCCTTCTTGGAGTCTTGGAGATATTTCGGAATCTCGAAAGAACTCTCAAGTCTTCCTGCTACCAGAGAGACCTCTCGGTGCCACCGGGCTGTCTCATCTAGGTATCTGAGGGCTATCACCCAGAATGGGAGCTCGAAACCGGGACCAATCTTGCACAAGAAGTAGGTCTCGCAGGAACCAAAGCCATTCCACGGACTGCGGAAGCAGGGATCCCGTCCTATGAGAAATCGACATTTTGGTGTCCCTGGGGACCCTCGCTGGTTTGTTCAATCTTCCCTCTCGGGGAATCGGACGGTTCTTCTCGATTAGTCTATAGAAGAACCGACGGGTTTTCGAATAGCCAGCGCGTTTGTCAGTTCTCGCGCACACGTTCTCAGCTGCAACGACGCCGCTCGTGCGCGATGCCACGTGGGCTCGATCTCTGCTGCCCGCAAAATATTCCTCACGGCCATGCCTCACTGGAGAGCAGGTTGTCGGCCTCGATCCTCCATGGTGCATTTGCTCTCTTTATTCGCCCTCTGAAGCATAGTGGAGAACGATGACCGGAACGTTGAACCGGGGTTGTGTGGTCCAGCCCGGAAAACTTCTGGCCCAGTGAAGAAAGTTCATGAATCGAAATGTTAGTATAGATCGGAACGTTCGCAGGGGGTTAGACTGTGTATAGACTCGCGTTGATCCCTCATCTCGGCAGCTAGAGCGCGCGGGCGAGTCAGCCAGCCGGCTAGCCACCGAGCTGGTGAGGGAGGGTGAGAAAAGAATAGGAGGAATAATTTAAACACATTGATTCGAAGTTATCGTGATCTCCTGCATTTGGACGACCGATGGAGGCTCCATCACCCAACTCAGAGAGACGCCCGTCATTTAAAAATTAGCCTTTAAGAAAAACACCACCTACTACTAACCCTATCTATTGAACGAAGGGTGGGGTCTCCGAAAAATATTTAAATTTTCGCGTCTATGCTGATTTTCGTGGCGATAATTCTGCTTGAACACTGCTAGAATCTGATCCCTATAAGAAAATTGTGCGGCGTCCGGCAGCTGCGCTTGCCCTAAGCCCGACAAGGGGCACGGAAGAACATAGAGTCTGGGTTTTTCGGGAAGGATTCCGCCAATGATTTCATCATTTTCCACCTTAAATCATAGTGCATTAAGCCGTCAAAGGGGCTCAAGGGTGCCTCTCCCTCTGTGAATTCTGAATCGATCGACGGATATTCAGGGAGAGAGGGAAACCGTTTGATGTCCTCGGGTGATAGGCTCTCATCAGCACTGCCCAACCGTTTCCGCTCTTCGATCTGGTCCATACTTCGCGCACGGTCTGTCTCATTTCTCGATTGTGGCCCGGCACAAGAAGCCGCGAGGATCCGCACAGCGGCGAATATATTCCGCGCTTGCCATGCGTCGTGATTTCTGTCCGGGTGTTCCGAAGACTGCATCACTGTCGAGACTCTTACTATGGGAGTTCATAATCTCTAATGAGGGGTGGTATCATCGCCAGTGCGCCTATAACAGCGGAATGCGCTTGATGGAACAACATCGCCACCCCACATCTCGGCCTGAACGGGGACCGGTCCGATATCCCAGGTTGCCGAGTGAAGCGATCGGAATCATCTATTCAAGACTCCGGATCAGAAGAGATGTGCTACCGAAATGCATTCCGAAGATGTGGGTCGCTCATTGAACGGGGTGCTCGCATTCAACGGCGCATGAGCTTGAAGCGATTGAGAATCTGGTCTTTGACGAC
The DNA here is from genome assembly GCF_000255335.2 of Galendromus occidentalis. Classification (NCBI taxonomy): domain Eukaryota; kingdom Metazoa; phylum Arthropoda; class Arachnida; order Mesostigmata; family Phytoseiidae; genus Galendromus; species Galendromus occidentalis. The sequence goes on from NW_003805512.1 coordinate 2,596,066, forward strand.
AGCTATGGATTGATTGGAAACTCCTAGGGTAGATTTCCGGGAGTCTAAGACTCGTACGCTAAGAAAGACTCGGAGCCCCTAAAGACTTCCTGGAGAAAAGAGTTGTGTTTGCGTTCGATGAGGGTTTAGTTTTCTCATCGGTGCTATTCCGGCAGATCTCAAGGCGAAACTCCCGAGGTGTTCGACCCTTCTCCTGCGAGCGAGTCCCTGGGCGAATCAGCGAGGGACAACCCTCTGGGGAGAAGGATCGAACACCTCAAGTACTTTGCCTCGTTTTGATAAATTAACGACTCGGAATATTTGTACATGAGCTTCAGTGAATTCATCTGCGAGTCGTTCGCGCGCGCATCAGGCTCATAGTCTCCGGGTGATCATTGCACAGATTTCGTCGCAGTCGGAGATCGTTCACGGGAGCTGACAGGAGGCTCGCGCGTGATGCCCTGGCATGCCCCCATCGAGCAGATCAGGAGTTCTTCGGGTAGAATCTCTTCCAGAGATCACAGCTAGGCCTCGGGAACTGTTTCTCGATAGCTCCTGAGCCGCTTAGTTGAACGTATTTATAAGCGGGCGACTCGAATTTCGGTATCGCGAAGTCGCGAACCGGTTCCGGTGTCCTGAAAGCCATGTAACCAAGATGTGATTTTTTCCTCGGCGACTGCCCCATTGAAAGGATGGAATTCTCGTCTACAGGCGTTGGCATACCCTGATTTGACGAATGAGGTCACAATGTTCATCATCATTTTCGTTATAGAGACGTCGTCCGAAGCGAATCTCTCTGGGAATCGTAAGGGTTCCCCGAATAAATAAGGTATGTCATCGAAGTTCGTTGCGCCTATTTCCGCCGGGTTCATCGAGAGGAGCGGCCTGTATTGGAAAGATATAGTCGCCATACTTATTGGGTTGGGGAATCACGAAAATATAACGCCGGAATACTATCGAGGCTCCGTCCACGGGATTTCGGGGGTTCCCGATCTCCTCAAAATAATGTCTCGCAGAGCGTACTTGTATTTGAATTCGTAGAGGAACGCGTTCATGGGTCGGTCTCCGAAGGATTCGGCGAATATTCGTGCCGGGCACGTGACGAATATATCACCGAAAGCCTGTGAGAGGGCCTGTCGGATGTCATTGGGTGGGTCGCTGTCGTTGAGCTTGCCTGCGTACAAGAGACGTTTCCAGGCTTTCAGTTCCTAGCTGCTCTGAATATAATATCGACTCGATGATTCTGAAGACCTCTCGAGCCAAGAAGAATACCAAAGTAGAAATCCATGAGTAGATCTGTAGCGTCGTCCGGGAAGAGGTCCAAAACTTCCGCTAGAATCGAGCGGGCCTCGCTCAGAGTCAACCTGGATTCGTTGGTGAAGAGATGCGGGAAAAGCTTATAGGTTTGCATGTAGCCTTCATCCTCCGTGAAAGCTGAAACAGGGAGTTGATTAGTTCACAAAGGCCTGGTTACATTCTGCAAATACGTTGACAACAGATCAGATAGCGTTTTTCTCATCATGTTCGGGGAAAATGAGGACAGACCAACGAGAACATCGACAGGGAGTACGTGACCGTGAGCGACCGCCATGACAGGGTCCATGGGAACCACCATGTCCCTCTGCCGAGGTAGAAAGCCGTAATAAGAACCATTCAGAATGCGATGTTCTGCCTCAACTAAGCTCGACGCGTTCACTTTCATCAGACATTGCCCAGTTTGCTGCAGTTTTTTCCCGGGATGTAGTGATGTTGGGACACAGCCGACCTCCGAAGCTAGCTTCCGAGCTCTCGTGATTGACTCGGTAGTATCCATGGGATCAACCAGCCAATTAGGAGCCCCTAAAAACAAAAATGTTCGCATGGTATCGACGCGTCTTGCGAAAACGCGAAGTAGAGCAAATCTTCTGAAATTCTTCTAGATTGATATCGGGCTCCTGATAGACACTCACCGCTCAAGAGAACGGCCTGTTTCAGAAGTCCTTTACAAAGGGGAGACAAGAGAAGCATGCCTAATGAAACGGCTCCGGCTTCTTGACCCATGACGGTAACTTGAGAGGGATCGCCACCGAAGTATCCAATGTGCAGCTGAGTCCATTCAAGAGCTCTCACCTGTCAGTCAGAGTTGGAGCTGTGTTAGTTCCGCGTCCAAGCGAGTCTGCATAGTTTTCGAGGGGATTTGCAGAGTTTCGACCATTGGTCAAGAAGCGCTATTGCGGCCCGTGTCGCAATGAGAGATCGCGGATAATTATTAAAATGGGGATATATGGAAATATGGATTCCTTCATGAGGTGCACCCCGCTGGCCGGCTCAGAAATCGACGTAAATTGGTCTGGGGTATGAGGAGATCTCGAAATCTGGGATTCCTGCGGTCCCCGCTGGAGCAAAGTGGTATTCGGGCCCTGCTCCGCGTAAGCGCTATCGTCGATGAATCTGACCGGTTGAGTGGATGTGCGATCGCTCACCTGATCATAGAGGCCCATGTTCCCCGAGATTTTCGAATTGAGCTGGAGGAATCCCAAGGACCCGAGCCGATAATTCACAGTCACGACTACGAGATCACCATAGGCTGAGAGTGTCCCCCCTACAGAGGAAGACGGACATTGTTATTATTTTTCAAGCCGGGTTCCAACAGTGGGTGGGTTCGTGATCGCACCCCATTTATCGGCCAGTCTCAATAATGCTCAGAACTACGGAATTACTGTTTTCAACTCACCATCGTATACTTCAAGCGATGAAGAGCCGGAGCGGAAACCGCCACCATGTAGAAAAATCAACACCGGGAACCTTTCAATCTTAGATCGCCCGGTGAGCGGCGTCCATACATTCAGATATAGACAGTCTTCGGAAAAACTTGTGTTCTTTTCTGGCAGCCACGGAAATGGAGGAAGATCTTCGTTCAGCTGTAAACATGAGGGTGCCATTCCTTTCGCCGCCCGGAGACCCTTGGTGAAGTTGACTGGTTGCGGCTTCCGGAATCTGAGTTTTCCTGAACGTTTGCGAGATCAGTGCTCCAGAAGTGTTCAGTGGAAACTATCGCCGACTCAGCTATACTGTTTCTCGAGAAAAAATGCCGGTTGGGATCGCGAGCTTTCACGCCGATATCTCCTTGTCGTACAAGAACTCACCTTCAGGTGGTCGCGCATAGGGAATTCCTAAAAACACTCGGATCTGTTTCCCCAAAACAGTTTTCACGGTACCCTCAGAGGCAAAGTCGTCTTCTGAAGCTATAGCAGGCGCGAATGCGAACACAATCACACAAACTAGATGCTGAGATTTCATTGTGGACCTCGACTAGTGAGACCCCGAAATCACACAAGACGCTCGAGCAGCAGACTGAAAAATTTATCCAAAGTGATAACACCCATGAGCGTAGCTTGAGCGATTGTGCCGTTGAATTGAATCTGTTTCTTTGTTTGAAATGGTTTGCGAGAAGCTTAGCTTCCCGGGAAGGGAAAATTCAGAACTCGGACATCAATCGAAGCATGACTTAAGCATCGGCCCGATAGCCACCGCCGTGTGGGACTAAACTTTTATTTCCTTGTCAGCGACTTCCAGATCTGCGGAACAAACGCCGTTTTTTTGTATTCAGGCGAGGATCCAATTCATCTTACTTCGATCCGTTCCGATTCAACGAATTCTACACTGTGGAATTTCCACCGCTACCTCGATGGTTGCCGAAGAGTGCCTATGAGAATTCTCCTCAGAAACCTGAATACAGTAAACGCTCGATTTATTTATTGAAGATATCAAGGACCAGGAGCTTGGTGAGCTATCGCAAACTGTTAAAAAATGGAGCGGTGATGCTTTCGCAAAGGAAGGGACAAGAAAATCACATGGTCTCTTTGTTCATCCGTATATTGTCTCGCGAAGAATCCAAAAATACAATAAACAAATATAAATCTCTCTGAATTCAGAGAATCACACTAACGTTCTCAGCATTGCATTATTAGGCGTGTTCGAAGATCCTCGGAGGAGGGCTGTCCCACCCTTCAATCGCTCCGACTCTACAACTTCCGATTTCGTATGAACCAGTGGTTCTTGCACATGGAAAATTTCAGGGGATGCCCGGGAAGATTTCGAAGTGTTTGTCGTTTTCAGCTTTTCGGATTCGCGAGGATGATTTCAACGAAGGCGGAGCGCTGACGAAATGCTTGAGATCGATACCTGCGTCGGCGCCCCCGTGTATGTATTGGAAAATATCGAATCCACGCACAAGCACCTCCGTGAGCTCGGAGCGCCAACATGCGCAATGTCGAACGGCCCTCGGGACAGGGTATGCACGGATTTTTCCGACAGCTCCAAGGGATGCACGGACAGAAAAACGTTGAGAAGGACCGGTCGGATGATCATGAGCGCCGGAGCGAAATCATGGATGGCGACCCTCAGGAAGAGAACTTCGCGAATCGACCCGAACTTTCGATTTCACTCTCACGAATGCACAGCGCCTCTGAGCCAGGGCAACTGCGTGTGTATAGTGTCGTTTACTTCTATTTTGCTTCGAGAGTCTCCAACACGCTGCTCCTATGGACATCAGAGGTTGGCCGAAAGCTAGAAGATTATCTACTTAGTCGCGTTTCCCTAAATCGAGCTTTTTTTCTTTCTTCGAAATCCAATTCTAGCAAAATGTCGATCCAGTGGCCATGAGGATCGCGAGGCGAGCAGCTAGCCAGAACCATCAGCAGGGTTTGGACTGAGCTGAATCACGAAATCACTAGTGAAGACATCGACGAGGTAGATTTCAATGTTTAGTCTTCGGAAGCTCTGTCGTCAAGTTTGCACAGTTTGAAGGAAGCTCGAATTTTTTCTTCGCTTTCGTTTCCAATTCATTCGTGATGTTGGAGCTCTTGATGCCCGCGGGGTTCCGCAGCACCGTACAATTTTTCGAAGGGAAACGAGTCTTGGCGACGGTGATGTTCGGCGAGGTCGCGGCCGTGCTGTTCTTGCTGATGGATTCTGAACCTGAGGATTATCAGGTGTCTCTATTATCGACAAGCATACATTTTGTGAATGGGATCGCTGTTCATCAACGCTGACCAAAATGCTGCTTGAGCTCGGTTTTCAACATCAAGCGATTTTCTAGAGCCGCGAAGCGCTCCTCACCTGTCTCCCCCTCATCGTTGGCGTCTTCGTAGTCATCGTCATCCAGGGGAGGTGGATGAGGTCTCTTCGCAGCGGCCCAGATAGCATCCAGGAACGGTACGTTCACATGAACCCTGGAAATCAGGGTGGCATGAGATATTAGGTCATATCATGTGGGATTCATCGGAATCTTCCAGCTATGCGACGAGGTGTCGCCTATTAGAAGGGATTTCCACAGATATTCACCCTGTTCCCGCAGCTGGATGTGTCGCAATCCTCAACTGAAGAATTGTCCTGCATAGAATCAAAGAATTAATTTCTCGGCTTTCCGAAGAACCCAATCTATCTCCATAAAATATCGGAATAATGCATCCGAAAAACGCATAACGTTCCTCTGTCCTCTGTGCAATGTTTTTTTTTCAGCTTGGATGGCTGACGATGCTCGGGGAAAACACCCCGATACCATTTGACGAAGACGTCTCGAAAAAGAGGGAAAGCATGGGCCACCGAGCGGCTAGTCTCGCAAGAAGCTGCCTAGCTGGCGGGCGGCAGGCGAGCAAGCGAGCGAGCAGGCCAAGTGTCCTTACACTTAATACCCACTCCATCCCTCCATGGTCCCGAATACACACGAGGCGATTAGTTGATTGGCGCTGAACACAAAGTGGATACTTTGCTTGCATCCCTGCGTAGGCATCTTGTGTGGGACACGAAACGACGATTGTCGTCGTCGCCGTTCGACCAAAGTGATGGGAGCATAAATATCAATAAGCGTCAACGGGACAGACTTCCGAGCTTCGTTGCACCTATGTGAGCTCTCTATTCGCGTACTCATGTTCCTAATGAGAATGTGGTAGTCTATCAGTCTGAGCAAGTCGGCCCCGGAAACGTGTTGTGTTCGAGCCCCTACGCATCTGGATCGATGATTCGTGTTTCCGCGCTTGGCCTTTTTCCCTTGTACTGCCTCTGCGTCAGGGTCCGGAATCGGGGAAGTATCTGTCAGAAAGCGTTGGGTATCCAGCCAGCGTCAATTACAACCAAGGAGTTATTTGAGTTTATCTCCCAGCGGACGGGAGCGCCTGTCAGTGAGGATTCGAGAAAAGAGATAAATGGTGTGAACAAACATCGCGGCGTCCCGGAACGACACACTGGCTCTGTAGGTGCAGGATCAACTACATACAGTGCTCCAATAAACGCTCTCAAGCGTAGCGCGGGAAGTGATTTTTCTCTCTGACATGTCATCCCGGGACAACGATCTCAAAATCGAGACTCCGACAGAGAGGTCTCTGTTTTTTTGCGAGATCCACTACGTCCTCATTGATGGTGGAAATTCAACGGGGAAGGTCGTCATAGTCGCTGACTTGCAAGGATCACGACGAAGAAATCAATTTTTTCCTTTGTCTGATTCTCCAATCTGTCGGACCTTCATATATACTGTATCTCGGCACACATCGACTCTTATCACTGCGTATCCACGAGATAAATGTGCCAACAAGCATGCGATGGGTCCTCAGCTCAGAGCTCCTCTCATCCCGGTGGTTCCATCTCACATTTCTCTCATATAGCCATTTGGAGGTGAGCAGGTCGTCCCTCTTTCCGCCGTTACAGTGCGTTCGATTCTGAGTTCTCCTTCCATCTTCATTCAATGCCCGGGCATCGGTACGAAGGAGCGGGTATCCTTCTCCCGCTCCTTCGTATTCTCCTTCTCGTCGGCTGCGGAGTCGTCTCCTCGCAACTTCAGGTAATCTGGGCTTTGTCTCTTCTATATCTGTCTGCGAGCGCGGCTGTGTGATATGTGTCTGCCCTTGTCGTCGTTGTCGAAAGAGATGGAGGAAAAACGAACCGGCTCCATTTAGAGGGGGCGGCGGCGGCAATGGGCGACCGACGGGGGCAGTATACAGGGTCGGAGAAGGGATGGATAGATAGGGGAAGCAACGCCGACTCGAGGATCGTGTCTGCGGATCCATGCAAGAGGAAGGCAGCACACACCCCGTCTATGAAACATGCGCCGGGCTGTATGCTGTGCGAGGTGCGCTTCCGACTGAGTCGCCGAGAGACCGACAAGACAAAACAGACGGACGGACCGACGGACGGGGAACTAAATGAGGAATTACTGTCTAGAGATTTATTCGTCGAACTGAGCCCTTTCCTCGCTTTTTTTCAGGCGAAGAAAAAAGAGCGGAAAAAGGATAAGGCGAGCGGATACCACCAGGGCGACGACGGTAGCAGCGGTGGAGACCGGGCGGGAACTCGGCTTCGAGACGACCGACGGCTTGAATGGGAAGAGGACGGGAAGAAATGTTCGATAAGCGCGCGCCCGCTCGCGCGAGTCAGGACCGAGAGAAAGAAGCAAGCTCAAGCAAAAAGGACGACGACAACAACAACGACGACGAGGGAAAAGGAATTGAAATCCCCCGCGTGAAAGGAAAAGAATTGTGTCTGGGTGTGTGTCGGCTCACGCGGTCCAAATAGACGGAGAGCAGTGCCAGACACCCTATCCCTCGAGCGCGATTCTTGGTGACGGCCGAAAGAGACGCGAGCTTCGATATGAAGAGTGTCGTCTCATCAGAGATACCGGACTGTCAGTGCCTTGAAAACGGATTCAAACTTTTCAATAAGTTCCCCAGCTCGTTCCGCTCACGTAGTGATCCATCCGAAGTTTCCGTCCAGAAGCGACGCTGGAGTGAGAGTTCCGGGCTCCGGCTGCTCAGATGGAAACCCTCGCGGGCAACTCCAGGTGTTCGGTCGATTCCCGCGAGCCAATCGGGAGATGACGTACATGACTCGAATACTTCGCGAATCAGACCTCGCGGGAGGGGAGCCACCTGTCTCACGGGCGGCTGTACTCCAGGAGAGAAATAATCACAGTGGTGGTGTCTATGACACTACCGCGGAGATGGCGTGAAAACGTCTCCCTTATCTAGAGGGTACATCCATGTATTCAAGCAGTTTGTCCAAGCAGGGCTCGTGCAAACCCTTCTCGGTCGTTGAATCAGCTTCGAGTGGAGACTCCTTGGAGACAGACGAATTCCACTCGATATTGCGAAGCTCGTCGAGGGGTGACTTGACTAAATACTGAATACTGTAGCTATCCCCGCTGATGATGATTTTCCCTTCCGAGTTGACATGCGATGCGTAGACGTCATCTGGAGCTCGTCACAGGGATGGCATCTAAGTGTCCATTTACACGGGCACCCTCATCGCCTGGTCAATGATACCATGAGGAACCTTTGAACGTAAGCGACGGATCTGCATTGAGGGTATTCGCGGGAAAAACAGCCTTCCGGGTAAGGGATTTGAACCCGACGAGGTCGACGGCTTCGGGAGACAAACATAAGCATTCGTCGTACTTTTTGCCGGAATTTTTTTTGCTCGACAAACTCTGACACGTCGTCGCGGAATTTGAACTCGGCCATCTCCTCGCCGGGGGAGTGCTCCGAGAGCAGTTTCGCATCGGAACGGTCGCTGACTATAAGTCTCGCTCGAACCATAGTAGCTCGCACTCATTGCACGCATATCCGCACTCATTCTCTGCGAAGTCACGGCAGATATACACGGATGCACATTCCCGGACCTTAGAGAGCTCGAAGGATGTTACCGGATCCCAGGTGATCGGCCTTCTCGAACTTGAAACGATCGCAATATCGAAGGCAGATACATCGATGTATCATACATACTATCCCCGAATCGGTCGAGGTGTTCCTCTCGCGCATGGAACACTCCTCGATGTCCTACATTCAAATGCCAATTCTATCAGACGCGCTCCATCTTGGCCTATCTTCCTGCATCGTCGAGAGAAGCTGTTATTCACTCGTAATTTGGGAGATCTCAAAGGGTTCTCTCGAGGCCGTGGAAGATAGCCAGATCGAGGATAGGATTCCACTGAAATTGAGTGGTTTGGACCGCCATGAAGCTGCCAGTGTTGTCAAACGAGAACACGATGCGTGCCGCACAAGCGAAGTTATTTTGCCCCGGAGCAGTAGCAAGGCAGGGGCCGGGGGGTGCTGGAGGTGGGCCCCGTGTGGCATAATTTCGAGGCTTCAAGGGCCGGTGTTCTGAGGCAGAGCAACGAATCAAAACTTTCGCGAGAGGAAAAAAGGCCAGGGTCGGCACTTCCCTCGACTTCGCTTTAAGGAATAGACGATTGCGACTTAGTGCCCCGGCGGCACCTCAGCTTGCTACGGCAGTGCCCCGGACTCGGACAATCGTTACGCACAGGACGAAGTACACTCGAACGATCGCCATAGCCACACTGACGACCATATACGACAGAATTCCGCCTCGCGATTCCAGCCGGTCTCCTCACGGAATACCCCGGATTCCTGCCGTTTCGAGACTGCAGGATTGAACAAGCTGACCAGAATGCGGTCGTAAGGGCGATTCTCAAAATCGCACGAATGAAGCGCTGGATTTGTGCTCCCGGTATGCTGATCTTTGCGAGCGAGACGTCAGCTCGAGATAACTGGTATTCTATGTATAATACACAAGGACGCATCTTGAAGGGGATCACAGGTAGTGGTTGTTAACAGCGAAAGTATTCCGAGCGGTGAATAAACTCGTTGGATAGCTTGACCGAACTCTTATAAATCGCCGATCTTGGCTGAAATCACCCGTTTCTAAGACTCGTCTCACATCGGAATCGGGCTCCACCGTGAGACTACTCGTCTACCTATGTCCGTCGCTTTCACAACGAACCCTGCCGTCCGCTTTAAATGGAGATTCCAAGAGGGATCGCTTGAGCATCCTTACTCGGTCGATTCGAGCCGAGAACCTACTTACGGAATGTCCATGAAGAGTCCGAAAGGCCTGAGCAACGAATCCCCTTTCTGAACCACAACGTTTATCGGTCCAGCTTGTACATGCGTGCCGCCATCGGGTCTCGTCATGACGTTCACCGGCAGCGCGTCATTGACTCTGCTAGTCGCCGAAGTCGAAAGCAACTGGAAGATGGGAATTCGTATGGCGAGTTCGAGTCTTTCTGCGTTCGCTCTAATGCTCATGGATTAGCTCGATCTTCGAGAATGGCTGCGTCAAACGGGCGGTTCCGCACACCTGTGAAGCTCACTGGCTCATTTGATTCTGGACGAATCTTCTGGATGATTCACAGAAGCCGCTGAAGTCGATTTACAGCATCTCCCGAGCTCATAATCCGATATAACACTTGATATAACAGCTTAGATGGGACTACCCGTAACGAAAAGGGGAATGATTCCTCATGTACCGTTGGAATACTCACAAGGATGACTGTTTTCAGCATGATGACGTCCACACTTTCTGCGGCGTTCGCCTTCGTCACACCAGAATACCAGAACCGGTGTCGCTCTTGCTCGTGCCGAATTTTCCCCATATCGAAGCACCGTTCCAATCCTATCCCTTTCCACCACGGTTTCCGAATTCCTCCCCGAGCCCGAAGGTGACTAAACTCATGAGCTCAGCTCATTGGTCAGACATCTGAATACAGCCAAACTCGTCAGCTTTTCGATTTCGGGACAACTTGAGCGATACCGATTTCCAGGCATTGAGATCGCCGTTCAGATTCGTGAATATTCCATTCATGGAGACAGAAGCCGTCGCAGAAATAGGCCATATGTAAATTCGAGCTGATGGTATCGCTCCGTGTGTTGTAATTCGACTCGATTCGCAAGGTTGAGCATTCCATGCTGATGACAGAAAGAAGGAATATATGATAGTGCAGAGCTCGCTGATCTATCTCTCAACAATTTCGGGAACCGAAAGTCTATCAACGTCGATGCGTCATGAGGTCAACGGCAGATGAAACTCGGGCCGCTGATCCTCTTCAAAATATGGTTCTCATCACCTGTTCTCACCCTCTCGTGCTTTTGGGAGTTCCGATTCTACTGATTGTGAGTCCCGGGCTGTGTTTACGACTCGGGTAGAGTGCGTTTCGTATGACATGGTCAACGAGCGAGACATTCTATCCGCTTCGACTTCACCAGCCAGGAGCACTTGAACATGCAATATACCGCACCCTTTCGATCTCATGGATGGACTCAATGATTATCATATTAGGGACTCCTCATCGTGTTTGATTGACGGCCCCCGCTGTACGGACCTACGAGGGAATCGATCCCCGGAAAAGGGCAGCGGAGGGAAGGGTAGCGGTGTGAGTCTCCTCGGAGTGATATATCATACATTGGTGAGCACCTCGTCATCAAGCTCTAAAGACCTTCTTGTGAGGGTTCTGGCACCGGGATCGGCTAACTCAAAGCACACCCCCGGAGCGTCGGACTCCGGCTTCACGTCCCGGAGTAGGTACGGATCAGATAAGTATTCGAAAAGAAAGCGAGAGATCCTCGCGGTGGCCCGGGAACCTCTGAGAGTTTCCACGCCGCGTCGCCTCTCCTCCATTTCCTTATGCAACCATGGATCCAGAATTTCTCACCAGGCTCAGCGGGAAGACCACCCGAAGGACGATTTCGCATGTCGCATCCACGAATCTCCTGCAATTATTCGCGGAGCCCTCGTAAATTATCGTAAAAAATACGGGACAGGGGGAATAACAATATCCGCATTTTGTGGAAGTTGAAGACCTTGAGCGTTATATCACCTGGAGCTCCCAAAGGCATGGTCTCGGGAAACAAAGAGAAAACAAGATCAATTCTTTGAATTTGATCGGAATTCTTGAAGCGTGATTTGTTGTCCTGACATCGCAGATTTTCCTCTGATCCCATCCAATCGATTATCCAATGACGCTCGTTCACAGATGGGAAGCGAATCGAGATGCTCCCGAGAAGTACGAAGATGTCACGGACCTCTCGCACGAGCACCTAATCATCGTCGAGCATGATTTTCTCTCGATTCGATTGTCGCAGTATAGAGAACGACCCTCGAATTCCTCCCCCACGAGACGCTCTACAGGATTTTCCGTGTCGCTCAGACACGGAGAACGCCGAGGTTCAACTACATATGACATGTAGTGATTCTGTGATGAGTTTCCCCGGGGATGGGAAGCTCCGCTGGGAGACCCTTATTCTCATCCGATAGGATATAGGATGGATCGAAGCAGCAATGATGCAGAACCGCGATCTCTTCAGGAGAGGGTTGTGCGTGTGTATCGTGCTCCAGGAGCAGGGAGCCACGGAAGCGAATATCGAAATCGCAAGTTCCTCTCTTAGTAGACGATGAGTTTTGAACTCCCCAATCGGGAGCATCCTCATGGGGGATTCCTCGCGGCCGAGGATCGAGGCATGAGGCTGCTCAAGAAGAGTATCTCCCTCCGATCGAGCAGCCTCAACGTCGGCGTTTCTCCATCCTCGGTGGGAACTCGTCGACTGGAGCCCGCTGACGTTCTCCGAGAACTCGGGCCACAGCAAGCTCCACATCCGATTTAATCGTGGGTGTTTCTATCGTAGAGCGTGTGATGATCATCAGCAGAGAAGACCCTGGGTCAACCTTCAGCTCAGTCAGAATGAATGAATGTGAATAATCAAACATGCTCCAATTGATTGATTCCGAGAGATCGAGCAGACAAATGGCCCGATTTCAATCAAATTCTTCCGGCTGTCGAGAGTGCGGCTTTCCGACGGAAGTCCAAACAGAGCTCTATGATACGGCCATGAGATGTGAGCGGAGGAATTTCAACTACTCATGCCTGAGAGTCTCTCCTCAAATTCTCGCTGAGAACTGCGGGTCGGAGAGCGACCGGGAGCGCCATCGGAGCATCTGTGTGGGGTGGTGCTCTCGTGTCGGAACCGCTCACCTGTCGGCGAAGAGCGCTTCTTCACGCAGTGAGTTCAAGATTATCCTGGATTCGGTGTCAATTGGAATAGATTTGTTGATGAGACGATTTTGGTCACAGCAAACTTTTCGTTTCGAACGGAAAGTGGCTGGGCTTCCGAAGACATATCCTCCTAGTTTTCTCCTGAACGCGACAATTTACCCACGGACCATCCGAATAGCTTCTGTGCCTTCAAATACTTCCCCTTCATTCAGGATGAATATCCCTGATGATCTGACCGCTCGTCGGTTGACGTAGAGATCCATCCCGCCATGCTACGGATGGTGCCCCTCGCGGAGAGAGTGCACTCGCATCGCTGAGCGATACCAGACACCAGAGATGAGCGAATCCGCATGTCGTATCCCACTGCACTCGATGTACAGCGACATGGTGAGATGGTCTTTCCCGGGATAGAGCGCGACTCCGTGATTCTGATGTCCTCGCGCAGAGGTCGCCCTTCATCTCAATCTTTGAATTTCAGACCTCAAACCAAGTGAGCTCAACATATCAAGTGTTTCTACTGATACTGAGTTTGAGTCTCGCCGGCTTTTCGATAGCGGAGCCACCTGATATCTTGGTGGTGATCCTAGCCTCGAATGAGGAGCATACACTGCCTATCTTCTTCGGATGTTTGGAAAACTTGGATTACCCCAAGAAATCCATTGGTGAGTCGAGTCCATGTTTATGCGGAGGTTTGGAGGGAACGCTCTCAGGCACCGATTCCAGTGTTCTATGAATTCACTTCTATGTCTTATTTTATCTGTTTGGCTGAAATACAGAGCTGTACATCCGTTCCGATCACAACCATGACAACACTCCATTCATGCTGGATACGTGGTGCGCGGCGAGGAAATCAGAATACGCTGACATCTCTCTCGACATCCGCATGCTGCCGACGGTGAGGCGCAGATGGGTTCTCATTGCTTACGTTTCATTGGCTGAATCCCGGTTCTCTCGGAAGGAGAAATCATACTTGACTATTCTCATTTCGGTTCCAGCATTACGACGAGAAGGATATCCATTGGCCCATGTCCCGATACAGGACAATGATCGAGCTGAAGGAAGACGCTCTGAATTACGCGAGAGAGAAAGGCTTCGATTATATCTTTTTCTTGGACACAGACGCTTTCATCACGAATCTCGATCTCCTGAATGATTTGATCTCAGTGAACAAGACCATAGTTGCGCCCCTCCTGCAGTCTGCGTCCTTGTATAGTAATTTCTGGGGAGATATGGACAAAAAAGGGTGAGTCCCGATTCTCGGCGCTTCGCATTGAAGCATCATATTCCGCTGCCTTCGCGAGCGGAATGCATGGTCTGCGGCGAGATATATGGAGTATCAGAAGCTTGAACACCCCGGCAGGTATTACCTTCGGTCGACAAATTATACCGAAATAGTTGAGCGGGGGATCGTGGGAAGCTTCCCAGTGCGGCTGGTCCACTCAGCCGTTCTGGTCAAACTGACGGACGAGGCATCGACAGCTTTGACGTTCGTTCGAGAAAAAGTCGACAATTTCGAGAGCATTCCTCAGGACGATATCATAACATTTGCTCGCTCCGCGCAGACAAACAACGTTCCTCAATACGTCACAAACGAGAAGGTGAACTACAATCATTCGAATTTGGCGTTGTGTAGCTCCATCGTCCGGGGCCCTGCCTCGTATTAACAGAGAACCCCGTTTCAGGAAAATGGATACATGCTCCGGTCTCCGGAGTCCTTGTCCCAAGAGATCCAAGATCTTGTGGACCTGCAGATAGATATCTCCCGTAAACAAGACCCCCTACCCGAATCAACCGTTCTCAAGCCCCTGATCAGACATCCAACGCGAGATTCTCTGAACGTCGACCGAGTCTACTTGATCAATCTCGATCGACGCAACGACCGTCTGAAACGGATGAAGTGAGACCACAGTCCCTGATTAGCTATATATGCTCCAATCAGAATCCTGGGAGCCCCACTCCATATTCTGAATTTCCAATCATACCCTACTTTCCCAGTTACTGCTTTGAGAAACTGGGGATTATGGCTCAGCGAGTGCCTGCCGTGGATGGTCAGGCCATATCCAATGAGATCATTGAGTCTCTTGGCATACGTCAACTGCCGCAGTTCCGGGATCCTCACAAGAATCGAAACCTGACGTCCGGTGAAATCGGCTGCTTTCTCAGTCATCATAAAATCTGGCTGGATATCATCGAACAGCGATACAATGACGCGATCGTCTTCGAGGACGATATTCATTTCGAGCCGCATTTCAGAAAAAGGTGAATAGCCACGCTCTCGAATCAAAATCCACGGATGTACACAACTCGCGCGAACTTGGACCTCGTGGATTGGCCAAATCGATCCTCATTACTGGAAACTTGAACCAGCCAGGTTCCTGCGTCAGTTTCGACAAGTAGACGATGATGAGTTTTCCGCTCATGTCAGAACTTCGTGAATAGCTTGTGGAGCATGACTCAGAAATCCCACGTCTCCCGAGTCACCCGTGTACTCACCGGGATACCCGCGGGAGGATCATAGACGCTTTCTCTGAAATAGAATTAGCTCTGTTCTAACGGTGATGACTTCTCTCAATTTGAAGGTTGGCAGAGACGCTAAATGAAATCCGCAATCAAGGTCACCTCGACTTCGTATACTTCGGGAGGAAGCGCTTGCTCAACGCAAGCGAGCCTTATCTTCACAGATCCAAGCATCTAGTTCACGTTGATTACTCCTATTGGACGCTTAGTTACTATATTACGCGACAAGGAGCCCAGAAACTCATCGATGGAGACCCGCTTCCGAAAATGGTTCCAGTGGACGAATATATCCCGATCATGTTTGATAAACACCCCCAGCATGGCTGGAAGGACTCGTTCGCCCCCCGAACTCTCAAAGCCGCATCTGTTCATCCCCTGCTCGTGTACCCGACCCACTACACTGGGGAAGAAAATTATATTTCGGACACAGAAGACTCAAAGTTGCTCGAGCCCTTCCATCTGGACTCATCTGTAATACCTGAAACCAGTGCCAAAGACGAATTGTGACGATAGTAGAGAATGATATAGGGATATACGGAATAAAAATATGAGCCTATGGGACTTCATCGCCCTAAAGATAGCTCAAAGCCACCGGATCGGTAGTGCGGGGATGCAGGAAAACAACGTTCGTATAGTATAACAAGAGCCCCAACTTTATTCTCATTCAACCGATGAGCAAATATTTATACAATTCACATACAGCACCCGTAGCTCAATCACGACGGCTGCGACTTGATTTACCTGGAAAGGAAGCATCGGACCTGCGGCTAGAAACTTGCAACAAGGAAAAACTTTACCCTGCCAGCAACTGTTCCCACTATCACCTGTTATCTATGAACGTTTTGTTCCAAGAATCACGGCATCGGGAGAAGCTTGACAGATTTCCTCTAAAAGAAGGGTCCTCTCGGAGCATCCAGAATGCGATGACTTACCTCTATGGTGTTTCCTAGACGAGTAGCTACAACTCCTCTCGTCTGATGAATCTCGGCTGTCCGAGGACGACCGTCTCCGTCTCTTATCGCGCCGCTGACGACGTCGGTGGTCGCCGTCTGAGTCACTGCTGTCTCTCGACCGACTCCTATCCCTTCGCTTATGCTTCCGATTTCTTCGATCGAGGCTATTTGGAGACCGACCGTCCCGCTCAGATTTGTCCCGATGGCTGTACTTTTTCGATGCGTCAGTTTTGCGCTGATGGCTCTCTTCATCAGATTCGACGACAGCTTTCCTCAAATTACGGATAGTTGACTTGAGGTCTCGTGCTACCGGAAGCCTCGGGGTCGGCGGGGTCGGCGGGGTCGGCGGGGGTGTCGATTCCTTAATTGGGTTCGGCTTACAAACCTCCACCTTTTCGCCGTTTTTCCTTGACTTCAAGATCGATAGAAACGCAGCGAGCTTCTGCTTCCGTTCGAGTTGCTTCTTTTTCAGTGGATCCTCATCGGTTTGATCTGGAGCTGGAGGGGTGAGTTATTAGAACCAGGACGAGGCTTGACATGGAGAAAACAACTCGTCATCAACTTGAACTCACTGCTTGAAGTCGGACATTTTCCCGAGGATTGTTTCGAATCTTCCACGCAGCAGTCGCGTGATTTCGGAGATTCTTCGCCGATTTCGAAGATTGCATCACTCTTGCTGCGCTCTGCTTCACTTGGTCCGTCGTCCTGGAGCGGTGCGACGATTGGATCCAACCCTTCATCAGGAGTTTCGCCGCGTTTCGGAACGATCTCCGATTCCTGGACATCGTTCTTGATCGCGACGTCGTCCTCGTCATCGTATAGCGACGGCAAGAGGGGTCCGATCAAACTCTGAGCTACCGTGTCTCCCTCAGGCGCCGGGAGAGGCTTTTCCTGACTCCTTATGACAATTTTCAGCTTTTTCTTCTCGACCTTACGGATCTTGGGGGTGTTCTCAATGGAAGTGTCGTGAAAGGAGTTGTCGAGAGCTATGCGTTCCAACGCATTCGGAGACTTGGGTTTCACCGGCGTTGTCCCCGGTGGGGTATCGGCGCTCGGTACAGGTTTAGACGGAGGAAACTCTTTCGCAGAACGGCGAAACTCTTCTATTTTGTACAGATAGTATTCATGGAACTCATGCCCCGGCTTGACGAAATCAAATTTCGGATCTTCTGCGAATGACAACAGAATGGTTAGAGCGCTCATAGATGATCAGGCTCGGCTGTTAGACGCGAATTGCCGCCGCGCTTCAGTTTCGAACATACGTGCTTACAATACCTTTCGCCCGGATGGAATCTTCGAAGTCTTTCCCATTTTTGGCAACATACTCCGCCATTTTATCGACTATGGGTTGGACGTCGGGAGGGGGCGGCATGACCTCGATGAATTCTTTCAGAGTATTCAGAGCGTCATCGCCATCTTCAGATTTATTCTGTTTTTCGTCAACATTCGGTTTGATCTTCGACACCAATTGAGAATACGCGCAGTTCGCCTTATTCGTCGAGCTCTTGAATAGCGTTTTCAAATCGTCGGGCGTGCTGGTAGCTCTGACGGAAGACTTCGCAAACAAGGAGGGATGGAGATAGCTGTCAGACGAGTCTGAATCTGAATCGCTGTTCTCTGGAAGCGGATCAAAGCGCTCATTATCGAACAAGCATGTGAGGATATTCATCGCAGTGAGGGGCTTCAGCGGCTCGTGCGATGCTGCCTTACCTTCGGTATCAGTTGGGCGAAAGGAACCTGATTTGATTTGTTGTATTAAGAAACGATAATAGAGATTCAGCCGATGCTCGATATCCATGAAGGCGAACTGCGGATTGTCT
Organism: Galendromus occidentalis; assembly: GCF_000255335.2. NCBI lineage: Eukaryota > Metazoa > Arthropoda > Arachnida > Mesostigmata > Phytoseiidae > Galendromus > Galendromus occidentalis. The sequence goes on from NW_003805512.1 coordinate 2,614,152, forward strand.
TTCTGCTTGGCTTTTATCACAACTTCTATTTGTGCGCCCTGACGGGCGATGAAGGAGGCCGTTTTCTGGATGATTATGTGCTCTCGCCGAGTGTCAGGCTAGGAACGACAGGATCATTGAATCGCTTACCGATGGTTTCCCGGAGAATCGGAGGGATAGAAATTCGTAACGAAACTCATCTCCTTCCACTCGAACCAAATCACTCACCCTGGGGACTGTGACCGGTATGCTAAGACCTCTGGGTACCTTGTACGGCTTATCATCCGGATCTTCGAAATCATGGGGACGATTCTCGACACCAGCTTTATCCTCGAAGGTTTCAGCTCGGTTCTCTTCGTAGTTGAAACCTATCTCTTTGTAGTGTCCCTCGACTGGCGCTGCCGCCCGTTTGAGTATTTCCTCTGAAAAGTTCACGGGTTGGAAGAATATTTCAAGACCGGAAAGTCATTCCGACTGATACTCGCTCGGAATTATCGGATACGAGCCACGAGCGAGAATATTTCTCCTCGCCAAACTAGCAGTCACCTCTTGCTTCGTCATCATCCAAGGAAAGCCATCTCTCAGATTCCGCGAGCTCCTCGTCTGGATCTTCGAGGGGAGGCGAGTCGGCCGTGGATCCATTCGTTGGCTCGAACTCCTCGAGCGAGTTCAAATGTCCGCGACCATCGTACCTTTAAGAATCACGGACCCAACCATTAGATACACCAACAACACCTGAGCGATCGCGTATTCAGTGGAGTTTGTCGCGATGATCCGCGAGAATAGCCCTCCTCCCCCCGCCCCGATTCTAAGACTTCGACGAGAAAATTGTCCCATGAAATGATACAGGCTATCTACATGACCGATTCATCATTATTCCCAAGTCGATCAAGTACAGGCTTATACATGATCTTCGATCATTCAATTGTACATCTATGCCGCAGTGATCACATTTCAAGGTAGAAACGGTATATGACTAGAGTAACCTTACGTGTTTCATTGGACCGTAGTCCTACTTGCATTCAGTCGAAAGCTGCTTCATCCATCCTTGAAGGCAACACGACGATTGGGCGGTCTGCTGGAAAGCCACTTCATTTTCAAGGCGTACCTAATCATTGACACAAATCGCATCAATATCAGCAACCACGAGTACAACAAGGGAACCGCCTGGTCGGGACTTGAGAGTTCGTTCGAACGGTCCGGCCGAGAATAACGAGCTCTCTCTGTCTGTGGGAATCGCTGCGAAGTTCTCTCCTTTACTCAGGAGAGTGGTTAGATGTGGCTTCAGAAATCACGGGGCGAGGCAAGTGAATACTAACCGATCGATTGTGATCGTTTCATCTCCCATCCATGGAATCAGGGCATTTTCGACTTGTCGAGCCTTCTCATCGTCGTGGTACACCTTACAGGCATAGCCGAAGATCAGGAGATCGTTGTCGGCGGCCATCAGAAGGCACCGCCGTGGCGGTTCGCTTCTAGTCGAGAGCAATAACTGTCGTTGATGACGGCGTGTCCTCTCGGTGATTCTACCGAAAGCTCAGTATCTCCACAAACAGCGCTCGACACCGCGCCGAGAGCGAGCGATCTCTCGGTGTGCCTCGGTTGTACAAATCAAAACAAAAACATCATCATCAGATCGTCTGCTCATTTCGGACAGCGCGCGGCGGGAAAACGGGACGATGCCTTTGTCTTAGGCGATAACACTCCAGGGGAAAACGAGGCGGGGGCTCAGTCATGACTGGAATTTCGAAGGAGATCTAACGATTAGCTTCGCTAATCGCGAGGGCGACTCAACATCGTCGGCCGAGGGATGGAGGTTCTGAACGCACCCCGGGGCGGAGAGATTCCAATGCAATCCCTCAAAGATAGGTCTCGCGGAGCCTGACCTCACACCTACTCTATCCTCAGACGATGGCACCGTCGTACAGAAGATGATCTTGAAGCGATCCCGAGAACTAATTGGAGCATTCTCGCAGGAGAAGGCTCCGATTGAGTCGGAAGGACTTCTCTTCAGGCCCGAGCTATTCTGAACCATCTGCCCTCCGCGATCTCTGAGAAAGCCGGGGAGAGAGGAGACTCGATTCAGACGGTCATGTTGGTCACATCATATCAGGCTGCCCCGTGGAATGGCTGTGAGTTCGCGGAAGATCACCATGCGCAGGGATAACGCCGTGCAACGAGATGCGCGGAAAAGGACTGGTTCATGATTCATGATGATCAAATATTATTGAGAATCATGCGCAAAAACATTGAGGCTCGTCCAGGTTTGTGAAGTCTCGACGGTGTATTCTCCTGTGAGACGGGTTCGAAAGGCAGTCCGGATTTCATACCAGAGTCTTATGCAGAGTCAGTAATCAGATTCAGCTCACAGTCCAGATATGGACTGTAATCAGTGGCGGCGCAAGCCATTTTCTTTCGGATAGCTCGAATTCCTCGGATATCGCATCCCCTCCGAATCAGGGAGCCAGAGCGCTCGGGGGCACAAAGATTTCTTCTTATGAGTCTACAGTCATTCGTACACCTAAAAGTATTTGTTATGCGTAGGCACATGCAATGATACATAACATAGAGTTGAAACAGCGGAGACTCCCCTTGTTATGAGAGCCTGACACTGACAGTCATATCACTCGCGGAATTGAGGACTGGTGTTTCTAAGCGCTTGTGGGCGATCCACGATTTCTCGTGGGCTCGAGAAATTCTAAACGGCATCATCGGCAGCAGCAGTCTGAATACCCCGAAACCGATGGGATCTCAAACCTGGAAATTTTTGGGAAGCTGAGCTTCGCGACTCCACAGGTTTTGGAAGCCATAGCCTCTGAAGGTCCCCACTGGCGCCGCCACTGACTGTAATTCCAGTGACGAGCCGGTGCGATTCGGCGTGAGACGCAGAGGAATCGATTGGGATGTGTAGGAGCCGCCCCCGAATTCTCAGCTGTTGCCAAAGATCATCGACATCATTGTTTTCTGTTTTGCTTTAGCTCACAGACTCACAGATATCTCATTTTCGTTGAGTTTTACCCCGCGGTCTTTCCCTCACGCCAGGATTTCCATATTTCGTACGGGCTATAAACTTGAGACGATCACCTCGAGTCTGTAAGCTTTTCAACAGATCGCCATGGAAGAAGAGAAGGAACGCCTGCACGACCCATCATCAGGTGCCGCCGACACAGATCGAGCGACATCCGAAGAGGCAGCTGAAGAAGAAAAATCGGAAAATGTGAGCGAACTGCCTCCTCATCACGACAGTTTACGCTTCGAAGCAGCGTCATAATTGGGACTGGCGATTATTTCAGAAGGAGGCTGCCTCCAACGGAGCATACGAGGGGGAGAGCAATCAAGAAGGAACGGAGACGGCGAAAATATGCGCTGTAGCCGGCGTTTGCACAATCAAGTTCAACTCAGTAGAGCTGCACAAGTGAGTTGTGGCGATGTAGCCTAGGACCTTCGCCTATTGAACGCTTTCTCCCCCCATGATAAAATTAGGCTCTCGTGTATTGAACAGGAAATACTTCGACGCTGTCAAAAACTTCCTCGAGCATCTGTTGCGCGAGTCGGCTGAGGACCTCACTCAAATGTTCTGCGTGGACACCACGCGGACAGAAAACTCTTTGCCTTTGAAACAATTGTGAGTCCATGGAAGTCTCTGGCCAAGTCTCTCATTGTACTGCCCGAGAATTTTCTCGTGACGGTTTCATCTCTTTCTAGTTACATGAGTGTGAACAACAACTCACTGCTAGATGAGGGCCTGGGGAGCTCCCCGAAAAGTGGAGGGAAGAACTGTTTTAATTGTCTTGGAGATCACCACATAAGTGAGTGTCCGAACCCTATCGACAGAAAAGCAGTAGCGGAGAATCGCCGGAAAATACAGGCGAAACAAGTGTAAGTTCGCCTTGATTGCATCGACATCATGATCACTGCAGCGTTTGGATATTGGGTGAATGAGTCCAAGAGAATGTCAATGAACTCGCTTCATAATTCCAGTGGCTCGAACAGTCGCTTCTTCGAAGGAGGAGACCGGGGTGGTCGTTTCACGCCGGGTAAATGGAGCAAACGATTATTGGAAGCCATGGGAGTGCGCAGCAATGAAATCCCCCCCTTCGTGTATCGTATGCGTGTGCTCGGATATCCTCCTGGTTGGCTTTCGGAGGCGGAAGAAACGGATTCGGGGCTCAAATTATTCGACGGCTCTGGCAAAGAAGGCATGTGTGGAGAATCCTCTGCTCTGAATGAGTGTTGAGAATTGGTTCCCGATCGAACGTATTATCGAAAGAACGGAAAGGTTCTTCATGAGAGAGGATGATACGAGAGCCGTTTTATGGCGCAATTATCGGGGACCTCATCTGCGATTTCCCTCTACAGTGCAGAACCTTTCGGGCGAAGAGGACGGCCTGATTGAAGAAGATGATGAACCCATTATTCGTTATGATTCTGAAAAACTAATCGGGGTCCCCGGATTCAACGTCGAGCCTCGTCCTGGCACAATCGACGACTGTTGGAGACTGGGAATGCCTCCGCTCCAACCCCACCAATCTAGGGCTCTCGCCGTCGCCAGTATGAATGTGAGTTTGGTGACGGAATGCTCCGAGGTATGAGGGGTCTATAACGGGAAGAGATGTGCGGGCGGCGATATCTCCGATGAATTCCTTGCAGCGAGCGAGGGATAAACCACCTAAGCCACGCAAGCTGAGGCTACCCCCTCCGAAGAATTCCACCGAAAGTAATCCAACTACGCCTGTAAGTAAATATTCGAGCCCTGCTCGGACCGCTCTCACGCCTCTCTTCAAGATTCAGATAATGACTTAATTTATAGACGGCGAGCCGGGCCTCGCCTCTGAAACGGCCTGCCGAAGACAGTAATAGCACGGGAGACGTGGATGACAACCCGTCAAGTACCAAAATAGCTAGAATGGGAGAAGTTGAGGAATCAGGTGAGAGCTCAGATCTTTGATAACCGAATCGTGCGATCGGACTCTCATCGTTTCCATCTCTTACGACTGCGGATGTTCTCCTCCCGCAGGTCCGGAAATCGTGGCAAAATTGTCAGTAACTCCTTCGAAACCCATGGTGGGCACCCCGATCCCAGAGCCGATATCGAGAGTCGAGACCTTGCCTTCAGCGGAAAAATGGAGTGAAGGCGTAGCAGAGCACATCCCGTATGAGAATCTACCCGGAGCTGTCGGGACCTTCGAGAAGATGCGAGGTCTCTTGCTGAAAATCAAGGATCTCAAGAAAGCCGATTGAGACTCACTCCATCGATTGTGGAGTTCAAGCCTCCGATTGGATAGGCTTCGGGCATTATTTTATACCAGACCCTGAAGACTTCAATGTATGGCGAGAGCTGTTCCGCCGCGTTGTTGAGCGGAAGCACCAAATCCCAATTGTATATATAGGTACAAAATTTTGTGAAAGTAAATAAATATTGGAGAACTCCCCAGTGTTCTAAAAGGGAAAAGGGAAAGTGGGCCAGTCCCCACTGGCAGTGTTTTCCACTTCTTGGGCGGAGTGAGCCCAAGCAGTTTTCTGGAGAGCTACTTTCGCCGGTCCGAAAAATGATGCCGCACCTGGTCTGCGTGAGTTCCAAGAGACCCTGAGGAGCGAGTGTCTCCGGGACGGCGCGCGGAGATCTCCGTTGATGTTCCGTTCGGTCACGACAGCGAGCGCTGAAAGAATCAGAAATGAGCTCGAATTCTCTAAATTTACCGTCAGCCGTCCGGAAGCATCCTCCAGTTCGACAAGACTCTCTATGTCCCTGCGTTGGCGCCGCGCCGTAGAGCCAGCACTAGAGCACCGGCGCATGCTTGTTTACCCCGGAAATGTCGTCTGCTACCGACTGACGTGTCTGTCTTGGAAGGGAGATACTCACTGCGGCAGCCGGGAGTGACTGTTGTAGTTTCAAAAGGATACTCTCGAGAAGCGAGTTCGTTTCTGAAGTCCTCCCGAAGAGGGCCTGTAAATCACCATGCCAGCCGATCCGTTGTTCGATGTGAAGAACTCTTTCTACATCGGTAACTATCAGTCATGTATAAACGAAGCTCAGAGAATGGTACCGGAAAGTGTGGAGCAGAAAAAATACCTGGACGTCTTCCTCTATCGCTCGTATATCGCTCTGAAAAAGTACAATCTCGTCATCGGGGAGCTCGACAGGTAAGTCGAAGACATCAGGCCTGGTGTAATTGTATGCATACTGTATTCTTCCCCTGCACCATTCTACATCGATCAGGTAGAGCGTGTGCCTTTCGAAGATTCGAAGAGATTTTCCAAAGAGACGACATTTCCAGTTACTCCGGACCTGATGAAGTCAAGAGCCTCCGGCTCCTCGCAGAATACTTGAGCGCTGAACCAAACACCCGTGGGGATGTTCTACGAAAATTGGAGAAGCAGCTGGGATCGTTCTCGCCCGAGAATACCACGCTGCCTATCGTCGCGGCGACAATTTACCTCCATGAAAACGACATTGATAGCGCTCTGAAGGTATGGTGGTGGTGGAAGGCGCAGCTGCCGCAGGCCCGATTTCAGGTTCTCATTGGCTTCGGAGGGCTTTCGGATTTTCCTTCGAGTGAGCGGATTTTCCTTCGATGCTGACAGAATATTCGCTCTACAGGTTCTGTATAACTGTGACACCTTGGAAGCGATGGCGCTTTCCCTTCAATGCTATATTCAATCCGATCGGCTGGATCTAGCGACGAATGAAATGAAGAGGTAGGCCACAAGATCCTTGGCTTTCACGCTGAAAATAATCGATTCTCTGGCTGTCGCTATAGAGCTAATCGGGGAGAGCTGAGTTGCGGCGAGGCAGGTCCGCAAAAGCTAGTCTAATCAGTTCTGCACTTCAGAATGGTGGCAAAGGACGAAGATGCATCACTGACCCAGTTGTGCTCAGGCTGGCTGTATTTAGCCATAGGCGGCGACAAACTCCAGGAGGCATTTTACATATTCACGGAAATGGCTGAGAAAAATTCCAAAACTCCACTCTTGTCTGTGGGTCTAGCCAGTGTCCTGATTGCGCAAGGTAGGAGGGACAGCTCTTACCGGCATTGATTACGAGTGCATCCGAAATCCTATGGATTGTCAGAGTTTACAGGAGTCGTTCAAATTCAATCAACTCCTCAGGAAAATGCGAAGAAGCCGATTCCGTGCTGGCTGAATCATTGGAGAAGGATCCTAATCATCTTGAGACGGTCATCAATCAAGTTGTCGTTTCTCAGTTTCTTGGGAAGAGCCCCGAGGCGAGTTCCATTCCCCGCATCAATGAGCTTTAGGACTCCAGATGACAGATGGATAGATCACTGCAAGAAACTCTGCTCTCTGAGGGAGGATGACTGTTTTCTCTCTTGCAGGTTTGCACCAGACTTCTGTCGCAGCTGAAAAACTCCAATCAGAGCCATCCGTTCGTTCTCGATTATCAATTGAAGGAGCAACAATTCCACTCATTATGTCAGTCATTTGCGAATTGAACCTTACCCCCCGTGTGTTTTTGAGCGTGTTTGAATAAATGTCGCCCCAAGTCGTACACCCCAAGTCGTGTAGAATACCCTCACCTCTTAAATTCCCGGCCGTTCGAGCATCAGAACTTCTCTCGTGCATTCTTCATCGTCGAGGGCGGTGAGCGAAATCAGATTTTGGTATTCCAAGCTCGTTTCACCCAGTAAACCTATCGTGACCTTCGACCTACCAGGTGATCTCTGGATACCGCTCGCAGCATGGTAGACCCAAGTATACGGGGATCGACCGATGGGGCATACAGTGTCGTTGTCAGACTGATCTGCGTCTCCGAATGGATTAGTCTCGATGAATACCTGAGCCCTTCCCGTGAGTCTCATCCCTCACCCTTCCGTAGGTTCCCCTACCTAGCGATTTCGGCCGACGAGTTTTCGCTTGTCCCGCGACCGGGGAGTCACTCGTGGAACCTCCGTCCTCTATTTCGACACGCTCCATGCAGATGAGAATCTCGGTGCCACATTGCATCTGTGTGAAGGTACCTTATGTGTATAAACGGCATCCCATTGGCGGGACCAACCTCAGACTCATTTCGACCAACTCGACGGAGAGCCCCCCGATTTATTACGACACAGATTCCTCGAATACAAAATGTGGACGGTCAACGCTGAATGAAATGGATAAAGCCTAGGTTGCCATCGGTAGATCGTTGAGGCAGCATGGTAGAATCTCGATGGGGTTCCTCGAGGATGAATCGAGAGGCGAGAATATCAACTCTTATGCACAACTTTCAGTAATTATCCGGATTCGGTGGTGCAGTATTCCGTCTCGATGATTCGTCGGATACCTGTTGCTTCGAAGAGAGCTGTTGGCTGGCGATTTCCGCCAGAGCTTTTTGCACTTGTGCCAGCAAACATTCCCCTCGCATCACGACTTCTTGCAAGCGATTGGCGGCCTCATTATTCTCGATTTCAAGCTTTTGGAGATTATTCGCCTGGAATATATGAGGTAGAAGATTTCGATCCCGAAACGGCTCCGCGTGTTCGATGCATGGATCCTGTATTCGAGCCCGGCTGACTCAGGCAGTCCCGATGCTGCTTGTTAAGCAATTTTATGACTGCTCGAGCTCTCTTCGACTCACCTGCAATTCTGGGGCAGCTTCCTCTCCGGGAAGAGATTCGATCAAAACGTCCATGTCTTTGGCAGTCCGTGCGATCATGGTTGCGAAAAGTTGCGCGTAATCTGAACCGAAACAGGGCGATTATCGCGCCTGTAGCTAGCTAGTCGTTAAAGAAGAGTTTTCCGCTCCGATGTCCCCGATTCTTCCAAAGGACTCACCTTCTTGTGGTTGGGAGCTGGGCTTGCCCGTTTTTTCGAACTCGGGGAATGTAGAAGGCTGAGCGAGCTGTTGGAGGATTCCGATACTGTTGCAGAAATTCTCGGCTTGCTGAAATCAAAAATTGTGATCAGACAGTCCATGGGGCCTCATTCCCGGAAAGATCATCGAGGCCCGGCTGAATATCGCGAATCGTCGCGTTGACTCTGCCCTGCACGCGCTTCTGCCCCAGCGGTATTCGAAGGCTCAAAAAGACAGAATATGTATTCGAAAGTGCTCACCAAGTTGACGGAGTCCTGGAGCTGTGTCAGGCGGTCGGCCATCTCTCAGGACAGCTAGTCGGGAAAACGGCCGAGAAGAACTTGGGAGCCCCGTATGTTTCCACTCTATCGCAGAATCGACATGTCAAGCCGTCTTCGAGAGGGAATCCCGGTCCAATGATTTGGTCAAAACCACAATGCTCAACATTTCCCGAGTTCACTGTGACGAATAAATATTTTTCTTCTCGGCTCGGCAATAATTCTCTCACACCATGCGCCTCCTCTCCTTTGTCTGCTCTCGTCCTATACATGAGCACGAAAGATTGGATGTGTCCCGATCCGTAGCTTGGCGTGAGAGGAGTGCCCCGGAGAGAGCAGAGAGCGTAACCAGCGGCGGTAGACCCCTTCTCCCGAATCCGTTCCGTAGTTCCGTCTTCAATCAAAGTAAGCTCCTCGGCGAACTTCAGAGGCACGGAAATTCTGGAATATCTCGAATCAGAGGGGGGACTTCCCCGGATATTCCAAAGATGAGAAGTTTCCCGGTCCTCTCTGACCGGTGGGGATGCTCGGACTTTCGAAACGAGGTCTCAAGCGGAAAAGGCTCCCGGAAGGAAAATGCCCCCGATGTGGTGTACTCTTACTAGAATGTTGACCTCGTCAAAGACGCATCGTACGATGAATTGAGCTCTACAACTCTTCACGACCCCGGTCATCTAGCCGGCTCCCATTGACTTCGGCTTTGTACGCAAAACCGAAATCGGCTTGCTGGCTCGCTCCTCCTCTGAAAACTCCGAGCTTCAATCGAGCCTTCGCGAACTTGATCAAGCTCCGCAGACAGTGCTGTCGTTATCGACCGTAGATTCAGCTTGCACGAAGCCAAAGACCCGAAAAATAGGGGGTTTCTCCCGATGGGAAGCTCGTTTCCCTGCTCGATGAATCGCCTCTGCTTGAGAGCTTCTCGTCTCATGGTATCACCCTCGACATCCCACTGATGTCAGCGAAACTTGGAAAGAACCCGACAATTAGAGAAGAGACTGGAAAGGTGCCCGACATTCATTTGAGGCTCGGAAAGTCGCGCCCTCCGAACGGCGGAATCACGGTATGCGGCATGTGCTTCTGTGGGGCTCAAATCGACGACGGTATGGTGCTCTTACTCGGTCGGAAAAAGAATGGTAGAGTAGAGGGCACGCGGACACCAAGAAACGAGAAGAATCACGAGGCGGGAAGTTTGGCCGTTCCCCTCCCCCACGCGGGGGAAGCTCGGACAGGTTGAGGCAACGAGGGAAATGGAGTGAGGGATATGTGGGGCTGAAAATATCGGAATGAAGGAGACGATGAACGTCGCGGACAATAAGATCCCGTGCTCCCGCAGGAATCTCGAGAAGTGGTGAATGAAGAGAAGTTTAAGCTGTAGATTGAGTTCCTGACTCCGCGTTATCGATACCAGTTGACATGTTGCTCGATGGCTTCGGAAAATGAACTCACGCCCTAGAAATGCTGATGAAGTCGCTTCAAAGTTCAGCCAATGAATGGTGTACGCCGTACGGCAAGTCGTTTGAAGGTACAATCCCATGGAACTCTCGGAAGCCGAAATCTCGTTCGCGATCTCCTTATCCGATTCGTAGAAAAGGGATCCGTGACCCTGGATATCCCTCAGGAATACCTCTCCGAGTGGACTCTCTGAGCGAAAATAATAGTCGGCGTTTTGGGAGTTTCCATGATGATCTTTGTCACCATCTATTCTCGAGGCTTTATTCGGCGTCTGTTCTCGCGATTGCGAGCCCCGCGTCGATCTGCGCAGTCTAAGGACGCCCTCAACATCCATCATCGCCTTTAAACTTCGCTCTCAGAAGAAATTTGTTTACGAAGCACTGACTGTGTCGCGTTTCCAAACGATTCGGAAAGACTATGATTTGCCCTTCGAGATACCATGGCTAGATAGCTCATCTCACGAATGCATTCGTTCCCGCTTGCACTGTCTCGAAACTTTTGAGGTTGCAATAATTGTCAATTCCTATCGCCCGCGTTTATCACAGTGGATTGAGCCTACGGTCCTGAAGCATCACACTATTCGCAGGGTGCGGCGTCTGAGGGAACATAGTGAATCGTTGTAGGCTAGATGAGCACCCGTGGGTTCGACGCTCCCTCATTGGAAAGAGAAACCAACTCGAAAGGTTCATTGCATCGATTTGGGTGGCCTGGCTTCGTTCCCTAAATGTAAGCGAGTGGATGCGCAGGAGGCAGCCATCAATTGAATCTCCTCCCTCCACTCGCGTCGGATGTCGCGCTCCGAACACCTCACTACATGGCGTTTCTGGTCAATTTAATGTCTAGGGTACAGCCCAGAGAATTCCCTTCGTTCATTGCGGATTCACTCCAGCGAATCGATGGGGGTATCCATCAACTTGAAAGCTTCGATGTACCTGTAAGAGCAGATCATCGATCACAGCGGATTCACAGATTCTCAGCTCCTTCGAGATCGGAGGGGAAAAGTCGGTGTTCTTCAGTCATCAACCATAACTCACTGGAAATAAAGGGAGCGCGCGATGAATACGGAACATCCGATTCCACAATGCCACAGCTGATGAGATGAACCCACGAAGTTCAGTCTTCCGGGAAACAATCTGGAATAATTTGTTAGAGAATCCAGTAGTACAATATATTCGGGATTGAAATCGGTCTCAACGAGTTCCAAAAGCGGAGCGGGGGACTCACCTTTCAGGGACCTTAGTTTCGTAGATGATGTAGCTTGCTCCCAGCAAGCCTATCACAATTATGTGGTGCGGGAGGGTATACTTCACAACAATGCTGCCGAGACCGCCTTGCAGAATAACATAGTGAACTATGGGCACGATGCTGAACATGACGAAGCCGCCAATCCAGATTGATCGGGATTCATCGTAATGCTCATGAGCGAATTTTTCGTGGAAGCACATAGATATCGGAATCAAGGCGATGATCGACATAATGGTCGCGTAGAAACTTATCCAGAAGGGAATAGATCGAAACTGGAGGAACAGGAACCCGACTCCATACGCGTAGACGGACGCCACGATTCCCACGAAGTCCCAGAAGTACCAATAACGATGGCAACGATAACAGCAACAATTGAAAATGTGATATATCGAGCTGAAAAGCAGCATTGCCATATAATTCACGATCATGACGCCGCTGAGGATTTTGTCGAAAGAGTTGAATCCGATAGAGGAATAGTTGAAGAGTAAGTCCAACGTGTACAGGACTAAAATGCCGATAAGAGCCACGAAGTTCGTCCATATATTAAGGGTTTCATTATTCCAGAGGAAAATTCCTCGTATGCATTTCTCCTTTGATCTGAAGGTGCGATAACCTTCTGTTATGTAGGGATTGTTCTTCATGAAATGTCTAGCGTTCGCAAAGTCCGTTGTGAACGGTTTAGATTCGTCATCAGTGCCACAGGCGTCTTCAGCTGACGGCGCCCCAGGGGGTCGCTCTGTCAAGTATCCTGAGTCGCGATGAAGTGTTTCTCCCGTGCGCTGAATCTCTGCACAAGCGCAATGAATAGATCTGTTTCTGCACCCGAGGCACAGACCTCCAGAATGTGATCCCGTCGACTTTTTCCGGTTACGCGTTGCATCCTGAGAGAGAACTTCTTCAGAACTGCATCGGTGCGGAACGAGGTTCTTTCGCTTTTCTGATTGAAGATTAGGCATGCTGCTGCCGCGTAGAAGCTGGGTCTCGGAACACTGTTTCGTTCGCGTCGGGCCCTCGACGGACACGGATTCTCGAATCAGCGACTCTCCCTCTTCTTCTTCAGGTATCGCAGTGTAGTAGCGAATGTGCACCGAGCTGTCGGTTTCCTCAGCCTTAGCGTAGACACTCCGTTCCGAAACGTCGCAATGTGTAAGAGCGATTGTGGAGGAATTGCTTCGATTGCGAATGGATGAGAATCCCGAATAGAGGCCAAACGAGATGACTGTACTCAGGATGCGTGCGAGACACTGAGGACGATGCACGTTTCTTATAGATTCCTGCTGCGGCATTGAGAGGAGAACTTGGGGAGCCAGGGCCGAGGGGGCTTATGACCGGCGCCAGCGCCGATCCAGCTCACGAACAATGACTTTTGGCAAATGAGGACACCATAGTGACTCGGAAAAGTCGAGATCGAACCGCAGATTTCGGAGCTCGGTTAAGCGCTCCGTCGTCGAACACAGGTACACTTTTGCTCTCGCGCTCCCGAGTGAAAGGGCACGACGTCTGCCCCGAACTCCTGGCTGATGTTGACAATCTGGCTCCGGGGAGAGACGTGAATACTCTAGACCAGCGGTTCCCAACCTGGGAGCCGCGGCTCCTAGGGGAGCCGCGGGACTTTTCTAGGGGAGCCGCCGAACCTGGTAGCCGCGGCTCCCCTAGGAGCCGCGGACGAATTTCTGGTGTAGGTCCGGGCCGTCGGGGTTTGTCAATTCCAAGGGAAGGTTCCGAAACGGATCGACTTCATCTGCCACGGTTGTGTTCCCGCCATTCTACCCAACTCTATCGAGGAGTGAACGAAGCTAAAATAAAATCTCACTCGCTTTCACACCACCGCACGGAGCACCGTTTGTTTCCTTGTGTCTTCCCCGCAGAGAACACTTCATCCAGCACTAAGCTTTTTCCCGTGAGCTTCGAGAAGCTCAACTCTTCTCTTCCGTCGAGAGAGATTGGACTCATTTGTTAGAGAGCTCTGGTATGCCCGCGAGGCTACCTTCTCCAGTGAGGAGCTGCTTGTCTCCGGAGATTCCCATTCAGTCTCTTTAACGGGGGATTGACGGGAGGGAGGCGGAATATTTGTAAACAATATATGTACATGCAAGTTATGAGTGCCGGAATTGAGCTGCGAATGGTCCTCTTAGGGGAAAAAATGGGAGAGCAGGTAGGAGCCGCGGGAGCCACGTGGGCACTGGGTATCCTGGGAGCCGCGGGAGCCGCGTGGGCACTGGGATCCTGGGAGCCGCGGGGGAATTCTGGGTTCGCTAGGGAGCCGCGGAGCCAAAAAGGTTGGGAACCGCTGCTCTAGACTATCGATTTCTCAACGCGAAAGAAGAATCTCAAGTGCGACTATTCTCTACGGTTTCAGGAGGCTTGTAGGTCAATTCTTGGGCAGCTCGGATTCCGTATCCCGGAAAATTACTCGGCTTCATTCCGAAGTTTTACTGAAAAAAAAAAGAATCAGACGATCCATGAGTCCCGATGCGAAGGTTGCTCATATCCCCCCCCCTGGGGGACCACCGATACCCCAAAGGATTTCCACCGGGACGTTGAGCCATGAGGAAGATCAGACGTCGTCGTCTCCTTGTCGATCTCAAGAACGCAAAGACTCGCTCGGGCGCGCGATCCCCAGAGACCACCGTCGAGTTTCCCTCTCCATAGAGGAACAGTTCGTTTTGAATCATTGGCGCGTGGCGATAGTACACATCAGAGGAATCCCCAACACTCCGTTCCAAGAATTCCGGGGGGGGAATGTGACGAACGGACTGGGTCTATTGCGCATTCACAACATCCACACCACGTTATCCTACCCCACAGACATACTTCCTCTTCATAACCAACCCAATCACTTCCCTCAGAGAGACCAGAGAGACTGAATGGGGTAGCTTCGGATCAAGGATCCATATTTATTCAATTCCTTTGTTAATCAGTGTATCATATAATTATAATCATATAATCATCATCAGTGTATCTCCAGGAGAGATAAGAATAAACCAACAGGAAGCCGGGTCGCACTCAACCAGAACACAGACACACATCAACGGCGGTCGATCATCGACAACTTCCCCCGCTCACGGCGCCAGAGTCAATCAGTCAGGCAGCCAGCTGATGGAGAAGTCGAGCAGCCGACACACACACACTCACTGCCAGTCGACCGAGAGCAAGGTCGAGGACCGGTACACGATCACTATCGCTACCTGCTTCAGAACCTTGTCCACTCGCCCCAGGGGTTCAAATCCCCAAAGCAGTGCAGGACAGTGGCTAGGCCAGGGATCAGACCCGCTAGCATTCATCACGAACATTCTCAAGCATAGTGCGCCCGCTTCCTGGATCTTTGTTTCGGATACTTCAGCGTCTTCACTCGATCATCAAGGATAGTGTGTCACACTCTGGATTCAATCTCAGGATTCTGCGACACCTGCCAAACTGCGAATTCAATGAGCTCTTCCCCTCTCGGTCGCCGTCAATCGTTTGAGCGCGTGAAAGAGCGATGGCTCTTCGTCTCGGGTTCGCACGCACACAAGGAAGATTCACATAGTGGGAAATTAGAAGCGCTAATGAGGATTTTATTCTGCTGAGGAAAATGTTTATCGAGCGGTCTAGCGAAAATTCCGGGATCTGAAGTCGAGTTAATGTATTATACTGCGAGCGAAAGACCAGAAATCGAATATTTTGATTCATTGACTGTGGACAGCCTCGATCGTTTTCGGTGGGCATGCTCCAGTGACGGAAGAACGAAGGACCGACCCTTGAACTGTGCTGAATACTGGACATAAATAATAATTATATGGCCCAGCTTCTGTTTTCTCGAAACCCGAACTGACCCCACACCTGATGAACGCGAGCGCTTGTCGTGACCGCTAAACACATGTTTTCGATACCGCACGGAAGATCCACCAAATGATCAGGATAAATAATTCTCCTGCTCGTCAGCCGATTTTGAAGGGAATAGCACAGCTCGTTCATCAATCTACGTCGCGAGTGGCTTCTGCTGATAGCTCCTAATCACGTTTGAATAATTTCTTCGGTCTCTGGTCGATGATGACGCGGGTAGGTGATGGATATTCTCCCGTCGCACAGTGGATCAAAATGAGTTTTTAGGTGGACAAAAGTCATCTCGGAATTTTCGTACCAACTGATAGCTCGGCATGAAAAGCGATGTCTGAAAGTCGGAAAACCATAGAGATCTCGGAATTTCCTGCTGCTGCTACGAAATAAACAACTACCGAATCAGAAGTTGGAATTCGGGCATCATGTGACTCCTTTTCCTCTAATCAATGAATTTCAAAAACAAACCTCCACCCTTTCCGGCGGGGATGGAGGTTTGTTCTTGGCTCAGTTCTCGTCCGGATCTTGAGTTTTAACGAGTTTCGTACCGGATCAGACTTGTTTGAGGTTGCTTAGAAGGATGTGATATCTCTCATGGATTCTTCCGAATTTTGTCAAACTTCGCGATACCAAAAGTATAGAGTCGCCTCGCGGCCCTGGGAGCTGTCAAGACTGGGACACTCATCAGACCTCCGGCAATCAGAAAAATAAATATTGTCACCCGGTTTTACCTGGTTACCGAATAATAATTTATTTTCGTCACCATGAAAATCTCCATTCACGAATGAGAAGCATAATTCCTTGGAGACACAGAGACCATAAAACGCCGAATTCCTTTATTGGACGCCATCGTTGGACGTTCGCGGTTTGCACGTCAATGTGCAGATATCGGCAGCACATGCGCGTACTGCAGCAACGGTATCCGCTCGTGTAAGCAAAGTTCGCATTCATACTCCTAGTGGTGCGGTAAACTCGAGGACCTCTGAAGGAAAAGTCATCGAGCGTTGACCCGTAAGTAGCAGCTTAACTGAGGGTCGACCCAGAGATTGAAGTCGGGTCCTCGGAGGTCAATGATGACACTTCAAGCACAGAATGTACGGATGACACGGAGATTTCAAGCGACTCTTCGAGTGATTTCTGTTATTGACTCTAAGAAATAACAGAATGTATTATGATCGCCTAAACCGTGATTGGTCAGTTTTTTCTTGTATATCCCGACTCGGAGACACTTCGCAAAGCGAAATTTCACGAAAAATAATTTTGTCCACCTAGAAATTCATTTTGATCCACTGTGGGATGGGCCGGAAGGGCACATTGCGCACCCCCAGCCGACGACGTCCCTGGAGCCGATCTCGATCGAGCAGCTGACCGAGCTCCTCGGGTCTCGGCGGAAGACTCGGCGTCTAGATATGTGAGTTTTCCATGTCCATATTTATCATCTTACTCTGATTCTCCTGGACAACCGCGTCCCGCTGATCGAGTCAGTCTGAGGACAATCTTGCGCATTTTAGCCGGCACACGTGGTCCAAGAGGTAGCCGCCGCCACCTTTTTGAGGGCCGCCTCTGGGGTACATGATGAGTGTTTCGCCGGTTTCTGCTATAGCTGAGAGATAATGTGTCTCGGCCACCTCGGAGTGGAAATCGCGGAGAGAAAGAGGAGAACTTCCCATAGCACACCGAGATGTCTGTAGCTCTGAAGCTTTATGTTCAGAATCTCCCGCAGTCTCGACCCGCAATTATCTGTGTGTAGTCATCATTCTATCTTGATCTCAGGTGGGACTCCGCTGCCGTCGGACGGCGACGCAGTCGACTCAGGATCGTATTTGAACGCGGTAATCAGCTTAGTTGTAGGCTCAAATAGGACCGGGAACG
Source organism: Galendromus occidentalis (assembly GCF_000255335.2). Lineage (NCBI taxonomy): Eukaryota > Metazoa > Arthropoda > Arachnida > Mesostigmata > Phytoseiidae > Galendromus > Galendromus occidentalis. The sequence continues at coordinate 2,631,591 of NW_003805512.1, forward strand.
GTGGAAGTTTCGAATCGATACTTGACGTTGGAAGGAACGGCTCCCTGCTCATTAGGAATCGCAGTCAATCTAATTAAAATATTTTTTCCCCGAGCAGGACCCGATCTGCATATGCGCAGTCGGTTGCGCGGGCCTCTTCATCTCCTTCGTCATTTCTGCGGCCTTGGGTAAGTGCTTTGAGAACTCGTGAGAAATTTCTTCGTAGACATTTGTCCGTTCTTGTTTAGAACAGCGGAAGCAAATCATCATCGCGTGGGGAGCCGAGCCTTTCTCCGACCCGACTGAACGGAGTCGACCAGTTGAAAATATCTTAGTCATGGGTCGTGGTGCCTTATCTATAATTCGTCGATCCGCAAGCAGCGGATCCGACCAACGTGCTTGCCTTCCGCGTGTTAATATGGATGAAAAGATACCAAGTAGTTTTATTAATACACAAGTTATACATCAATCAGATTTAGATGAGCTTATCTGTCCCCACTCTAGTCAGGCCTTACGGCAATTCCAGAGCGGGTCCCTTGTAAGCGGCCATGGTTGCCATGACGGAAGCATTACCTCTCTGTACGCAAATTGATAGCCGTTGGTAGAGGTACTCTCGCGCTCGCCTACATCCCGTCGCTTCTTCGATTAACTGACCCACTGTGTTCAGCAGTCTCTGCGTTACGGGGCCAGGGCCGCCGAGAGTCTCGAACGCCAGCGGGCACTTGACGTAGTTCGCGGCGAGATCCTCGTTCTTCTGGAAGAAGCGGCTCGGTTCTAATTTTCGTGTTTTTCCCAGTCCACAGGTATCTCTGATCATTGCGGATTCACTACAGCGAAATCCGACGAAAAGCTCGAAGCATGCGGTTCCCCTGTAACAGCCAGTTGGATTTCGGAGGAGAGCCAGCTTGAATGGGTTCTCCGGAGATGCATGTCGGCGGATAGACACGGGGAAGGGAAAAGGGGTTGAGAGAGAGAGCCGTCAGTGGCTAGAAGTGACAGCCAGCAGATTGAGAGACCGTAGCTGACGACTGGCAACTGAGGAGCCGGTCGAGGATCGGAAAAAAGAAAATAAAGTAACGAGTCGGACGGTGATTATCAGTGCGTTGTCCCTCCCCTCTGAGAGGATCCAGGTATACGTCCCTACCGGACTGTTACACCCCTAAGGCGCGTGCAATACGAACCCGAAAAGAGTCTCGCTTCTCGGAAGTCTGTCTTCGCGACATCGTGGGAATACAGGGACGGAGAAGTGGTCATCATTCGCAGAAGACAAGCTTAGCCTTCGTCTGGTGTTCTACCTGCTTGTTCTGGGGCTGAATGCTTTGTTCAGTTCAAGCTCAAGGCTGGAGGTCACCATAAGGCACCGGCAGTTAATCTGATCAGCGCTATCATCAAACATTTGTCCGATGATTATTATTGATCAGCCGAAGCTGGACGAATCGTAGCGCCGAAATCCGATATCCTTGGCGCCGTCGAGACTCTAAAGTGTTATATGAAGGACTTGCTCACAGGACAGCCTGTGATCGTTCACTGAATCAAGCGTGGATTTAATTGATTGGCCAGGGGGAGAAATCATCCCATTATAGTTTCTGTGGTGAGAATAAACGGGCATCCCCAGGATATATTTTCAGTGATTCTCCTAAGATTACCTCTGGATCATCACGATCGAAGCGGATCGAATCGCCGACTTGCTCACCCGCCCACTACACTACAGTGCAATTCCGCAGGGGTAATCCTCCGATTGTGATGGCGAACCTTATGGGGAATGGCACTGAGTGAGTCGGATTCATGTGAGCGATATGATCTACGATGGCGGAAGAGTCTGACAGAGAGCCAGCCGGCGCATCGTCTAAGTCCCAGTGTCCGAATCTGATCGCACATATCGTCTAAATGATTGTCCCTCCGGCATTCCGCGGTGGTGAACGGAAATACATCGGAGCGCTTTCTTTAAGATCAGATTCATTGTAGGATAATTCACCTTGCGATTCCCGCGGAGGTTACGACAAGGAGATGTCGATCCACTTCTCCGTATCTCCCCTTGGGGGCATCTACGAGAGCGACAGAAAGATTGGGGCCGGGAGCGAGATCTCCGGGAGAGCTCTCCACGTCCTAGTCCAGATTTCTGGAGACGAACTTGTCTCGACCGATATGTCCGCGGGTCTCACTCCATCTTGGTCGCTCACAGGAGTTCGAGAACAGCTGTGATACGATGTCTGGCGCAAGGTGCGATGGCAGGGAGCCCATTCCTTAGTGCATCGAATCATGATATATGATTTTCACGAATGCTGCCCGACCAGAGGATCCCTCAAATCATTTTCGGATTCTCCCTTCATCGGGTCCGATATACTCTTCTCAATTCTAACGCTCGGGGAAGATTTCCGGGGAACAAACCCGGTAATTGAATCGGCGAAGAGCTTTCCCGGTCGGAGCCCTCTGTCGAAACCGTATTGTTGATTCGTAGATCGCCTCGCATTCTTCTCGAGTGCTTCTACGCAGAGTCCATCATGCGCGTATGAGGGTTATGTAACAGCGATGAAGATGCGCTTTTGTCTTCGATTAACGTTGTATAAAAGGGTACGAGTCGGACCATGTTCCCCCCAATGAGCACCTGTCGATATAATGGATCATTCACTCGAACCGAGGTATTCGAAAGCTTTTTCTCACGACAGTTATGAGAGTCGCATCAGACACAAGCTTCAGTCGGTCTGAACATCTCAGATCGATTTTAATCTGACTGATGATCCAAATGTTTCTGAGCAGCACTGGAAGGCCAGAGGAACCTCTAGACAGAGTAATGTTTGCGGCACTTAATTCCAGGAGCTCTTCGGTTTACATGGAAGAGGCGAAAGATGGCCCTCTCTTGACCCTGAACATCTTGCCCCTAACTGGGCTTCAAATACAAAAGCGCGCCAAGTGGTCACGGAGGCGAACTGTACCTCATTGGATGAGAGAAAGTCCCCCGAATAAACAACTGAAGAGAAAAGAAGCCGTGATTCCTCGCTGCACGAGCCACACATTGGAATCAGGATTGCTTTGAGTGCTCGAGAGTTGCTCCGAAAGGTGAGATAGGATCAGTGTCCGCCCAGTTTTGCCGATTCAGATGCGTGAAATCGATCCGACGTCGGTGCTCCGTCTCGAGCTCCGGCACCAGGCTTGTTCAAGAGTGAGTTGCTCCATGCAGCGATTCTTTTCGGAAAACCTACGGAGAGCAGTGAGACTGGAGGGGGCGATAAGATCATATATGTTCCCGCTGTGTCACGTCCTCGGTGGAATTGCATCGTGCAAGAACTAGCTGAGATGCCGAACGTTTATTTCTGAGAAGGCGATCATCAAGCCACCGAAACGGACGCACGGGGGGTGACCTCTCGACGAATGTCTCGGATCGCCGTCAGTCTGAGCTCTCATTCCTGTCGAGATCTTGATCTGATTGAAGGCCTCTCCGAGAGAGGGTGCGAGTGTCGCCTCAAAAAGCGTCGCTCTAGCGAACTCCGAGCGCTCCGATCTCCCACTTCAGGGGTGACCTCAACTTCAGTCAGCCACCTTTCCCGAGGTGAAAGCGATCACCTTAACCTCAGTTCTGATTACTGTGAGAAAGTTTGGAGTAACGTGATTTTCTCGATTCATTTAGGATGAAGGTCTTCGTGATTTTTTGCTTGCTGGTGCCCATGAGTTTAGCGGCGACGAGGGTAGGTGTTCTTTCTTATCAGTGGCTTCATTTGGCTCCGGCAGAGCCCCCGGATTCATTCATGAGAACGCTGATAATATTTCAATGGGCTATCGGTTCCGATTGCAGACGAGACGAGCGGCGTACGATTTCGCAGATGGCGTCGATGAAGTCGTGGGGCAGGTTCGCACTACCTTCCAATGCCCTCAACGATACGGCTATTTCGCTGATGTAGACAACGACTGCAAAGTGTACCATGTCTGCAATCCTATCAGGGACTCTCAGGGTGAGTTCGACCAACACGGTCGTGAACGATCCGAAGAGCTCAAGAGTGAGCCAGGCTTGACGGGCAAGAATTGCTCTAGCTGTCCGACCGTAAATCCGTGAATTTAATGGAATTTCGTATAAAATTGGCCTGGCCGGAGGGATCTAAAAATGAGAGGAATTCGTGCAGCATTCTCTCTATTCGGAGACCTTGATAACGACGGGTGTAACGGCGTTGCACTGTGAAATCATAAGCAGTGGTAAAATACTCGTTGCCTATTCGGCGCATTCATTGTCCCCTTCATGTGTGACCCTTCCGGTTCAAAGGCGACCCAGGTCCAGCCATCGTCCATGTCCAGAGCAAGAGCATCAGACAAACCAGCTCACGCTGGCCGTCCGGCCGACCGACCGACCGGCCAGCCACCCGAGCGTCAAGCCGACCAAGCGTTCAACTTTGCGATTGTCTTATCCCTGTTACGAAAATGACGAATCGCACGAAAGCGGCATTTATTCTAAGTCCTCTTCTAAATGCTCAGCACATCGTAAAACACACAACATATTCTCGCTTGCTATAGATTCGTTCCTACGAATGTACGTTCCGTGGGAATGACGCAGAATCGTGGCTCGCCGACGACCCGATTCGATATCCGACATTATCTAACACGGCACAACCTCGATCCACAGATAATATCCAAGAGGTTCAGCACTTCTCATTCTTCTGCGGGAATCAAACGGTTTTCGATCAGCTTACCCTCACGTGCTCTCATCCGGAGGAAGCGGTGCCCTGCCCGAACGCGCCGGATTTCTTCTACGTGAACGATAAGTTCGGAGTTGAAGAGGCTCCGTTCTTGATGGACACGGACGTCGAACGCGCAGCTCCATTGAAACCGGGTTACAAGGGGACCGGATCCCCGGCCTACGCCGCGAGCAGTCGACAGGACGCTTACGTTTCGACCCCCGGCGCATTTCATCAGGAACAGAACGAGCCCCAAGATGATCACGTTCCTTCGAACACACTTCACTTCGGGCAACGGACTCAGAGATCCACTGATTATTACTAGAATAAATCTGGAATATCCAAATAAGTTCCTCTCACTTCGGACTCAAGTCTTCTCCTTTGTTTTTCCGCCCACATCGGGGGGTTTTGTGGGCGCTCAGCAGCTAGGTTTCCATCTGGTGAATACCCGGCTCGATCGTAAGGTTAACTTTGATTCGGATTTCGATCCTACGGATCGCGTAGAGAACGCGCCGGATTGAAGAAACAGGCGTTTGGATTGATATCCTGCATCTCACGGTCGACCATAGAGCTTGTGAGAAATTTCCCATCCCATCGCGGTCTCATGCCCTTGTGGGGATGCTGGAATTCGATTGCTCCGTGGGGGAAACTGCCCTGGGTTATGAACGCGTCGAGTCGAGAACATCACTCCTCTGATGTAGCAGATGTTTATTTTCGTTCCTCTACAAATATGTGATGATATCAGTGGTCATGGTTGCTAAGGTAGCTGCACTGTTTTCTTTCTTACAGAATAAATTAGAATAAATAGAGTCCGATAGTCGAAATCGATCTCTCAGTCGTGCATGTTCACAGACGATAGAGAAGTTCCGACTGGTTGCAGTCATCTCCGACGCAGTCAGTCGAATTAGTCCCGGGGTTCTCTGGACACTCGACAGTCCCGTCACCTTTGGCTAAGCAAGGAGGCTTCTCGCTGGTTGAATCGGTCGCTGGCGTTTCGGTCGATGTCGCGGGAGCCGCTGTTGATTTTGAAAGAAATCAATTTATATCATGCGTTCGTCATCAACCGGTGAGGGGACTGCTTCTATGCAAGCCCAGGATGAATTTACAGAGAGTCGCACGGGCGATCGGAGACGAGAACGCCGAGAGTCCGAGGTTTTGATGAGCGTAACTCACCTTTGTCACAGAGCCTGCCAGCCCAACCCGGATTGCAGACGCATTCCCACGGTTTAACGCAGCTGCCATGAACACAACCAGGATACGGGACGCATTCAGTGCACTTTGGTCCCGTCCACCCAACGCGACATCTGCACTCTTCGGGTCTATCACAGAAGCCGTTCTCGGGATGGCAGTCAACGGAACAGGTCGCTGAAAGGGAGCTCAATCGTCAGATAACGTCAGATGATTGTCTACGCTGCGTAGTCGAGTGGGACCTTCTTCTAGCTCGAATTCGCCCTTTCTTGATGAGATTTGAATGCGGTGCACTGAATTCAATGGGAGCGGATACTAACACTTACGAAGATGACAGAACAGACCGGTCCAGCCGGGTTGGCACAAACAGTCCAACGGTTTCGTACAGTAACCATTTATGCAGCCCGGGAGCGGCTTGCACTGGTCGCAGTTATTTCCAGTCCATCCGAAGCGGCACCTAGACAGTGAATCGATATTGCACAAGCGATACAGAGCACGAATTTGGTGTCGAGTACCGACCCGAATTACACGACCGAACTTCCGCAAAAAAATTACTCACGAGCAGGTGTCCGGCCGATCGCAGAATCCTCTGGTCGGATGGCACTGCTTTTTGCAGATGGCTGAAAATTTCAGGAGCATATTCTGAGCAGACTTCTTCTGACGGAGGCAAACTACAGACTATTACGCACACTTGGTCGACTGCGAGATTCTATCGCTCTACATACGTCGTTGACAGAAGAGTCCACTCCAGCCTTCGTCGCAATTACATTCGAAGGGGTTGCTGCAGGTCCCGTGCAAACAGCCCGGGAATTTTATGCACTCCGTGCAATTCGTTCCTTGCCAGCCGCGCATACACCTGATGAAGGCGCAAGTGTTCATCTATCTCAGCAAAAGACATCTCCCTTCAAATGTGAGAATCATCGAGAAAGAAACGGGCATGATTACCGGCATTCACCAGGTTGATTGCAGTATCCATGTTCAGCACTACAACCTTCTCTGCATTCCGCCTTATCACATTCCAGACCGGACCAGCCTTCCGAGCATATTTTCCGGCCTCCTTCGGTGCAATTGAATCTGAAAACAATATTGAAGTCTTCGAGCCGAGGCTTCGCGGGATAAACACGACTTCCGCTCAGTTATCGACTAAAATAGTACCTGGCATTGACGTCATTCAGTCCCGGGCAAGTTTCGACGCAGGTAGCTCCTGTATAGCCTTCGCTACAAGAAACTCGAAACTCGATCGACATTCGGCCCACCTGCGGATGGAGGGATTTCTTCGTTTAGAGCGCGAGAAGAGGAATCCATTTCATCTTCAACTGTATCGGAGGACCGAAAGTCTGTATTCGCACCTTAGAGTCCTCTTTCCAGTTCACCGGGGCTGAGCCGACCGGTAGACTTTTGCGGACCACAAACCGTGCCAACAGCTTCCCGTTGTGGTTGTCTTGCACCGTTCGTGAAATCGATGAATCCGTTCTCTTCTTGTCTGCTGAGAACCAGAACAGAATAAGAGAGCTCGGTGCCGGAGCGGAACAAAATGACACAAAAATACGGGATTGTCGGGAAACAAAAGCCACCTTTGATGAGACGATCCGGAATGGTGAAAATCATCTTCGCTGCCCATTCTAAAGTGTACAGAGCGGCGTTCCTCAATGATTCGACAACGCGAGTCCGCTTCCTTCGGGCAAGACGGCTCCGCTGCCGGAAACCTTCAGACTGAGCCACGGCAACGTCCGACGCGTTTACAACGAGCCATTGTTCCACTGCGAGCTCGAATTTCTCCTGGGAAAAGCGTGGTTGATTCAATTTTAGAAATTGACGAAGTACTCGAGAACGTAGGACTCACTCACTCACTCACTCAGTCAACTCACCGGCCAAGCTTGGTCGAATGTGAATTGTGTCATCAGCGGGGTATCCAGTGTGCCGTTTACGAGAACGTCGCTGACGAACGACCCGAGCCGACATTGTTTTGCGCCTTGTCGTGACAAACACGCCCTGGAAAGCATCGAGAACGAATTGTATCCCCACGTACCCGGACTCCATTAGCCGCATCCCTGATGGACGACAAGCGAGTGTTCCCGCTCTTCGTATCATTTACCTGACATATGTGTTGCAAGGATTCACTTGTGTTGCGTTGCAGAGGGTGTTTGCGCTTGCTAGGTCATATATCTTGAGATGGAAGATCCCCGTCGATCCCACCTGAAGACATCAGTTCGCCTTAAGAAAATGTTCTCAATCATCCACCGGATATACGGCAATGCGGGAGGGGCGTCAAATGATTTATGGCTCGCAGCGAATGGGTCGGATGGATTCACACCCGAAGGATTCACACCGATCGTATATCGGTACGCACACGAATTTCAATTTAGATATATTAAGAGGACAAGAGCACTGGGGTAGAGCGATTCGCTGGCGAACGTTCTGATCCATTTTGATCGTGAACAGTTTGCCCGTCCCTACGAAACACTATCAGCTCGTTTCCCTTTATCGAAGGAGACGACGTTCCGGTGATGTCATTAATTCACCGTCGTCGATTCGGGTGGACTGGATCATCAAATGAGCTCTTCTCCGCTTTCTTAGGTGAACTGTATGTCCTTTCTGTATTATCAGCCTCTCATATGTATTCCCCGCTGTCGAATGCTGGCGCCGTAGGCACATTTTGCGCGCAACGGAAGTTACGCCAAATAATAATCAAACGGCGACGTCAACGTCACATGAGCGACAAATCGTTCATTTCCTCGTGCTCGGGCGACGTGTTTGAAGATCGACTTCGTTCTTTGTTGACGTTGCTTCCCCGTCAGCGTCTTCTTTTTCCCCACTTCGGTCATAAGACTCGGTCCCTTATCTGCGCGTCTATCGATCGGCGCTAGAAAGCCGCGATGTGAATGCCCGAATTTTTCACACAGAATAGAGTGAAACTCTCGAAACCTCTCGGGGGAAGCGCCCGAGCGCTAGGGATGCCCAACGCCAACTGGGCGACCCTTCTCGGAAGACGGACGTGAAAAAAAACGACCGTGAAAAAAACCTCAATTCTGAGCGGCTCTCGATCACGGGTTGAAAACAGCGACAACTTTTGGATCCCATTCCCGCCGAGGCCTCAAGGGAAAATCCTGCCGAGGCTCACGAGCTACAAGAGGAATTCCCCGCTTCCGATACTAGTGATGTTCGCGATATTTTCGAGATTGCCTTCCAGATAGACGCGACGTTGACGCCTCGATGTATTCGGAACGGGACATTCGGACACCACTCATTTCAATATCAGCCTCATTCCCACATACGGTCACGCAGCTGTGGCTTCGCTTCCCAGATTCGGTGAAGCTCGAGGTTCTCACCGGAGCCCGTGTCCCATCCTTCTGGATTCGGACATTGTTCTGGTTATAAAACCAATGGAACTCAATTCTTTCAGACTCGTCGGAGCAAGAATATTCTCGCAAGATTCGGATTTCGGTTCCGCTTGCGGTCACGCCGCGTCGCCGCGTACGCGACCATATCGAAGGAGCAGCAAGAACCGACAAGAAGCCACGATGCGTTCAGGTGATTTTCGATGGCTCTGCGATGACGCCGGTTTCGGTTGCGATCGACTTTCGATGACGAGTAAATGCTTTGTCGGACACACTTCGAATAGAGGAGGAGGAAATGAGATCTCAATTCTCCGAGAGAAAGGTCATGAGGGAACGACTTCTCCGCCTTTCTTCTTCCGAGTGAGCGGAACGGTTGGCACGAATGACCAGTGACGACGGCGGTGAGCTCGAGCAAGGAACAAAACTGTAATCCGCATTGTTATAGCTCGATTGTTGGCGACCGAGCAACGGATCTTTGTAGGGATCACTATCCCGCGATGATGTTACCGTTAGAAGCGCATGACACGAAAAAAAGAACCCCAGGCCAAGACCGGCCACAGCAAGAGCGCAGTCAACTTTCTCTGGCTGACTCCGTCAAATCCGGGTTAGATGATTTGATGGCAGCAGTACCGAGTTATTCAGAGGGGAAGCTCCTCCCTTTGGAGTTCATCATCGGCAGTCTTCGAATGAGCTCAACAGTGATCTGCAACAGTTCTCTGCCTGGGGAAATACATCCAGTCCACAGAAGGACTTCCTGATTCATTGCGTCCGATGTCGATTAAAGAGTAGCCCTCAAGTACCTGAGCAGACGTAAATATAAGAAAACCAAAATGCTCGAAATATACATCGACATGCTCGGCTTAAGATCTTGGAACTACAGATTCCTCTCAGAGCTCCTCGCTGACAAAAAAGCACGAATCCAGTGACATAGACTACAGCTTCATCACGCCACGTTCCGCGGAAAAGATCTCCGGACGTCAAGAGGCTGCCCGAGCATTTTTCGTTATCGTCCTTCCAGAGAGCAGAACGTCCAGTCCCATTGGAATCCTAAGAGGATGCTAGCGGAACTCGGTGCTCGCCCAGGAAATTTGATGGGAACTCCAACGAAAGAGATAAGCTCCAGATAAGCGGACAGGTGAATCCAGGGAAAACAATTCTACCAAACGTGATATCTACAATATCATACCTGAATCAGAAGGAACGTGAGGCAGAACACAACTCGGATGAGATCTTGGCTGATGGCCATCTTGATGTCGAACTCCACGTAGCAGACCAGAGCTCAACCCGATCCCAGTGAATTGGTACGAGTGAGCCACCGACCGATCGACCAAACTCACTAAATGGATTATAGGGGCAAGACCTCACAAAGTGTCATCTGGAAGCATCCGATGCCCTCTTTTTCTTCTGGGTCCTCTCGCTCTGCGGTGGACCGCACACAGTAGTAGTCGGATGGACCCGGAGCTGGAGAAAAGTTGCGAGACAAGTATTCTGACAGAAACCAACCATGGTAAGCATCGGGCCGGGAGCCAACCCTCTTTTCTGGCTGTCTTTCTCCCAGCACCGCCGGTGGGTGAGGCAGAAGCAGCAGCAGCAGCAGCCACAGAAGCAACAGCAGACCGGCGACGAAACACTCCACGGAATGGAAACGCCGCCGCGAAGAATTCAGCCAATCAGCCTCCCTACCACCGGTTGACTCGCCAGCTATCCAACGGGCCGGACGGAGGAAAATAACGGGAAACAGTATGGATTTTCGACAAGGAGGAACATCGCTTCGACACTTCAACAGGGCCGTCTTCTCTATGGATATCTTCATCCGACACCAGGCACCTCCGGTCTGGGATACCGATACCGGTTCCTTGGGACGTGTTCCCGACCTCTGAGAGGATTGGTGACGTCTCTTCGAGGACTGATCTCTCGAGATTCCGGACGGTGAAAGTTGAACAATGACGCTCCTGGGCCCGTGTCCCACAAGTCGACCTGCAATCTTTGGGGTTGGCAGCTCTGGATGAGACCTATCCCGCTCGGAACTTTTCACAAAAATTCAGAGGAATACGAATTCTCCGTAGAGCTGACCCAGCTCCCTGGAACTCACCCCCGCAGAGGCTTGAGCCAAGAATAAGTAATCTTCAATCCTCATTAACAAGGCTCTACGGTGAGGTACCCATTCCACATCGAACGGCTCCCGAATTCGAATGGGGTCCCGTATATATTCCTTTAAATGAGGTGCATGCCTTCAATTCGCCTACCCTCACGAGGGATGCCCTTTGATGGATATTGGAACAAGCCCCTCAATTTCCCAATCATACTGGGAAAGAAGAATTTTTTTCTCGAGCGTAATCGAGCTTTCGAGCTTGTTTATCGGGTTTTGGGCGATGAAATACAGTTCCAAGCTTCATCGATCGCATCTATCCAGTCAGGCACATTCACTGCGACTTACATATTCTATCCGCGATTTTTCATCCGGATCGGGAGGTTCTCCCCGTCAGGAGCGTGCGCCTTAATCTTTCAATGCCGCCGGATGGTTCCTCTCAATCGGGGTATGCCATCAATCAGAGGGGATACGGTTAATCATCTTAAAAACTTCCAAATGATGTAGGAGAGGTATATATGTCGTTCGAAAATGTCGGGGCAACTCCTAGATGTTCCAGGCGTTCTTCGAATCTAGCACGATCGTTCGCGCCAATCAGTCACTTATGATCAATGACAATGTACATACATAGAAAATGTACAGTGCTTGATTAGTCATTCGATGCTCTAGCGATGTACGAGAGTATCTGCCCATGGACTACCGAAAGGTATTCTGTATGGTGTCTGTAATTTTTTATTCATGAGTTTTGGAGACGAATCGAACGGAATGGGTCCCGGTCAGAACTGCGATTTCCTGAATGTGAATATCAGTTTGGCTGAGCCTAGGTAACCCGTGCCGGCAATTCTCGAACTTCCGCAGAAGGTATCATACCGAACGAGTGGATCGATGTCTCGCACCGGGAGAGCCAGGCAGCGGACATTTTCCGGCCCGCTTACTCTGATGCCCACGCCTTTCTCATTAATCGTTCCACGCTGGACAGCTGCGAATAATAAAATCTCAAGAATCTATGGTCGGACGCGTCCGAATCGGGGATCGCTTCTCGAAAGCAGAACTGTTGAGAGTCATCGAGATATTTATATTCGTTCTCCAACTCTATATCCTCAGCGACAAGGCCAGACCGCACAGCGGCTCGAAAATCGGCGCATAGTCGGTCGCTGCCTCTCTCGCACCGATCCGAGAATGCCAGAACGCCGCGCCGTCGAGACGGGGTGGCTTTCGAGGCAGATCGGAGATACCTACTCCTGATGCCGGAATCCGAGGCTGCGAGGATGCCGCGGCATTTTGGCGTCGCGGCCCCAGCGCCATTCGGTATGAGTGGTCTTGAAAATCCGCGCACGGGAGGTCCAGAGATGGGTACCGATGCTCAGCGAAAGAAGCCGACTCCAACTTATTGAGACTAGGTAGCTATTAGACGCCAGAGCTTCGTCGTAAAGAATACGCGTCCCGCATCTAAGATGCTAGACAATCGCATCCTTTCGCCCTCTCGCTATGTGCATTGGTTGGAGGCTCGATTCGAAGGAGAGACGAGAGTTCGGTCACACCTACACAAGCTCTCATGTGAGATCGGATGATGATAGTGATACAATGAGGCGAGTAAGTCTTGCTCAGGAAAACAGAAATGGACCACTCTAAAAAGGAAAACCGACCATGCGCCCAACTATGAATCGTCCCATTTAGAAGGGAAAGCTATGATGCTAGGGCCCACCTATCAGACGGCCCTGCTTCTTCAGCACCCTGGTATCGTTCGTACTCGTCCGTTTGGGTTGGTATACGGCGATACTCGGTGGGTTTCCGGCACGAAGACTCTTATAGAATCTGCCAGGATCGGGCAGAGCCCCCCCCCCCGGATTGGCTTTCCGAGCCGAGGCGGGCATTTACAAACATTCTTCTGGCTGGATTTTTGGTGTGCCTAGGAAGCCCAGACACAACGAACACATGTGCGAACACATCATGTTTTTGATCATGTGACGCAGCCTCCTCGGCTCCATAGCGGAGAGACGTAGAGGGGAGAAAACTCATGAGAAACGATTTATGAATCTCGATTCCTGTATTTCCTCCCGAAATGTTCGGAACGTAGACATGTCGGATCGATCGAATTACGTCAGAACGCTCTCGGGTCGAATTTGAAGAGACGGCGGTCTCGATCACTGGGAGGCGCTGAGGCGGCGCTCCCTCGAAAGATGAGCTTCCTTTGGGTTCATGCCGCCGGATTTTGGTGAGCTCTCGACCCGATACAGACCTCCTCAGACTTGATATCACCTTGTTCATGGCTTGAGTTGTGGATGCGTAGCGAAGCTAGGAATCTCTCCATTCGCGAGGGACCCGAAATTCGATTGAGCACTCGCTCGGTGCAGGAAAGAGCGCCGCGCGGAATATCACTCCTCGAGATCACAATCATCACTTTTGTCGCCATCAAGCACTGAGTGTTCTGTGAGTGTTCGGCGCCGTTCACGAAGCTTGGTGAAAAAACTCCGAATTCTGATACTTCGGTCGAGCGGATATTTTCGCATCATTCACACACTGAAAGACTCCAAAATCCGATGGAGTGATCAGCAGAAAATGTGAGTTGACAACCGAAATCAACATGCGCCTTCGCAACGGAAACAGAGTCATACTCATGTCTCTTTTTCCTCGTTTCTATCATCGTGAATGGGGGATATTGACAAAATTATCGAGGAAACGTCCGAGTCGCGAAGCAATCAGGCGTGTATGTTGACCTCATGCTCTGCGTCATGCGATCGGCTATGCATCAGAAGTTAATGCTCGCAGGGCGTTGATTAGCTTACATCGGTCCTTCTGGAAACTTCGTACCAGAAGGAATGTCGCGAATTGACGATTCCGCGTCGTAGTCGCGAGTAGCGAATAATTTCGGTTTGTTTTCTCAAATGATTTGAATTGCGGTTGGCTCTTCGCGATGATGAAGATGTAAACAGTGCGATCCGACCCCGCGCCGCTAGAGGGCGCAAGAATTCCTAAACTTAGAGTTCCCGGGGAAATGTTAGGCCCGAAGGATCTGCGGGAAAGTTGAGCGAGATCGGTCGACGGAGAGATGGTGAATCGCACAAGGGAAATCCCAGAGAGTCCACGCCTCAACGCGATTCCCACTTTCCTCGCTAAAATTCAAAAAAGATATTGACCAAGCACTCGGGGCAATCTCATACGACAGAAGGGGCCCGAGACGATTCTTTGATATATCATGTCTGAGCAAGGATATTCTCCCGAGATAGATTGAAATGCCAAGCCCAATCCCTACTTTTTACTCATCGTTATTCCGGGCATTAGGCGTTATGAAACTCATGTTCATCCTTAGCCGAGAATCACTTCCAGCTCTGACTTAAAAAATCGTTTTCGCTTCCAGATGGCTGAGTTCAGGTATCCGGAATTAGCTGAGGATGAGCCGATTTTCATCTACAGCTGCGACGCAGCTCTGCTCTCGGGAAAGCCGATCGGCGCACAGCTGTGCAAGTATCCGGTGGAATACTTGCATGATATTCACGAACAAATTGCTTCAACGGCCAGCGCTGAACCCAAGACATCTTTCGATCCAGGAGACAAGGCATACGTTACCTTCGACGGTTTTTTCAGCCGTGCTGAAATTCTCGAAGTAAGAGACGCCGACTGCTTATTGGATCTGGTAGACTTCGGAACGATGGAACTTTTCCCAAAGCAAGAGATATACCCTCTAGACCAGGAGTTGTGCACCTTTCGGGAACGAATCGGAATCCAAATCCTTCTGAAGAATGACATCGAGGTCACCAGCTATGCTTCAGCCCATTTCAGTGGCATTGAACCGATTGAATTGAGTGGCAGACGATATTTCCATGGACGACTGAGCGACTTCAGCGGCCTCTCAGAGCGATCGAAGGTCTTCCAAGTGCAACGATACGTTCCCGAGAAATCGGCGTCCGCCATGCAAGAGTCATCGACGCTCATTGTGGAGGGACAAGCCAAGCCTGTCATGGAGGGCGGACCGATGTCTGCGAGCGAGCATGGGGCTGATTCAGCTGCGGATAGCCGAGCGGTATCCGTGCTCGCAAACGGACCGAAGCCCGATGCGGGCGAAATGCCAGCGCCTGGAAACGGGCCGAAGTCCGACTCGGGCGAGAGGCCAGCGCCCGAAAACGGTACACGTCAAGCACCCATCTCGGGCGACGAAGCACTGCGACTCCCAGTGAGTAGACCTGAATTGGTACCGGAGAAAGCACCGGAACCGAGAGAAAATCTCGCCCTCGCTCAGGATGGAGCAACGACGCTCGTGACGGAGAGCGAGCTGGCGGCGGCCGATGCAATAGAAGGGTCGAAGTCGTTGGACACTCAATCGCCCCCTGATACGATCGGCAACTGTGGCGGCGGGAAAAAAGCTCCGCGAGCAGCGCGAATCCCTCAGCCTGATTTGAACGATATCGAGAAAGTTGTGGTTTCAGACGTTCCCGAGCATAGCCCTCTTCGGGCAGTACAATTGTCGCGCTTCGATGTCTTGGCGCTCGAGAATGAGCTCGACGCGTTTTACGGCGACGCGAGTAATCGTAAGAAAGCCAGTGACGTCCAAGCAGGCCAATTCGTCATTGCCCCGTTTGGCTCCCAATACTGTCGGGCTTTCGTGATGTCGATCGATGGACGAGAAGCGAGCTTAGTCTACACGGACTACTGTTCGGAAATCAAAGTAGGAGTTGACGAGCTGATTGAATTGACTCCAGGGCGCTTCACCGAGCATCCGTGGGCAGCCGTCACCTGTTCGATAGATGAGCCTGTGGAGATCGAAGAAGAACTGACGCTGAAGATCGAATCCAGTTACCAGGACGAATTCGGGCTGCCCATATACACTGTTAGGAAGTACGTAGCAGATGCGGCCGGCGACGGCGATCGGAGCTGTAAGAATGACAAGATGAAGGCAACTTATCCTCCATTGGAGTTCAATGACAAGGAGCAAACACTCTATACGTCCGCTCTTCAAGGGATGTACGCCGGATTTCAACTTGGTCAGTATACCGTCGAGGAGATGAATTCATTGAACGAGAAGCTCACTGAGAACCTCAAAGAAAATGCCCCGATAGAACCGGTCGATGTCTTCGCCGTTGGAGATCTTGTTGGCATCGACCTCGGAGACGGTTTCTATCGAGGAGTGGTTTCGAAGCTCGACGGTGGAAGAGTCGAGGTGTATCAAGTGGATTTCGGCCTCGTGGACACCGTTGAGAAGAATAAAATTCGACATCTACCGAGCGAATTTATCCACTTCCCCTCGATCGGGATGCGTTGCTCCTTGAGAGAATCTCAAGTGAGTGCCCTTCCGAAGGAAAGTTTCATCGCAAGGAATATCAAGAAGAAAACGCACACAGACTGTTACGATGTCTATGAATTCGACCTGACCAGTGAAGCGGAAGAAACCTCGAATAATCACAGTAATGATCAAGTAGCCACCTTGAACACCTCACCGAACGAATCCGCCGTCGGAGGAACGAAAGCTATTCAATCCCAAAGCGGAACTAGTGACGGGATTTCCGGGAACGGGAATCGCGCAGAGTCTTATCGAGACCCTGAGCAGCCTGCGACAAGGATCCAACACAAATTCGAGAAGGAGGATTTCAATCACAACATCTCAACAAAGCCTGAGGCTCTCGAACCTGCTACACGGGCATCAACAAGGATCGCTCGGGAGCTTGATATCGGAGAAATGCCGACCGGCAAGGTATTCGAAATCGTTCTCGGATGTGATCCAGTCCAAGAAGCGCTGGAGTCCTGCTCGGCACGAAGTCCGGTCGGGGCGAGTTCAGCCGACTTCGAACCCGGAATCAAGGAGCCAGTGAAACTTAGCGCACAAATGGCATACCATCCGCTTAAGGGGCCTGATCCGGACCATGCGGCACTCTATGGAGCGCTGTCGAGTGGAGGCAAGCCTCGACGCCCACTGACGGTACCATACGAAACCGCCTCTGCCGTCGGATATCCCGAATTCACATCCGTACCTGAGAAAGTCTTCGTTAGCGAGAAAACGGATCTTGGAATGATGGTCCAGTTGAGTCGCTTCGATCTGAATCACTTCCACCTGATCGAACAGGAAATGAAAGCTTTCTTAGACAGTTATCCGAACTTGGAGCCCGCCCCGCTAGGAGTCGGGGATCTCGTCATTCTGAATCGGGACGATTATCGTCGCCGAGCTGAAATCCTAGAGGAGGTCGGCGGTCAGTTCCTGGTCGCCTGCATCGATTACGGCTGCACTTTCGTGGTTCCCGGCAATCAGTTGGTTCCCCTACCGAAAACCTTGGAGAGGTTCGTCCGTGCCGCTTGTACGCTGGATGGGATTTTCCCCTACAGCCAAGGACAGGAAATCGACCTCATCTTGTACACAGAAAATGGGAAAATTCGAGGGAAAACAGTTCCCTCGGTCAGCCCTCAGAAAAATATGAGCGACCGTGATCAGAATGAGTCCTTGCGCTCATCGCCGATCTCGATGAGCAGTGAGAAAATCATCGATTTCGATCTCAATGATGTCAGGGACCTGGAGGATCCTTGTGCTGACAGGAGCTTCGACGTTGTTGTGACGTCGGTGCATCGCGCCACCAAAGTTAGTCTCGAGAGATGAGTTGGCCTACGCATAATGATCAAATAATAATCCATTCCACTTCCCGAAGAGTGATCGGAAGGTTTAGGCCTGTGCCTGCATCCGCTCTCCACAGAACTCACGCACGCGGCTGAGAACTCCGATTCCTCTTGCAGGTCTGCGTTGTGAAGAGCCGTTCACTGGCGCTCTCGAAGAGTGTCGGCGAGACCTTGAGAAATCAAGCCCCCGATCTCCGGCCTGTAGCCTCCGCAAACCTGCGACTCGGCTCCGCAGTGGTTGCGAGACTCGAAACGGAGCCACCACGTTTCCGGAGGGCGAAAGTCATGCATTACAACCGAGCCGTGAAACTGTTCAAGTTGTTCCTCGTCGACAGCGGGATCAAAGTGAAATTACCTCTATCGAGTCTTTTCGAATTGCCTGCAGAACTCGACCTCGGGGAGATCCCGGGCTATGCTAAGATACTCAAGCTGAGAGCCGACGACTTGGCGTTCGATGCGAGGATCGTCTCCGAAATCTTCGGTAAGTATAGTCATTGGGAGAGCGTCCTCTACAACGATGGATCTGTACTTGTTGTCTGCTCTTCATCCCATTCGGTCAGGATGACTTGATTGACTAAAATCAGATTTCGCCCCTCAGCGGGAACCCTTCGCTGCACTTTATCGTACTCGCATCCTGACGATGTCATCCCTGGGGAGTTCTGCTATGAAGCCACGTTGCGTAATAAATCCGGTAACGTGATCAAGCAGCTCAACATGAAGGGAGTGGTCACCGTCCCAACGGATCGTTTCCTGAGGAACCCGATCGTGATACCGTGCAGTGCCGAGTCCGAGTATATGGACGCGATAGTTGTCGCTGCCGAGAGAACCGACTCCTCGAAGTACAGCGTCACACTGCTTCTCGTCGATCTGAAAGAACGCCTGGATCGAGTGCTCGTCGACAGGGACCAACTCAAGAACCTATATGCTGTGAGGCGGGGAGCTCCCGCGCTAGCATTCTTGGACAAGGACCCCAGTCCTTGGAAACGAGCTCGGATCGTCGGACGTCCGCTGCCTGGCAAATACAAGCTGTTGCTAGTCGACGCGGGTGAGTAGACCGTTTTGGGTAGCATTCTCGCCGAGTGTCGAGAGTGCGACAATAATGCTACGATGCTCCCCTTCCAGGAATCGAGATCCTGAGTCCCGTGTTGAAAACCTACAAATGCCCAGCCAATCTCCTCCACATACCAGAAGCTGCGGTGGAAGTTTCAATACGATCGGATCGGCAATTGAACCTCAACGCGCTCAAGGATAGATTGGTTGTGGTGAAGAGACACTGGAGCATCGATTATAGCGAAGGAGCTCCGATGGTCGAGCTTTATGATCATGAGGGTCACATCCTTCTACCATAGGCGTGAAGGAATCGGTGCAACGATTCTGTACTGCTCCTCTACTTTGGAAGCGTGCAGAGCTCGGGAAATCACGAATCCGCTGTCGATGATGAGTCGAAATGTGATCCATCATTCTTACTTGTGATTTCCGCTTCATGGTGGGGCCTCGAGGACGATCTCTCCGAGTCGATTTGTTCCTTCATGCGGTTTGACTCGCTTGCCGGGGGGTCTCAAGAACAAGTTTCATACTCATTCTTCTGGAAAAATAAATCTCTCTGATTACAACACGGTGTTCTCGCTTGCTTCCCCCCTTCATTCTACAGATCATCCGAATGGGGTTGCCTGAGTCAGTATCTCATTTCTGCTGCTGCTATGAGTCAATTCGGGCTCTTTCATACGGCGCACCGTAAGGGAAGCTAGTTAGGCGGGACTCTCGGTAGGGGCTAAGGGTCCGAAGCGCAGCGAAACAAAGACACCGGAACCATATGGTTTAAGGCTTTTATTCAACTTAAACCCTCCGTACCCATTGCAGGCTTCATTCCGCAGTAATGCGATTGCTTGTTCGTTGCCACAGCTCAACCTATCCGCTCCGTGGATGAAAGTCACGAAAACGGAATGAGGAAGACATTCCGATGCGAATGCCGTGACGGAGTTTTTTCCGATCCTCGAGGATCTCGCTGTACCGTCAAGTTTTTCCGGCTCGATTTATTGCATTTGTTTCATCCATCTCACAAACAGTATTACAAAAGATAGAAGATTCTTGTTCACATACGTTTGGGTGGAAATTCCCTCGAAAAGGAGAATCGTGTAGATATATATGTATATATATTTTTCTCGTATATATGATCCTTACTCAATTTGTTTTGTGTGTGATCATGCAAGAATGCTGTATATATTCATAAAGCAGCACATTCATTCCCTAATTCGTTTCGCTCACGCTCCCGCTCTTGCCCACCGAACGGAGACACGGTTCCGGAGGGCTGGACACCCGTGAGACTAAAAACTCGGTCTGCGCCCCAGCAATGCGTGCCTCGTTGCGGTTTCTTCGATATGCAATGACAATGACTGGAACGAAGAATCTCGGCGCGTTGATCTCGAGCGCGAGGATACTCCGTCGCTCGACGATGCCCCATCACTTGAACACTCGTGGCAAAATGAGCAGAGCGGACGACAAATGCAAAGGGTCCCCCTATTGGTTCCGTAGACTAAACCTTCGCCGGGATTCGGTAACCATCTGACGCAATTGAGTGAGATGAGTTGCTGCGAGGCGTGAGCTCCAAGCAGCGGCTGACTCATGTTGGCCACATGCTCGAGGAGTGAGCTCCCCGTTTGTCCGTTGGTGGGTCGCTCGCCTAATCGGAAGATCTGCGTCACAACTTCCCGCTGCGGCGACATATAGCGCGAAGAGGCCAATCCGACGACCACGTATCGCGACAGAGGCGAGAAACTGAGCGATACGGCATTCGGTCCGAAACCCCAAGTATAGAGAACTTGGCCCATCGACGCCGCGTTCAAAGAGAACACTGACAGCGTGACACCGCTTGTATCGGGAACGAGAGCGACCAGCAGCTGACCGCAAGGTGACACATCGACAGATCCATCGTTGTGTATTTTGCATGTTGCAACCACGAGTTGCGCTTCAGGATCCGATATCTGCGGTATTGGTTCTTTTTGATTGATGCACCAATACTGAATCCGATGAGTTATGAGCCCAGCTCCCAGCCCCGGGCCCGCATATCTAGGAAGGTAGTTGGGAGGGGGTCGGAAGGGTGGAGGAGGGAAGGGCGGGATGTTCGAGGGACCGGCTTCGTTGTCTGAATCACTCTCGGAATCACTCGATTCGATCGTGAGCAAGTTCGCCGATGCAGGCGTCGATCCCGAAGCCGCGCGCTCGTATTCGTACCGTGCACGACGAGCCGAGCGCCGCGAGTGGAAACGAATCAAGCGGTAATCAGCTGTTAGGAGACGTTGCATTTCATTGGTCAACCGCAGCGACATGTCGACGAGCCAAACGCAGTAGGCGAGATCCCACTGAGGACTCGAAACCGACATCGCCGGCTCTTCTTCATCACCAGGATCGTACATTCTCGCGGCGGCTCGAACGATTTGAGCCCGCAGACTCCGCAGTCGTTCGCGGTACTCGCTCACGTTTTCCAGACGCTCGAGAATGTCCGAAATACGGATACGGACTTCCCGGATCTGACGTCTGGCCGCTATGATGCCCTGTCGAGCAGTGGCATCACTGAGCGATTGCAAGCTTTCCTGGAGTCGGTTCAGGAGGTGTACGAGGGAAATTGGAATATGTTGACTATTTTCGGCAGGATCCGACGACGCACTGAAGGTACGCGTTCGCGTACGCGGTGGCGGCGGCGGGGGAGGCGGTGTCATTGACCCGGACGAGATCCTAGACGTTGACGACTGTCCCGGCGGACTACTGGAGAACAGAGGTGCCATCATGGGTGAGCTTAGCCGAGTCGGCGTGGCCGTTCCCGATGCCATCCGAGGCTCAGACATCGCCGCCGCCGCCGATGACGATGCTGCCGCCGAGGATGCGGTCGAGGTCGTGGCCGATGCTGCGCCGGCCGGTCGTCCTGGAAAATACTCTCCATGGCGCATCATCCGAAGTTCGAGGCGGGTGCAGAGCATACGCAGTTGGTTGAAGGTCCACCATAGGTCGGGCCCCTCACCCCGACTCCGACTGCCGCCGTCTGTCGCTCGGCTGCTCTGGTCTGGGCTGGAAGACGAAGATGACGAAGGCGCTGAGGTCTGCGTGGATGACGTCGTTGTGAACGTTGAGGTAGGCGTCGGGGTCACTCGAGAAGTGAAACTCGACGCGGTCATAAATGTAGAATCCGGGGGAGTAGTCGAAGGAGCGCGTGGCGGAGGATACTGAGGAGTCGGCTGAGGACGCTTACGCGCTTGAGGTGGCGGATGCGAATGGGACGTCGACGGCATGCCCTGACGAGAACCGGATGCTGCTTCTGCTGCTCCGGCGACTGACGAGGCCGCCGTGGCTCGCGAAGATCTCGTCGTCGACGAGGAATTTCCGGAGGTCGAGCCAGGGATGTTTGCCGGTGATTCCGGCGCATTCTCCGCCGGATAGGAAGACGGTCGTCTCGAATCCATGATTCGAAACAAACGGCTGATGGGATGTTCTTCTCGCTCCTGAGCCCCTGCAGATCCTGAACGCGTTCGGTCCGACCACTGGCGCAGATACATCGAAAGATTCCGTTCGATGTTCGGTCTTTGTAGCATTTCGAGCAGATCGTCCGTGTTGACCATTCGGACGCCTCCTCGACGGGCTATTCGACGTTGAACTGTAGATTCCTGGAGACCGGGGAACATGTCGGTCATCCGATTGTACATGGTCATCAGTCTATGCAGAGTGGAATTACGTCGATGGGGTTGGGGTCGTTCGGTGAAGGCATTCGTTATGCCCGTGAGGAGATAGTCACCTCGGGGCGTGAAGCGAACCAGTCTCACTTTTTCTCTCTCTGAGTTTGTTTTCGTCGTGACGAACGGTTCTGGTTTACTCCAATCCCAAAAGTGTACCCTGTTGACCGTTGAGAGAGCGATGAAATTCTCCGTCGGATGGAAAGTGAGCGATGTTATCACGGATCTTTCTGGGCAGACCCAAACCTCGGAGCCTCCACCGCTGAGGTCCCAAACACGCACTTCACCCCCAAGGCAGCCACTCGCAAGCAGGTCGTTACAGGTTGGATGGAAGGCCAGGCACCAAGGAGTTCGTGGATGTCCCTCGAGGGTTTTCAGCAGCTCACCAGTCGTCACTTTACACACGTATATCCTATGGTCGCCATGGGTCGAGGCAACCCGAGATCCATTCGGTGAAAAGCACATCAGGAACGTCGATCTCACGCTCACAGGCAGTTTGCAAGGCATTTCCTCCATTTCGAAATGCGCTGCCTTGTCCTCGGCATACTCCTGGAGTTCGGTCCTAGCTCTGCCTGGGTGCAGTTGTCTCTGGGTCAGGAGATCCAGCATGGAATTCCTTTTCCGTTTCATGTTGCCGCCAGTCGGAGTCCGTCGTCGTGACGATGAAGCGACTCGTCTGAATTTCTAAACAAGTAATCCTAGCCGATTTTCGCGGAACTCTTCATTGCGTTCCCCGAACCGAAGGTTCTCGCTCATTACTCCGACTTCACTTCGCCAGATTAGCGCACGATAAGGTAGTGGGGACTTTGGCCAGATGCGTCACTTGATACAGAGAACGCTTCGCCTCCAGCAGGGGCGATTGTCCCGGAATAGAATTGCACTGGTGGTGCTCTTAGCTTCTGAATACGAAACCACTCGGAGGGCGTCTGCTCTTTCTCAGGAATTCGCTACAAGGGTTCTTCTCCGGCGGCGGGGCAGCGGAACCTCGTAATCGACTCAGTTCCTCCACGGGGAATTAGGCGCACATCTCACTCCAACAGTTTAGACCCGAAATTCCTGACTCTCCGAGTAGAGAAAGGAAACGCTTGAATCACGATATGCTGTGGAGGTAGTTTCAGAGGAGGTCCATCGGTTGCAGACGAATGTGTACGAACAACAACCATACGAGAACAGCTCTCTCACCGGATGCTGGAGATGATGATCTCCTTTTAAGGAGGAAGAACTTAACGACTTGGCACGAAGAAATTTCCTGCCGCCTCTGAAGCGGTATGAGAGCGGCCTCGCTTAGTGGAAGGAGCAGGCTGATCTCCTGGCGCGAGGATGAGCACAAGTTACTCTCACCGTATTCGGGTTGGATCGTCTTTCAACGGAATCTGGTTGACCGACAAGTTTCGTTGAACACGCCCGCTGTTGCGTCCATCACCATTTCTCCCCCAGCTCTCAGGCTACCTTGTACCGAAACTCTCTGGCCGGGCTGATAGGAATCAATGGCAATCTCGAGGGCTTTCTCCTGCCCCTGCTGGGAAGCACTAAAATTTTCGGATACCCGATCTACCAAGGCGCGCCTGTGGTTCCCCGCTGGAAGATTCGCGAGTTCCGATGCCAGTATGGCATCTACTTCCCCAGGAAAAAGAGACGGACTCATCTCACAGACAATTCTCAAGGGCAAAGGATTGCGGCCGAATGAAAATTGCCCCAGACTCTTGAGGGCAGCCTCTGAATCTCTGAGTGCCTCAGTAGTTCGCGCAATCGTAGTTATGAGTTCATTCGATTGACGAGTCCTCATCTGACGTTTGATAGGCACTCGGAACGATCCTCCGTCGGCCGGGAAAGTTGTTCCTGTATCATCAGACCGTCGGAGATGGGCGGAAATGATATTCTCGCACAATTACGAGCGAAGTTTGGCGCCGTCGGAATTCAAGATGGTTGACGTCTGTCTGTTGATGTTGTTGTTGGTTGCTGTTGTAGCGTGAGTGGTGTGTGTATCATCAGCTGGAGAACGCCGGAGACACAAGTTACACCTCCCCTTCTCGCAGCGTCCGTCGATCTCACGCATTCGCAACTACAGCTGAGACGGAGTTCGCACAATTATTACGACGCGATCTTCCATCTTGAATCGGTATTCCGGATCACCCATATCAAGGCCGCGGATCAGCTGTCAGCTCCACGACAACATCTCATTCCGGGAGAGCTTGTTCGAAAAGTCTTCGAAGCGCTTGAGACGATCACGAGAGTAGTCAGCCTGTGTACGTGACTTCATCTCATTTCTCTTTTCGTGGAAAACTCAGGTGAGAAGAACTTCTCGAGGGCTTCCGGAAGACTACTCGGATGTAATATCCGCGGTTGACAATGAGCCAATCACGAGAATTACTCCGAAGTTTGGCGGCGGCCTAGAGATCTCCGAACTTCGTCCAGAAATTTGTAGGAGATAGATAATGTTCCGTCATACCTCATTACCAAATGCATCGTGATCATGTTTGTCATGTCATCCAGTCATGGAGAATATTGGAATTCTCTATTCGAACGCAGTTTTTCTTCTCCCAGGTTGACGTCTCGCTGCCGACCCTCTCATGTAAGTTTAGTCACTCATCGTCATGTCTGGCTTTACTTGGCCCTGGGAATATTCCTTCCCGCCGTTCTTCACTGTGCAACCAAATTCTACGACGCGGGCAAAACAAATGGACTCGTGGACATCTCTGATCTGCGCCTACTGTCAGTTCCACAAAATTACAATCCTGAACCTTGGGGACGCTGAGGCCTCTGACCTATTCAATAACAAAACCCTCAAGCGTAAACTCAGTTCCGACGCTGTACTCGAAGTTGCGCAATACATGACGGATAACGGTAAAGCACAATGGTTAGACGGGCAGAACAGCATTCTAGTGCTTTGGCGTAGCCTCGAAGAATGGGCAAAGCTCTTACATGATTTCGCCATCGAGGCTGGTCTAACGAACAGTGTGTGCACTCTGTTCGAGCTCGTTCAGGGCGACGATACCACGAAAGAGGAATTCTATGGGTTAGACATCAGAGTTTTGAAAGTTTTCCTCAAATGTTTGGAGGAACAGGGCCGAGCCGAACTGATCGGCGACGATGAAGGCGTCAAGTTCTTTGTTTGAATCAATAAATGTGTATATAAACATTACGACAAGTCGAGAATTGAGACCTACTTAATAGGAAAATCTATTCTTTTGTAGCATCCAGCGACGAGAGTTTTGAGATTGTTCTGGAACGAGGAATGCCGCTCGATAGCACCCTTACAGATGCCCTCGTATTCGGAAATGGACCTCGACTTCAACGAGGCTGTCGATGATATTTTCCGTAGACAGGATCTGAGGCGAAAATCGGCCTACTCGGCAGCGTACGCAGCGGGTCAGGAGGCCGGTTTCAGAGAGGGATATTCTCACGGACTGCTGAAGGGCTCGCAGATTGGAAGAAAAGTTGGATTTTACCGAGGTTTCGCTCTGTGCCACCGCTCGATACTCCTCTGCCAGCGAATCCCCGAAACAGACCGGGGAAGTTCCGACGCCGCCAGAAAGAAGCTTCTGTCTCTGGAGAGACTGATAAACTCATGCGAGCGTTTCCCGCGAGAGAATGCCGAAGAAGATCTCGATGCTAGGCTTTTGGAATTGCAATCCCGATTTAAGCAGGTCTGCAGCATATTGTCGATCAATCCGAATGAGACGGGGGATGCATTTGTTAGTAAGGAAATGTTCTGACGAGGGTCTTCTCGTGCATGAAGCCTCTTCTGCCATCTTGCGCAATAAATGAAATTCTCAGATCTCTTTCTCTTCGATATCGACACTGAACATGTGCTCGAGGAATTCGTCTCCATAATTTGTAGAGGCTCCCTTCACCAAAGCTTCGAGAGTTGTTTGAAAAAAGTGATCGTCGTCCCCTGTTCTCCTCCGCCTCGAAGCTGATCGGAAATGTTGTCGGCTTGCTCGAGCTGCAGTCGACGCGTGGCCGTACCGATAATCGCGACGAGAATCATCTGCAGTCTAGAAGGAGCGACGTGATTGTCGACTCCAAGTCTTCTGAGACGTGCAACGCTGCACTTCAGGCCGACTTCCACGCGCGTTGAATTACGTTCCTCGCGATTGACGGGCCTTGTTCAAAATTCAGCGGAGCGCGTGTTGCTCCTTCCCTGAGCGAACTCCATGCGCGTCCAATGCGGATCAAAAACCGCGCGCAGGCTGAAAACCGGCGACCGGCAGCAGAAAATTATCCCAAATCTCCTGAGCATAGATGCTGCCTCAGGCATCTCATGGTAGTTTCGAACTCGCTGAGGATTACGAACCCCAGCGACTACAAGAATCCGGATGGTCTGTAAGGACGAGGAGAGGCTTCGATCCTGTCCGTGCTCTCTTCGGAACCTTGGGCCTGACGGTCGCTCGCATAGCCGATTGGAGCCCCCGATGAATCAGCAGAAAAATCCTTCTCATCGAAACTTCACGCTCCATTAAATATTTCTATGTCACTTCAACTGTTTCACAGCGATCTTCCATTAAAGTAGATTTGTCTCATTAAGGAAAAATCTCGGAGTGACTCAGCGAACGCCTGGCCACCTGCGCGAAGTAAGACAAGCTTCAGTAGGCTCAGAAGCTGACGCTGCGATCGAGGCAGAAGTCCGCGAGAAAACACTAACATGAGATACGCGTCGCACGGGAACCCGTTCCATCGCGGACTCGGGATATCTCATCTGCAGCTAGGGATGGCAAAGGGAAATCAGCTGAGGCTGTCCATTCAAGAGCCTTCCGAGATTCCCGAGATCTTCAGATTCGAGCATCTCGAGACACGGGAGTTTCTTCTCCGGGTGGGCGACAGGCAGGAGAGCGGGCTGGCGGCGATGTGGCAGTGCAACATTCCGATTCCCCTCCAAGGGAAGACTAAATAATATGCTCTGTGTGAAGGAGCGCATCGATGGCTCGTCGATGCGCAATTGCTTCAGGAGCTCTTGTCGGTCTTCGGGATAACTGCGAGGAGTAGGCAGCTGATGTCGATAGACCTCACTGAGTGTCGATCGCTCTCGACCGGGCCAGCCATGAAGGCAGGTGGACCGTCGAAGCATATCCGACCTTTTTTCTAGTGGAAACCACTTTTTATTGGTGTTTCCTCTAGAGTTTTTCATGCCAAGCCGCACGGATCATTAGAAGTTTTTGTTCCTTATCGAAAGCCGTCCATAAAAATTAGCCGATCCGAGCCTCACCTGTTCACAGAGAAGGTCATCGGGATGTTCTCAGGCACTTCTTTACGAGTGTGGCTCTCGGCGTTGAAACCGTTGTTTCTCGCCTCGATTTAAAACAGACCACTCTTACCCAACGTCCACCTCCTCCCAAACGGCGATGTGCTCTCAAGCTGGACCGGTCCTTCTTCGGATTCACGAGCTAAAATGATAGACAACGGTCTCCGAAAGGAGCGTGGTAGATATAAATGAACCACTTGTCATTCGTCTGCCCAGTGACTCGACTAAGGAGCAAAGCTGAGGTTCGAACACGAATTCGCTGAGAGGTATTTGAAGCAAGCTGCAAGCGGACGATCGACCGTCGTCGGGGTTTTCTTCAGTCACTCGGGGTCGCACGGCGTGCAGACTCACAGTAGTGGCCGAGCTCGGGAGATTTCGATCATATAAGATGGGACGCTCTCGGACGGAGTCTTAGCGCTACCGAAGTAGGATGACATTCTCCGCGCAAATGCGCTTTCCAGTACACAGGAATACCTCGGCTAGTGTTATCCTTGGTCCTGTATTATAGCGGACCCGTCTCATACGACTTATTTCTACTATGTGGTGGATTCAGGCAGATTAGGTGAAGAAAAGAACAGGACTTCATATACCTTCAACGAACGCACTCCCGAAAGTTTTCCCTCCTCCTTCGCCATGAGAAGTAGGCGCCCACAGCGGACCTGCTTCTTGTGACGACTGCACTAATGATGACTGATTGTGAGCCTAGTAGTACTTTGTACCTTTATCAGCCCGGATCCGTAGCGGGATCTGTATATCCGGCAAAGTGTGATACAAGTTCTACACTTACGATATGGACTGCTTCCGTTCGCTTCTGGGTGGAACATGTTATCTGTTCATTTGTAACTACAGAGTCTGTATTACGCGTCCGTTCTCAGCGATTCTTTCGGAATCTGATTGGTGCTTCCGCAAAACGAGATAATTAGCTGCTCCAACCTTCAGGAAGGTCCGAAATGGGGGGTCGGAGACAGTTCACGCAAAGTTACCTTTTGCTTCCCACAGACTCGAGATAAGCTCCATAATAATTAGGAGTGCGACTGATCAAGCCGCTCCTTCGGGCCATTCGCATGAGGCTCACAGAGCGGGAATACACATGCACACCTCAGGGGGATCCTTGGCTTCCCATCCCGTCAAGTAGATCGACCTATCCAAGTTCAGTGTGCGTCTTCGAAAACATTCTCCTTGTTCCGGAATTCGGATCCCGTACTTCAGAGGCTCAGAGAGTCGAGTAGCGTGGGAATGAGAGTAGCCCGCTACCTGGAACTGATCGCGTCCGCGAGTCTTGGAAGTGGCATCCTCACACAGGGCACGACCCAGCATGTAACTGCTCGCATCATGACTTATTCATTTGAATTCTAGTGAGTTTCCGTCGAACGCAAGCCATTCTTCTCTTGATGAGGCTGCCAGCCACATCAGAGTCTGTGAACGTTTCTCTCGCCAAGCTCACGGCCTGGCTCGGAGACCTTCCACTAGCCAAATCCAAAGGGATGATTTGATTACCCGAGCTCTTACCCGGGTTTGAGCGACCGCTATTCGCTTCTCGCTGATTGAGATATCGAAGCGAGCCGTGGACGGTTCCAATGGAGTTTACAGTTTCTTCCTTTTCGAGAGAATTGAGATATGGTTTGCTTCAAGACTAGCGAAAAGATCTCTTGCGCTCATCCACGGAGATCGGATGGGTCTCGGAGGAGCGGCGGGCGAGCCGAGGCTCTCCGACGAACAGTCGAGGGGCCGAACGAGCTGTAGACGTTGAAGGTCACGACGCGCGGAGGAAAAAGGTCTCAAGCATCAAGACATGACTTCGATTCCTCGATCATCCGGCTTCTGTCGGAGGAGCAAATCAATATCCCAAAGTAGAAACTAGATCGGATGGGGAGCCGCTAGGCGCCCTTCGGATATCAGGGCTGTTTCCTCCGGAGATCGAGTCAGACAGGCTTTCATTCTGAATTTCATGGAGTTTCAATCGTTGAAGCTCGATGCTGTCACCGGTCACAAGCAGCGAATCACCGAACTTCGTCGACGGACCGCTTCCTCTCAAGGACACGAGAGCCTTTCTGGGACTACCGACAGAAGGTCCCATTGTGCACAACGATTAGGTTCAGCTAGGCGAACTCGGCTTCAGGAAACTCATGGTGGATAGATTTTACACGGAGAATAATGATGCATAACCCACACGCGAGAATCAATCGCGTCGGCTTCACATGTACGGCCCTTGGATTGTCGTTCAACGAAGACACAATTTCAGAAATTCCGGTTTTCTAGTCAGGTGGCTGACAAACGGCCGTGCTCAAGATATCATATATTATGTCTGTGGAGAACCGCTGACCAGTCCCTAATCATTGGACTCTAATGGATCCGAGGAGAGAACGGGTCACGGATTCCGCTTTGACGAGAATCGGACTCGGAGAAACAGTTTCGACTCTGACCGCGGCCCGATGATAAGAGAGAAATGTTGTTGATGAACGGTCCGATCGGGAATGATTCTCGAAGCAAGCCCATGAACTGGTTTGTTTTCGAATGCTTTTTCGTGAGGTTCGTGGCTGATCGCTGCTTCTGCTGCCTTCCTAGTTCCCACACTGTGTTTGCTGTGAGCCCCTTGAACCCCCGTGGTCTCTCTCCTCCACATTTAGGTCACAGAACCCCGAAAGGAGACCTGAAGAAAAAGTACAGGTGATATTCACGAAACATTCGACCATCGATCCGAAATCATTCAAGCCGCCGCCGTCAAGCGGCGTCATACGCCA
Organism: Galendromus occidentalis; assembly: GCF_000255335.2. Lineage (NCBI taxonomy): Eukaryota > Metazoa > Arthropoda > Arachnida > Mesostigmata > Phytoseiidae > Galendromus > Galendromus occidentalis. The sequence goes on from NW_003805512.1 coordinate 2,662,147, forward strand.
CGTTGGAAGACTGGAGCCCGACATCGAGTAGCTTCCGATGCTGTTCGACGGAGGCCAAATGCTATCGGAGAGTCGCACGCGAGGGAATAAACCGAAATCGTCACTATCTAGACGCGAAAAGATATCGTTCGGGCGATAGCATCATCGTTATCGATATCGATTCCGACGGCTTGCTTGCGAGTGTTTGTCTCTCTTATTGCAGCTTGACCAGCTGGCGAACTTCCCACCCCCTCTTAGACTTCTTTTTCTTGTTCGGGACGTCAGGTGCTATTGGAGCAAGAGCAGCAGATGATCGCGGAGCATCGTGGGAGCGTTTTTCTCACCAGCCCCCACCTGACACAAACGCACTCACTCACTCGCACACACACGGACAGCCACACTAACACACCACATTCGGATTGAGGAAGCCCGACTCGCTCGCTACCTTGTCTGGCCGAAGGCCCATGATTTTGAGATGAGCGCTCATCACAACTAGACACGAATATTCTTAGGATTTAAAAAAATTATACTTTCGCTCGGACGACGGACGCCTCCACTCTTCTCGCTTGTTTCCATCTGTCTCGAGCGGCTCGTCGACGGTGACAAGTTTTTGTCCACTGTCAAGAGCTACGACATCGCCCGCGGCGATCCAACGCGTGCATTCGCAACGGCGACTGCAACATCTGCTGGGATGGTGCCTGCTTGGACTTCAGCGAGCTCAGATACAACTCTTCAAGAAGCCGAGGCAGATTCGAGCGAGGTAACCAGGTCAGCTTATAACTGGGTCAGTCCAGCAGGTTGAGTACGATCAGGTTGAAGAGGCCGGTTTGCAGATGGTTCCAGGTTATGCAAGACAGGTCACTGGGTCGCTGACGGGCGGGATCAGGTACCTTCCATCTCCAGAGAAGACGTCGGCGAGCAGCGAGACCGAGCTTAGATCGCGAAGAGCACTCAGAACCTCACTAAGGATTCATTACTGCGACCACGAAAAGGGGAAAGAAGCGATGATTATCGGATTCGTCGCTTCCGAGTATCGTAGATTGGTAGACGAGTACTCGGTCGCTGCGTTATTCCACTCGGAGTAGAGACGAAGTGCTTATCAGTGAAATAATGGAAGGATGGTACTCGCTCACTGAGCATGGGCTAATTTCGGAATGCACAGCAGGTGCCACTCAGAAGGATACGTGCGGAAGTGAATAGCTAAGCAAGCCGAATTCCCAAGTTCTCCTCCGTCTGGACCTGGTGGAATTCCCTCGAAGTCAATCCGCGGTCTACCGTTCTCGTTGTGCGTATGCGATCAGACAGACCACCAGAAAAAGAAGGAACGTCAGGTCGTCAAGCGGCGATGGACGGCGTCTTCGGATTTTTTCGTCACCTAAAAAACAGTCGTATATCGATGTCCTCGACAACAACGACCACGGCTACTATTGCGACTGCCGGGAAGACGGCTACGACGGATGGTGTGCTTTCTCAGAGAGCTTTTGTATTCTTGAGACTTATTTCAATGACGCTGTATGTTACGGCGCGGTCTGTCGATTTTTCTGTTCCCACGAAGGCGACACATTCGGACTGAAATAGACCACCGCGAAGTGAAATACTACAATTAGCGGAGTGAGACTCGGAGCTGAGCATTTCCAACTCGTAGAGCCGCCGTGACGGTCGTAAGGAAACGGCTCCATTAGGTGGTCGCTTCCACAATGGAGTTTCCCAGCGCCGGCCGTAAAGATAAAACCCTAACCAAGCAAGCATGCTCACAGCGAAGATTCTGTATACAGCATCCCCTATGTTTAGTTTAGCTTATCTCTCGTCCAGTCGAGGGAGATTTAATTTCACCGGCGAGCTACTGTTCGGGCGCCGTTTGATCGCTGCCAATCTGTAGTCTTCTTGTTTCGACGCCTTGCTTGCTAGGATATCGTGGATTCGGGGACGATTGCTCGCAATTACAGTGAGTCTGGATACCCCGCGAGATGCGAAGTTTTTTCCCGAGGGGGAGCTCCTCGCTCTTCTCGTCTGGAGGCTCTCGCAAGAAGGAAGTGCCACTCTGGGCATTCCTGTCTAGCCTCGGGGTTTTTGCTCCACTCAAACGGAAGTATTTCAGACCGAAAGATGCCGGCGGAGGAGTCGCAGGTTGCTCGTAGATGAGGAGGACCGCCTCTCGGCGATCCAGTCAGGCGTGTCCTACCCTACCGATACCACTATCGCCATCGTCGCAGCCGCCACTGTCGTCACTAGCACAAGAACAACAACAGGCAGCAATGGCAGCGATTCAGCCAAGCAGGCAAGCACGTGCATTGACATGCAGCTGGCTTCGACTCCCAACCGTTGGGTCTTCGGCTCCGGTCAACTGTTACGTCAGTCGTCCCGCCAGATTTAACTCCGAACGAACCCGGGCCAGAAGGCAGAGTGGTTTCCCGTAGCCGCTCAAGTGAAAACTCACGGAATATGTTCGTTCGCTCGCTCGTCCATTTATCTGGTGTCTCATACAGCGCCACGATGTCAACGAAAATATCAATCGGGGAAGATTTCAAGCGTTGTTGATCCACGCAGGAGTCTCTGGAGAGGGTGTCCTCTTCCTGGCCCCAGATCCGGACGGAAAGCCAGCCGAAGCGGATTTTCAGTACCGAAATCGGGAGTCGAAGCGATGGACGTCGACACAAGTCATCGCTCGACTTACGGAGGGGAATTTTTGTCGATTCTGCACCGGGATAGAAAAAAAGTCCCCGAGCGGGGAATTCATTCGACTCCCGGAAACAACCTCGACGGCGCAGCGAACGATCGATATGAATAAAGTGTCATAGAGTTTGGGCATGAAGGAAAATTCTTGGATTCATAATATTATTATCAATAATAATAGCGTTCACTTTATTTGAAAATTCCTCTCCGCCAAGTATTCACAAGTTGGCCCCTTCTCGGGGCTGCGGTCATCTATCGCCACTTAGACGAGACCTATATACATTATCTACAATCATGAAATGTCGAGAGTTCATCCTGATTTCGAAATTTCAGCATGAGTTTCTTGCCGTTCTAGTTTCCTAATTATCCGATATCTGAATTTCCTCAGAACTCAATAGCCGTTCCCGTCGGAAGGGATCTTGACCAGGCTAGAGACTGTATGATTCCGGTATTCTTCTCTTGAAATTCACAGATTGATGAAATTCGGGTCCCATTCGTTCCAGCAGCGAGCCTAAACGAGCATGACATTCTACGTCTTGGGACCGAATTTTTCGAACGGATACATACATACACTTCTCGGTGCGTTCAGGCTGTTCTTCACAACTAGTTTCTGTCGAGTTGGTCGGGACTTGGTTATATATTAGAGATCTCTAACCGGTCGACCCGACGGCAATATTTCTTTTTTTGGTTAAATACCCATCGGCCTTGCCCGACTGCGATTCCGAAATCGCTCGGAGCCGAAAGCTGCCTTCACAACGGTTCGAGGCGAACCCTACATCATTATTCAACAATAATTTATGTACAAATTCAACGAACAACAACAATTGCAAAACAGTTCCCCTCTCCGGAAGCAACAAACATCGCTCGAGAGTTTCACACTTGCGTGTTGAGTTTGCTACTCGAAGCGCCTTTGTTGTTGTTGTTGTTGTTCTTTGTATTACTGCTAGAGCTGCTACAAGCACTACTACCACTAATGCTGCTGTTGTTTTTGTTGCTCTTCACGCTCATGTTGTTGTTCTTCAGACCGGAGCAACTAGCGTTCAGATCCGAACAGGACGTGTTGGCCTTCTTCAGATTCTCGTAGGTGTTCTCTTCCCGGCTGAGCGTGTTGAGAACTTTGCTGCTGCAGTAGAGCCCGCTGCTTCGGACGTTCGAATACCGCGCGAACTGAGGGTCGTTATCGGGATAGTCCCGTACCGTTGCGTACACGTGTGTGTCCGCTACTTTGGCGTTGTTCTTCTTCATGTCGTCGACCGGGGCTCGGCTCCCCGGTGAAGGAAGGTTCGGTTGAGGTCGTACGAAGACACCGCAAGAGTCGGCAGCCATCGTTGCGGGATTCATACTGTATCTCAGCGAACCGACATCGCCGGGTCGCAGTGAGTTCCTGAAGAGCGTATCTCCTCCGGTTCCCCGGTAGATCGAGTTGTTCATCATGGTTCGCGGAGCGTTCTTCTCGTTCTGACGCGCCGTGACGTTATTTATGTGTCGGTACTTGCGATAGTAAGCGGTCCCGCCGAGGGCAATGCACAGTAGCAAGAGGAATCCCAAGATTAAGATTGTGGCCTTCTGAGCGGCTGTGACGACATCGATGTCGGGAATGTGCTTAAATTTGCTTCCGTACGCCCCGTATTTGTACGAAAGACTGTAGTCGCAATTCACACCGGAGAACGGCGGCTGGCAGGAGCATTTGTAGCCGTCGATCAGGTCGGTGCAGCGGCCACCGTTCTGACAGGGATTCGATTCGCACTCGTCGATGTTCACCGAGCAGTCTTTGCCGCTGAACCCCGGCGGGCACGTGCACTCGAAATCGTTCTGGGCCGAGTAGCAGGTTCCTCCGTTCGCGCAAGGGTTGAGCAAACAGTGATCGGCACGCGTGGTGCAGTTAGCCCCAGCGAAGCCCTTCCGACAGAAGCACTTGTATGAGTCGCCGTGACTCTGACAAGTTGCTCCGTTGGCGCACGGATTGTTCTGGCAGTGGTCGACGATTTCGCACCGGTGACCGTAGTATCCCTCAGGGCATGTACACTTGAACGGCGCACCCTCGAAGTACTTTTCATTGTTCGTGCATCGACCGTTGTGGAGACACGGGCTGCCATCACATGGATTGATTTTGTGTTCACAGTTGGCGCCTTCGTAGCCTTTCGGACAGATACATTGGGGACCGGAAATCGTGTTGAGGCATGTGGCTCCGTTCTCGCATCGCTTGTTGTCGCAGGTCTCTTTGACGAACTCGCAGTGAACCCCGGAGTAGCCTGGAGGACATCTGCAGCGATAGTCGTTCGTGGAGTTGGACGAGCTGGCGGACTCCTCACAGCGACCGCCGTTCCGGCACGGCGTCGCCGCGCAGCCACTGATCACTTCCTCGCAGTTCTTGCCGCCGAAACCGATCGGGCATTGACAACTGTAGCGGCCGTCCCACGAATTCCGGCAGATGCCTCCGTTTCGGCACGGGGAATTGTTGGTGCAGAAGTTGAGGTCTCGGTTGCACAGCATACCGCCCCAGCCCTCCTTGCAGTTGCACTGCCAGGGCTGATCGCAGCTGCCGTGTTTGCATCCCGGGAAGCTGATGCACTGATCGCAGAGAGCGCCCTCGTAGCCAAAGTGGCAATCACAGCCGAACGGTTTGCTGCATATCCCTTTGCATCCTGGACGACACACGGCTGTTGGAAGAAAGAAGAGGACCGCTTAGTTCCAGGTTCATCGTTGCCGACCGCCGGCTCAACTTTCTCCGTGGAAAGGCTCTGACTCGCTCGTATACTCACGTTTATCACAATATTCGCCAGCCCATCCGCGAGAGCAGACTTTATTCCCTTGCTCGTCGCATTCGTAGTGGCCGTAACGGTCGTGTCGGGGACGACAGAGACGATCGCACGCTACGCCATAGTAGTTTGTTGAGCATATCGCGCGGAAGGCGATTTTCACTGAAGATTGCGGCATCTCTGGCTTCGACCATTCCTGGCTGATCGCGAGGAATTGGGACGAAGACAACCGCATGGCGGGAGCGGGTCCTTTCGATTCGAGCCATGCCTCGACGACGAGAGCGAAGGTTCCAGGCCATCCGAAATCAAAGGGCATCGACACTTTGAACGAGTCGGCTACGTACGGTAGCGATAGCGGAGCGCTGACCGACTCTCCGTATGTACACGTGATCTGCAAGATTGCGAAATTGACGAATCGTTAGTGAGAGCTTCCGTGTCGTAAGTACGTTTCTACGTTCTACGTAAGTGAACGCATCATTGAACGTGGACAGACTATCTGGCCGGTTGGCACGATGGCCGGTCGGCAGGCCGACCGACTGGCCGGCCCGCCGACCAGCCAGCGAGCCGAGAGCATTTCCGCTCAAATCCCGAACGGTTTAATGTTTGGTAATCAGCAGTTAGGATGCGGCAGACGGTAGGCAGGCAACCAAGCAGGCGGGCACGCGTAGAATCGTCTTCGGTCGAAGAACAGCACCATAACCACATGCGGAGCTGACAGCAGCAGGCGAAAGATTGAGAAGGAGCACCATCTGGTGAGCTCACAAAGAATAAGACGACGGCGGCGACGACGACGACGACGAACAAAAAGTGGAAAAAAAGAAAAAGACATGATGATGCTGCTGCCGCCGCGCCGGCTCTACGGCCAGGGTCAGATCGGACTGCCTTACTGATAGACGAACGGCTGACGGTCGGCTCAAACGCTCGACCGACCGACCGCCCGCCCGCTCCTCCGCTCACTAGGCTGGCTGGCTGGCTGCCTACCTACCGACCCACCGCCCGGCCCAAGAGGAGAAAAAGGTCCGCGCATGTGTTTTACCTAAAGAAGAGGAAGAACGAGTCGACGAGGAAAAGGAAGAGGAACCGCCAGCCAACAGGAAGTCCGAACTTGCTGCTATTTTAGGATGGGGAATAGGCGGAGGATGGTGGAAAAAACTTCCACACATCCGTGGAAGTAGAAAAAAGAGACTCCACAAAAACTCTGACTGAGAGCTCTGTCTGCTTCCATCGGATAGTTGTTCGAAAAGTGTTGTATTTCAGATTTAGGACACAGTTTTTTCGAAACTAGAGTGGAGAAAAGACGGAACGATGCCCGAGCACCGGGATCAGGAGGAAAAGGGAGAGAGGTTGCGCTGCTCGATCTTCCTCTGTCTAGACTCTCCGGTTCTCTCTGGAGTGCGGAACTACAGATAAATAAGAATCCGTGATGCAACTTACGTTATCAGCGTCGATTTCCCGTTGGAAATGGCTCCAGCAAATTCTGATGACAAGAATATCCCTGCGGCTGAGATCTTTGCCGATGTCTAGACTCTCAACTTTGAGCTGGAACTCTCCGGTCGATATGACGGTCTGTAAGGAGGAGATGATCGAATTTAGGCTGGTTACGTGTGGAAAAATTCGAGCGCCGTCTGTGCGATACGTCATTCGCGAGCCGAACGGCCGCTGTAACGTGAGAACTCTGGATTGCGAAGCTCGAAGACTTTTGAGGATCCTCGGGTCCTCAAGCTGAGCTCTGAATTACTACGAAGAGAGTCGATGCCTACGCTTCACAATCTATCCTCTTATATATGGATGTACGGGTCGTATTGAAGGAAGAGATAGACCATCTGCTGTATGGCTTGGCCGCCCCCGAAAGAGTGTGGGAGACAGGTTGTCTCTTCTGCTCCTTCGCTTCAGAAAACGCTGATTCTGTGAGAGTCGTACGGAGACAAGCAAGGTCTGGCCGGCTAACCATATGCCGGCACCAGCGGAGAGCACCTGGTGCCTCCTAGAAGTACTCGGCACCAGCGGCCGCGTTGGTTGCAGAAGGGAAGAATGGGATACATACTTCGAGACGAATATTAGTCTCGATGTTCTCTCGACAGGTTGTTTGGTAAGCGATATGGGAGCTGACCAACGGATTACTCAGCCTGACTAGCGAGAGAGAGAGACATCAGATAGGACGAGCCGAGTATTCCAGAAGAGGATTCTGCGAGCGCTCGGGGTGAGCTACGAGCAACAATGCGATAAATCGCTGTTGCCACGAGGTGTCACCTTACCATGAGCGGCGAGTGGTCAGTCGGAGTCCACAAAACAACGCGCGAAACAACAGCTAAACGAGAAACAAAATCGCTCGTTGTTGTCGCCTCAACCGTGTCCAGCTGGTTCATCGGTTCGGCCTGCTAACTACGCGGCGCTGTGACTGCCGCGGCAGATGTTCGTTCGTCCCGCGACACGTTTTTTTCACGGAACGATATATCAGCTGGAACGTCTGGCCAGCATGCGGCATGCTCAATGGCTTTCAATTTCGGGTCTCGGGCATCGATAAGATGCAAGCAACTGGGCACGAAGGTAGCCCGGCAGGCTCGCACCCAATCGGTGCCTGAGTCCTGGTGCCGGGCTCTTCCGGTCTCGGAACAGAAGTTGACCTTGGGGAGCGGAAGTCGCTCATGATCCCCGACGGAGCCGTGAGCCCATCCGTCGCCGAGCAGGAGCCGTTGTTGAGACAGCATGGTAAAGTTCACTATGAGATATTATCAGCACGTTATCAGCAGGACAGGGCGACGAAGGAGTTCGCGCTGAAGCTTTCTGCTTCTGAAGCGTCGAAATTCAGTGAATCTCCGTGCCGGCGCGATGAACTTCTGTTCTTCCCTCGGTCGGGCACACGGTGAGAGAAGCAAGATTACGAAGACTCCACAGCGGAAAAATTACCGTCCACTGTGGGAACTATGGCGCGGCGGCAGTGTTGGACACACACGCTCTAGGTCTGAGACGGAACGAAAAATCATCCGAGCAGGGGCGAGATGATTTTCTTCCCGAGGCTTACTCGATCGAATTTACGCGTGAGCGAATGGAGGGCGGTTCGACGCAAAAACCGAATCTCCATAGATATTCCCATCGACATGTTGTAGTTCCAGGTGCTAGAGTTTCCGGAAATGAAGCTCACCTGAATTAGGGCGAAAACGATCACAACACGTTGGACGAAGTGAGCCAAACAGGCCATTTCGGACGGTGAATTTGCAGGTGGTATATATTAGTAATATTCACAATAAATTAAGTGCTGCGACAACTGTTTGGCACTGCATCAGCACAATGTGAGCGCGAGAGTCATGGTATCCTGAATGTGGCACTTCTACTACTTCGACGAAGTCGTCCACTGGTGTCAGAGGCGACGAGCACTTCAAACGCTTCTCCGAGGTTTTTTCCTTGGTGGCACTTTTTATGGAAATTGAGAGCACGTTGTCGAGACGGCACGCAGGTCGAGTCAGATGAGTTTTCTGTCTCTCTTAGGAACTCCGAACGCTGTCACGTCTCGTTTCAAACTGACAGTAAGCGCGAAAGCTCGCACAAGTCTATCTCTCGAGGGGGGAGAGGAGGAAGAAGGTTTTGAAGTGAGCTAGCGGCCAACGAAACGCCAAGTCTACGATGGCGACGACGGCGACAGCAACAACAACAGCAGTCGTAGTAGTGACTGGAACAGCAGCGCCAGATGGCCTCGCTGGGAGGCAGATGGCCCAGGCGAGCGAGCGAGCAAGCGGACGAAGGAAGGAAGCAAGCGATCCTGCCTGCATGTTGAACTGCCTGGTTGGATAGCGGGTAGATGGCCGGCCGGCCGGCTTGCCCGTCGGCCAGAGAGCATCGGAGACGATGGCGAAGAACGAGAGGAAGCTTGCCGAAGAAAACAGCAGCAGCGGTTCCACGAGCGGCAGAACACGCGGCCGGCCGGTTGTGCGTCCTTCCCATCGGCTGAAGAACCGATCGGCCCTAGAGGGCTCCGACGCTGCAGTCGGAGCTCACTTCGCGACGGAGCCGGCTATCGCTCCTCCTGCTCCTACTGAGGCGAACCGCTGCCGGGGGAGATCTTGCAGCAGCAGCAGAAGACGACAACGACTGAGGGGGTGGCTGTTATCCATCGGTGCCAGGTCGCTTAGCCTGGCGGGCTCGCTTGCTCGTTGATCAGCGACAGAAGGTCCGAACTGCGCCATTTCTTCTGCCTCCAGTGCTGATGCTGCTCGGATTGTCACATATGAAGAGAAAGACTGACAGACGGACGGACGGGCCGGTCGCTCGAAAACGAGCGGAAAGAAACAGATTGACGAATCGTCGAAGATGCGGGTGTAATACTCGTAATACGTCATACACCGGTCTACACTGAGCTCCGATGGGTGCTTCCGTGAATGTTTCCGGTTCTTCAAACCCGAGCCGATGCGCGATGTTCGCGGTATTCCGGCAATGATCCTAATCGGCATGTCTTTTTGACCTCTCGGAGCTTTGCGTATTCCGGCTTAAGATAGGTGTCCTCGGTGAAATGCCGCGTGTCCGATCTGCGAGACATCTTGGGATACGTAAATTACGAGACCAGAAGAAGCCAGGGGACAGTTGTTTTCGGCAGCAGGAATAGGAGTACTCGAGTGCATCTCTCGAGGACATCCCTTGGAAGTACCCTTTCGGAAGGGAGTTGGCGGAAGCTCGGAGCCACCGATGACATGGTTTACAAACACTCCTTCTCCAAGCGCGCGGATTGTGGCCATTCAGCGGAACGAGACATCGCTGCAGTGGAACTCCACGAATTCCGACGATGCGGAGGCTGAAAACGTATACAATCGGAAGGATCCTCCGCATCGTGTTTTGATCGTAACCATCATCGTGGACGCCTGACCGACACCAAGAGGCGAGTCGCGCGGAAGGTTTTCAGTGGAGATCCGGAGTCGTCGACGAGTCGTCTCCGTGCATCCGTTGATCGATTCATTCGAATGCTTATTCGCCACACACAATGATTGCCGTTTGTGAGTTTTGCCCAGTGGGCGTTCCATGGGTTTTGTCGCTCTCGTTCCTGCACCCAGGCTATTGGTATTTGTTCGAGGAATTAATCGCCCTCGGAACCCACTCGTTAGCGTAAAGACTTCTATGATTCGAGGTCGTCGTCTCGCAGCAGGTGGACTTCTCGCCCTCGACACCCACTCATGAGCCGCAGCAAAACAGCCTCCAGTTTCGGCACCTACCTATCGGAAGGACCACCTTTCACACAGTCAAGCATGAAACCCCAAAAGCATGGGATCGATTTCAGCAACCAACCAACCTCCCACCCACCCGCTCACTCACTCACTCACACCACATCAAATCACGTAGCAGGGAACAAACTCTTCAATTATTTATTCTTGAAAACAGACCGCCTTGCTAGCGATTCGGACCAAAAGTCTGCGATTGTCTCTGTAAAAGACCATCGGATTTCAGCAACACCAGCACCGAAGGCAATCACGTTCAGCGTTAGCGGTGGTTGTGCCGATCTCCGAGAGTCTTGAAATCTGTTTCTACTACGGTCTACTACGCCCATTCATGAACTCACATACGTCCGACATCTCCGCGTGCTCAAGGCAGATGTGGTGTCGGCGGCGGTGGCGGCGATGACGACGAAGAGGTTGCTGCTTCGGCGCGGGCCGTCTACGGGGCCAAGATGTTTTTTCTCAATACATACAACTAGTACTGAGCCAGTCTGTCGAAAAGCTGGCGCCTGCTGTTCGTGGGCTACGGAAGAAAATGGCAACCGTGAGCAATAGTCTCGATCATACTCGGGAACAGCACCGAACACGAATGACTGCGGAGAACAAGGTCGGAGATCAATTCTAGCGGAATCCCATCGGATACGAGAGCATTCGATTCTATGGATCGATTCTACCTCACAGCGTCCGCCGAGAGACATTACGAGAGGGCGGAATAGCTCCTCCCTGTGGTTCAGTCATCTTCAGGGAGTCACCGAGCGTTCCCTTTTTGATCAGCCTGTACGATTGTCCCCATGATCCCTTGATTCTCCGAGATGTGTGACCGATCGCCTCGGGTGATGATGATTTGAGCAGCGATTTTCGCTCGACTCATGCCGCCGGCATGGGTTTCCGCTGTGAACTCTTTTTCTCAGGACTCTCTGGGAGTGGTGGCAGTGTTGTCGTTGTTTTGGCTTCCTGCATGCGTCCTTCCGACTGGGGATTCCTTTTCCTTCCCGTCGGTCGTCGAAGGGTGCACCTTCTCTGGACGATTTCATTGAGGATACACTTGCCGCATCAGGCTCAAGGACAGAGGGAGTTCTCGCTGGCCCGCTCTCTGGGAACGGAAGCTCATAGCGGATGTCGAAGAAGACTTCCACTTCCTCTATTTTCTAACGAGCGTGGTTTTTAAAAAGATTCTCCCTATTGGAGCCCTCCCATGGGTCGGCAGCACCGTCGGCGACGAGCCGATTGTTCCGCAAGCGCTGGAGCTCGCGTTTCCGTCATTCGGTAAATGCGCGTGCGTTAATCGATGGGGAAACGTCTGGGGATGTGCTCCTCGATGTCCATTCGGAGTCGCCACTCCTACGACGTTCGCTAATCTGAGTTGACTCGCCGTCGATGGGTCGCCGACCGACCGCGAGCTGACTTCAGCTTTAATTTGTGATGCTTACAAAAATTTTCGCAGGGACAGGTGCGAGCCGGTTGGTCGTATAACCTTCCGGTGGTGGTGGCGGCGGTGACTGACACTCCGTGATCCGCTAAAAATGAACGAGTCCACATCCTTTTTCTTTTTTGATTCTAGCGGGACTGCTGACTGTCTCCGAACTCAAATCTCGACTCCACAAAAAGTGTTGCTTCCTAGCTCGCATGCTGCCCGTTGTAGGCTCGCTCGTCGGCAGTTGGTTCCTGGTGCCGCTGCCGATCCGGAAACCCCCCAAGAGACGACGAACAGTTCCCTTTGGCCGGATGGAGATAGCTGAGCAGTTCTTCTTGTTTAAGAAGCGGGCGAGCCTCCATTTTTTTAAAGATCTCTTTCATTTTTAGCATCAGAGGCGCTTCTGTGTGTTCATTCTAGCGTTCTGTGCATATTTGTCCGCACTAGGTGGAAGACTGTCGAGAGAAGCCGGAAAACGACGACGACGACCACGACGACGAGGAAATGACTTCGAGATATAGACGAAACTATACGGTGATCGGAACTCTAAACCTCTGAGAGATTTTTCCTGTTTTTCTTCTCTGCCGTTCAGAGAAGGGGCCTTTTTTTGTAGAATCAAAGAAAGACTTAGATGCACGGCGCTACAAACGACAAGGAGCTTCCGTCGGTCGCCGCCATTATCGGTGGAACATCTGATTCATTGACTTCACTCTGATGGGCTGCTCCGTATGCCATGAAATCTCGGCACAGTTCGGCAGCTCGTCAACGACTCGTAGACCCAGTCGCTCACTGCGGAACTCGCTTTCTCGCTCGGGTCTCGCTCCATGGAGATGCTCACTGAAAGATACCCACAACGTGAGTTTCCTGGACCGTTCCTTGTTGTGTTTACTCAGTGGACGGAGAGAATGGACGATGGCTCTCTTGAGTAAAATTTCCTCGTGAATGCTTGAAAACAGTATCTCCCCGTCAACCTGCTCCAAATCTACCAGCGGTGACCGACGTCGACGGTTAAAAATGAGCTCCTTCGGCAGTAGCCGCCGCCGCAGAAACAGCCCCCACCGCCTTCTTGGCCGTCATGGGAGGCTGAGCCGGATCATTGCGCTGAGAACGTCGCGCTGTGTGAAAACACGGCTCTGCGATGCTGACCGTATATACGGAGGCAGCGCTTACGTCGACGTCGCACGGGAGCCGACTGAGTTACGCCGCCCGTCAGTCCACCCGCCGGCCGGCCGCTCGAATATTCGGTGAGCGGTGCAGAACGCTCCGTGAGAGAATGAAGGGAAAGCCTTCGTTCTTGGCTACAGCGTGCCACTGTAGAGGAGGCTACTCGCGGGTGTTGCTAGTGGTTGTTGTTTTTTTTTCAGAAAGAGAACGCCGAACGTCAAGAGCGAATTCCGCACCCCCATCTTGGAGCCTCTGAATCACGTTGTTCGCTAAGCAATACGGAACTGACTGACTGAGCAGCAGTGGTAGCGAAGCACTGAGCCAGCGAGTCGATTGTATGAACAAGAAGTTGACTGCCTCTTCAGGGATTCGTTTTCTCACTCGTGGGAACGAAGATACCTTCGAAGAATAGAGACGTCGATTAGTTGTCCACTCACGATTCATTTTCTCTCGTATCGGAATGGTCCACCAAGAATCGATGACGTCCGCTGTCCCGCTCAGCCCCAAGGGCTCGATTCCGTTCATCGATCAGAGACCGGAAGACTCTCAGTCAGATTGCGTCAATCGAGTCATGCCTGCGGTCTCTCGGTTCAGGGAGAGGAATAAGGAATTTCGTACGAGAGCGACCTCTGTGTCAGAATCCTCGGTTACGTCGCTCGATTCGTAACCCATTGTGGTTTGTTCGGCTCCGGATAGATCCGTTGCGTGTTTTTTCAACTCGGTCTCTCTCGCTCCCTACGAAGACCACCCAAACAAATTGGACGCGATGTTTTTCCTTGTTCAGAAATAGAAATATCACTTTGTCGCCTCGGAGGCCTGCGGAGCATGGCTCGCAATGTGTCCAAATATCATCTCAGCATGCTCTCCCGTAGCACGTTTGCTCGAGAGCTGGGAAGGGAGGGGAAGGGGGATGTAGGACCAGGCGGACGGAAAGCACCGATGAAGGGCTAAACAACTGGCGAGCGGCAGTAAATCTCAAGAATACATAGATTGTCATGTATTACTATTTACTAACAGCGCGCCGGCTCCCTATCCGGGTGATTGGAGCAACGACCGCCACCTCCTGTTTCTTAAGCGAATCAATAACTAAGAGCGATTCTTACGTCCTCAGCTGCGCTTCGAGTGGCGGACTGAGAAAAAAGTAAGCACGCATCCAGCTGCTCGCTTTTTCCTACGGAAGCGAGAGATAAAGCACGGTAGTGAGAAAGGAACACATTTTCTGTAAACTACTAAAACACAACACACGAAGGAACCTCGCGCCGTGCTCGAGCGACCCGGACACTTCGTTCCCTCGACGAAAATCATTCGAACCCTTAAGGCTGCGTGCCTCTCAGGTCCCAATTGATTAATTATATCAATGTTTCATAACTTTTTCTTCTCATATGTTTCTGCGTCGGCAGATATCCTCGGGCGACGTTGTGGTCGAGCCCGAGCGAGCGCAGGTCCGCAGTCGCGGAACGATCTTAAATGAACGGACGCGTGGAACCTCTGCGTACAACAATGCAAACAATCTTAACGAAATCGGAAGTGATGGGCACCGCGAGCGACAGGAAGCTTTCGTGTCCTTGCTCCAGTTCGCGCGTGCCTCCTCTGCTCGTAAGTTTAGTGCCGACTCAGCGTCGTCTTCACCCGGCGTTGTCATCGTCGTCGTCGTCGTAGTAGTAGTAGTAGTGGTTGAGTTCAAGGCTGTTTGTGTTTCAGGGAGAACAACCTTCAGACAGCCGCGGAGAGCAAGCAATCTCCTTTCGCTTGTGCAACCTTCGAACCCTTCTCTCTACCCGGAACCACCAGACGAACGATCCGTCCGACCAAGCCACCTAGCGGGACACACAGACCGACAAACCTCTAGTTCGCTTCCTGTAGCCCAGCTGCTGCTATTGCTGGTGGTGCTGCTCCTGCTGCTGCCGTCGCTTTTCGAGCTCCACAGGCTGGATATGGAGCCCGCGTCGAGAATCGGCGGCATCGGCGGCCGGCAGAAACTCTTGAATGGGTTCTGGCGCATGTCGTCGATCCGGGTTCGTCGCAACCGTAAGGCTGTGTTGAATCTATCGGGAGAATCTTACACTGCGAGGAGTATATGGAGGATACCTTATATCCACACGCGACTGTTCCGCGTACCCCAAGCGGAAATTCAAAACTGCTCCAATCGTAGGTATCGATCTCCGCCCAGAACGGCGTTTCTTTCTCGTAGCTGGCACATATGCTCGACGAGATGACTATAGTACTCCTTAACGTAGAGTAGATCCACTCTATGGAATCGCTCCGGGCGAACGAACGAACCAGCGAGCTAGCGAGGGAGGGCTGACTGGCTGCTTTTTTCACCACATGTCTCTGTTGTTGTCGTCGTCGTCTTCGAAATCTTTCTTTTCTTTCGCTTCCTCTCCTTCCTCTGGCTCGTGCCTGCCTCGTGGGCCAAGACCCATCTATCCGTCTGACGAATCATAGCGGCGGTGGCAGCCACCGGTCTCTGGTCGATAGAGCCTGCTGAATAGCTAGCTAGAAACAGAAGTGTGCCTTTTGCGCGAAGAAGAAGCAGATGTCCGCCTGAAGCGTGGCTGGCATACGCCTGTCGCCTGATGACCCTCTACACTTTTCTTCTTCTTCTTCTGCTGCATAAACCCTGATCGAAGCATCAGCTGTGCCACCGCCGACACACCATCACTACGCGACAGAAGATTCGTCTGCAACTGTTGTTGCTGACTGGGGCAGATGGGCCCCACCTGGCTCAGGAACGACTTATTAAGCATTCGCCGAACATCGATATCCGAAACCTCAAATGCCGTATTCCGATCTAAATCTCCGGACAGATTACACATCCGGCGATCGACTCCCCAAGGTAACAGGTCGGTCGTCTAGAGTCTCGGTGTGCTTGAGTTCTGACTGAGAGACGAGCTCGGGCTCGTTTCCGAAGCGTGTGAATCTCGATCGAGCCTACGATGACGGTCGGTGGGCGAGAAATCGACGCGAGTCGAGAGATTCGGTGAACGAAGCAGGCTCCGTTGAGTCGAAGGAAAAATGGTCAGCGTACGACTTCTTGTTCCGTTGTGGGCGAGAGGTCTGCATGCGACCTGACGATTCAGAACCAGAAGATGGGGAGGCGCCCATTTCAGGAAGAAACAGGAGATTTAATATCGACCTGAGGGAGGACTTCAGTGAAGATCGAAGAAATGCAGCTGAAATCCGCAGCCTTCACGGCGGCCATCTGCCTCAAGTATCCGCTCTCACCTGCCACCTTCCGTCTATCGATCGGTATCTCCGGTCGACAATCGGCTCCCCAGAGAAGCACGCACTCGAAACACTATCCCGAATTTTCCAGCCAGATAAGAACGAACACTCGCCGGCTCCCTCTGACGAGCAGCATCATCGCAGTCGCCTCAAATGGCTATCCAGGACCTTCTCCGCCGTCTAGAATTGAATGGTGGTTTCGCTGGATGCTTTCCGGCTCTGTTGTATGTCTGTTGACGATCGAGGGGCGAACTGAAAAATAATATCCCGCTCCAGATGGAATTACTGGCTTAATGGATGACTTCTCTCATGATTCGCTCGCTCGTACGTCGCTCCGTTCGCTTCGTGGGTCCGCAGTCGAGTGTGTCTGACGGTGGATCCAGACATCAGGCTCGGAAAGTGTGGCTCACTCTGCGTCGCCAGACTATGTAACCGTCGTCCGTCTGCTCGTCCGCGCAACCGCCCGCGCGCGCGTGAGCACCAATGCTCTTCATCGAGAGGAGCGTGGGGCTCCGGATTAGGCAAAACGGTCAATCCACCCGCCTACCCCAGCCGAATGAGGCTCTCCGCTGTTGATGAGAATGAATGAGACGATGATTATGTCGAAGAGCACAACGTCAACATGGCCACGTTTCTGCCTCATGACAAGGACAAAGGCGTTGAGACGACATCTCGAGTTTTCCATTCTATCAGATCCGCGCCGCGGTCCCGCTCGATCGGTGTCTGGCTCCGACGACAAGTGGCTCTGTCTCAGAGCAACCAGCCTTGTAAAGCCAGAGAGAAGTCCGAGAAACAACCGGAATAGAGAAGCGTATTCACGTGGTACACGCGTTGAACCAGCTCGTGGCTGCCGCCACGACCATTCCCAACCAGTGGTCGCCGCCGTCTCGAAGGTTCTGGTCTGGCGGAAGAGCTCCCTGTAGCGCTTTAGTCGAGACGTGTATACGCTCGATGCACGCTTCCTTTCTTCCGTCTTCTCTATCCGCCTCCCGATCTCTGAGCTTTCCGGTCCAGCCATCCATCGGTCAGTTTGGCCTCGTACGGGATCGTCGGCCGACCGGTCTGTCAGCCCATAAGGTCTTGCTCCAGAGTCACCCCTGCCCACGGTTCCGCCTTCCCCGCGGTCGTTCCATGCCATGCGAAAGAGGAAATTGTGTCCAACGAGCTCGAGGGAACGAGCTGGCCACACGAAGCATCGCTGTTTGGAGCTCCTCAATAAACAATAAACATCGCCGCGGTCGAAATGCCAGAGCGGCAAAACAGAGGATCGTATAGAAGGCCAGTCGTTCAAAATCATTCGCTCCGTTCTACTTTAGATATGGGTAATCAGAACAGCGAGGCTTTCGAAGAGCTCCACAAACGAGGCCCGTGTCGAGAAAAAAATCGACTCAGGGGTCGATGTTCTTCCCGTGCGTGAGTTTGTTGTTGCCATCGTCGACATCGAGCTTCTCTTCCGCTATCCACAATCGAGTGACCTGGCTTCCTTAGTCGTTGCATGCAGCTCTGTGTCAGTCGGGGAGTGAGGTCTCCGACCTTTAGGTTAGAACGAACCAGGTTCGGGCCTCATTCAGGATTTGAGTTCCTTCTCATGTAGAGCGCCATGGGGTCAACGGCTCCTAAAAAGAAGTCGTCCTGGTCGTCGTCGTCGTCGCCTGTCTGTCCCTCTACCGGGATCAGGTAGGTGAGTAGGAAGTTCGTCGATGTAGTTGGCGTTGGTGGCAGCAGCCACAGCAGCAGCGAAGTCCATCTGGTGTGGGATGACCAAGCCGATGAATACGCTATGACCGGTATGTCTACAAGACCTACAGGAAGACTCACAGTCGGAGGAAAATGAGAAAACATATGTTTCGTCTTTGATGCTTCCTCTTCAGCTCAGACTCCGCCGGGGAAGGAATCAGGCTATTTGCCCAGCACTCGCGAACTTTTTTTCAAAAAATATTCTCTCCTTCGACGGGAGGCTCTGACACCCGCTTGGAGCGCCCAAACCGAATCTAGCACCGTCGGAAACGATGTTTATCAGAGCTACGCGCAGGCAGTAGTCCGTCAGAAAAGGAAGTTCGGAGGTTGGCTCCGTTTATGTTGCGGCGTTCTGTTTGTATACAGCGTTTCTCTCTGCAAATATTATGGATCAAGAGTCTTTCCATGAGCTGGACGAGAGTTGACAGATTCGAGAAGAAGAAGAAAAAGGAACTCCTTCCGCCAGAAACGCTTCCGAGTGGCCCGGAAAATTTGTGCGCTCGTACACCCACGGAGGCGGTCGGCGGCGACAGCAAAGACAGCGAGAGCAGCAGCAGCACCTCCACAGAGCGCTGCAGCACCCCAGTTCATCAACCTCGTTCAACTCCGTTAGATCAGCCGGTCACCCAGCGAGAGAGCAGCTTCTTCTGACTCCCACCGAATGAACCCGTCTGACCTTCGCTTGCACCGGGAAGTGATCTAGGATATCGACTTGTGGAGGCTGTTGAACTAGAACATCTGCTCGCCTGTGATGCAAGACACGGTCAACATTTCCTGAATGGTTATACGTTGTTGTCATCTTCCCTGTAGCGGAGTTCTAGCCTGTTCACCGGCTCCGGGGCGCGAACGAGGGATCGGAGGAAGAAGCCAACTCTTTCCGCATCCATACATGCAAGAAAATTAAGCATTCGGAATTTTTATTCGAGCCGCCAGAGAAACGGACCGACATCCGATACAGGTCGCGGTCGTCGTGTTGCAAAATGAGATCTGTATAAGCGACTAGAGAGACGTTTAATTACGGCTCCCCATTCAGCGGAGCAGGCAAGCAGGGTGCCTCGATCGATCCCAGACTCAAAAAAAGACTACCTATGCATGTACAAACATAAAAAACTCGTCTCGATTGGTGGGTTATAGGACTAAACTCTCCGGAGTCTGTGATAATCTCGGTGTCCGGGTCCTGATCAATATGATCCGATGCCTGGGAATGTCCGTAGCGCTCTGCAGCGGGGGCTCGGGCCGTAAGATCCTCTCGGCCCTCCCTTCGCTCGTATTCCCCTACGTCCTTGGGGCTTGCCCACGAATCGCGCACACGATGACATCGAGTTCGGGGACCTGGGAAAAAGTTAGTTCCCGCAAATGATGGTCGCTTTTCTCCTTAGCCAAGCTCATAGCTTAATGAGCGCGTTGCAACTCCGTTCGTCACCAAAAGATTATCTTCATAGGCTTCTCCGCTTTTTCGCGTAGAGCGGGAAGATGGTTCCGTATTGTGATGGAAAAGCGTCAGTACCGCTGCATCAATGTTTATACGAGGTATCGTCCTGGAATCACACGCAGCCATGCGCCGTGTCAGTCTTAGTTAGTCCTCTCGCTCATTCCTCCCTAGATCAATTCTAACTGAGAGGCTTCCAGCCTTTGCGACGGCTGGAAGCCGCATTTCATTCGATTCCTTTCTGGAATCATGCGGCCGCAGGAGAACATATTCAGATGATGTTAGCGATCGACCCTGAGTGTTCGTTTCCCGAAGCCCGAGGCCGCGTCAACAGGGAAGGAACGACTCAGCGAACATTCAACTGAGGAAATTCCCGGCTTATCTCGCGCCCTGACATATGCTGAGTCTTTAAATCGATATGACCTTCGAGAAGCGTGCCAGGACTAACCCTTCCTGGTCGGAATCCGCTCGCGTCGGCCATATACATCGTCATCATCGTTGAAATCACCGTCATCGTGCTCCTCATACATCTTGTGTACCCCACCCTGTTTTCAGCGTCGTAACCAAGGTCAATCGGTGTCTGGCAACGGACTTCCTTATGGCTCGATGGTGTGCTTCCTCATATCACGCATCTCTCGAAGCGAGGCAACAAAAAACTCCGAAAGGGTTGATTGGAGGTCGCTGCGCATGACCTCAGAACGCTATCTGCCACGGACTCGTTGCGAGCGAGGCCTCTCTTCGATCTGATTTGAGATCCAGTCGATTCTCCTTTAGCGACTCTTCCTCTCACTGAGACGGCGACTTACACCATCCGGGCAGTTGCGGATCAGAATTGATCGACGTCCGCTCGAATTTAGCGGCAGAGTACGCAAAATGTTCCCCCCACGTCATCTGATGCGAAATCTCAGATTTTTCTCCCATCATGAACCCGCGCAAGCCATCAAGCATGACGTTGATCGTAGGTCGGAAAACTTCACCGCGACAGCAATAACCTTCTCGAATCACATAATCTCTCGAACGCTTCGCGAGTCTCAATTCACGGGCCCGAATAACTCGATCGACTGCTTAATGGCGGAAACCAGTTGCGAACTCTCCCGGAATTTTCGGGAAAATTCGTCGAAGGACACCTCGGCAAGGGCAACAAAGACGGCGATCCTCCCGAGCGAGCATTCGGTTCGGGAAGTCCCAGCGAGACTTAATAATGTAAATATTCAGGCGCGACCACGCTCTGCAGTATCGCTCGGCTCGAGCTCCGTGTTTCGCATCGGCTTAGGTATTCAGAAGGCGCGAGCTAGCCTGCCTCGGTATTCCTATGCATTGATAGGGGGAAAATTGAGCTCCCACAAGATCCGCACTCCGAGAAGGGGGTTGTGCAAATCGAGAGGAACGAGCGTTAGACGTCGGCCTCCCTGTCCAGAGAGCGGGAAACTCGGACATGGATGTAGGCATCATGAATGATCCTTCCTTACATTCGAAAGAATCTGTGAAAGTTATAGAAATTTCGAAGGTAGATGTGAAGGAGCAACTTCTTGACTGTTAGAATGGTGTCGGCCGATATACCAATCATCTTAGACTCCGCAGTTTCCTGTCTCCCACGAAGCCGCCGAGCACCTGGACACCTCTCTCTTGGAGTCTACTACAGAAGAGCCTTGAGAAGCAACGATCTGAGCGACCGACTGCAGGCTAAGTTCAAGAATGAGTGAGCGTACGGTCGTGATTTCGAGGGTCGCTATTTCGCTACAGACACAAGCAAGGCGTTCGACATCCGACTTCAGTGAATATTCCCGATCGGACGCGCGTGACGCATGAGCACAGAACGACGACATTAGGGCAGGAAGCTCCCTGTGTTAAGTTCCGCTTATGTCGACCAACCTCTGTGCAGGGTTTCGGCACTAGGTTTTTGTCTGTGGGAACCAAGGCATTGGCGCTGGTTTTGGGGACAAAACCAGGGGAAACAGGTTGCTTTGCACCGAGTGGCCTTCGCTTCTCCGGTTATCGACTGTGGGAAAGTAAAGGATCAAGTCAAAATATCGACAGAGCGCACTCCGAGTCCGACATCGGTCAGTTTCGACTGCACGGGTGCACTCGTCAATGGCACGCTCAGTCCCGAAGCATGAATATTAGAAATTTTCAAAGTCTCGTCAATCATCATTCGACAGAAACTTGCCTCCTCTTCGATAGCAGGATGCACGCTGCAACCGAATTAATACCTGCATCGACCCGGCTCATAATCGTGGTATTTGGGAGCCGAACGTCGAGGAGAGCGTACGGGCTCATCAAACGACGGTATCCCCCGAGCCCCGGCACGCCTCTGATTCAATCCGTGACAAGAATCCAGCAGCGAGTCCACAAGAACTCCCTCTTCATCATTGCATGATTTCGGAGCATCTGAGCGGTCTTTTCCCGACCCGTGATTCGGATTTCCTTGATTCCTAAGTATGCCGGAGCTCGAGCTGAGGTATACGTTTTTCTTTTTAATTGGTGATCTGAGAGTATTTCAGCCTTGGTGTTGCGTCCCGGCCAGTGAGTCAGTTCTGCTACAGACTTTTTCGGGAAAATATACCCAGGGTCTTTCTTTTATATCTTGCACACCATATGGTCAACTGGAGGTGGTGCTGGTTGGTGACGAAGAAGAGTACCATATGGTAGGACGAGACGCGGTCGCGGCCTTCGAGGGTCTTAGATAGCCTTGAGAAAATTCAAACTAGGTTAAAAACTAGGCGGAGATGTATACTTCCGAAAAAAAATGCGGCATATGAGAGCTCTGGGCTGAGTCGATCTTCGCTTATTATCGCTTGCGTTCTCAATATACCATTCAGTGACTGAGCCGTGTATATTCGTACATACTTCCGCTCAGAGTAGATGACGAGTGATGGACGACAGAGCAAAAGACCTAAGAACAACCGATATAAGGTCAAGAAGCGGTCCCCCGATGGACTGCTCCAAAATGATCGCAATGGTGCGGGAGGTGTAACAACGACGCGACGCCTCCGAAGCGGAGTCCGTTTGATCGCCGTGGCAGAGCGTAATATTGCATGAATTGCGAATATATACATCGTTGGCAAGTTGATCAAGCCTTCGCTCCTATCAGGCTCTGACTATCGATGTTAATTTTCGATGTTCCTTTGAACCGGTGATGACCAGGCGGCCGGATAATCGCATGAACTGACGCGCTCTTGTGATATGGATCGGAGGAGCCTGAAAAATAATCTGCCCCATCGTGGGGATGGGGCATCCGGGGATGGACGATAGACGTCCCTATTGACATCGACTCCTTGATTAAAATCAGACATCATCCATTTTGAGATCGTCCTACATAATCATGGAAGTCGGTTTCGTGAGCCCACGGGCTGCTCTGAATATGATTGGTAGCGTAGCACATCGTATCAGACGTTGGAGGCGCACTCCGTGAGCCCCGAGGAAGGCTTTCGAATTCGTTTCATTCCAACTTTTATTGGACCGACACAAACATAGCGTAAATTATTATGTATCATAAAATTATTATTATCCATTGATGTAGTTTCCTCTATCCCTCGGACTATTGCGGCGGATTCTCTCAGAGGACAGTCTTCATTGTTGTCGATGTTGTTGTAGATATAGATGTTGATGTTTCCTTGACGTTGTCGTTGTCACGCCTTCTCCTTAGCCTCAGCGGCGTCTTTGTCCTTCTTTTTTTTCCAGAATTTCAAGCGGAGCTGAACAAATTCTCTTTAGAAATCAAGAATCACACGGGGTCGAGTAAGCCGGCAACATATCGGATCACTATCTAACTCCTATGACTGGACCAATCGAGGAGGAAGTTCGAGGACAGGGGTTAGTACTGCCAACCGATCGAGTGCATTATCAAGCCGTCCAACAGGACTTAGCCCTGAGCAGAGCGGATTAGATCACGCCTGCTCCCAATCAAGTCGTGCACGCACATGCAGATACAACAGCCTCCCAGTAGCACCCGAACGTGCGTGCGCCGTGAAGGGTCGACAGGGAAAGGTGGGAGGGTCTCGGGACATTCCCCTGCTACGCGATCCACTAGGTGGCCATAGAGACGAGAGATGCTCGCCTTCTCCGTTGACTTGGAGGCTCTTCAGTGACTCTGGGGGAGATGATCAGAGTTGCAACAATCGATACCGCTTCTATATCGCAGAGAATTCTTAGCAATGATCGTTCAAAGTAAGGTTTATTTCGCTGAATGATCCAGGATAAAAGGCCCATTGAGATATTGCAGTTTCTTGCTACGGCCTCGGGTGCATGTTAATCTCGTGATCATCATATAGAAATATATATATCGATATATATATATAAATATATCCATCGACGTGGATGCCTTTCGCAAGCTGTCGTGTGGTCTTGCTTGCTCATGTCTTTAACGTTTGTTCTTTGTAACCGCTCGTACAAAAATATGCAATTCGCAACTCTTCATGATCCTTCCCTATCAAATTCATCTGTGTCGGCTCGATTCTCGTAAATGTGTGTCTGATGCTCTGCGCCATCTCTGCTATGCACGGAGTTAGTCAGCCCAGGCGGAAGTCGATGAACACGGGCTCGGAAACTCACCCCAACACCCAGGCAAGTTTTTCTGCGCACCGTCACCTCAGAGCGAAGGCGGAAATTTTCTAATCGGGTGGGATCTGACTCTATAGATCGGCAAAAAGCTCCAGGAGATCCGTCCAGCGCGAGTGGGAAATCAAGGGAAGGCCATCCGCCCCAGTGATAAAAATCACAACTCGAACCCAACTTGAACACGTCTACTCACGCTCAAAGAGGGCTCACACGATGGCGGATTCTCATTGTACTAGAGGGAAGGAAAAAAAGTGCAAGACGAGTATATCATCATTGCTATCATCGCTATACGTAATCATCAGTTTTAAATAATGTTCTGGTTAAAAATAACACATCAGAAACGGACGATCGGTCGAATCAATTTTCCATCAAAGAGTGAATGGGTCCGTCAATAAATCAATCAATCTATTATTCAATCCATTGATCGATCCAGCGATCTATGCACCATGCGGGCTCCGCCCCCGAACCCGTGTTTTTAATTTGGTTCTCTCGGAGCGGACCGCTGTCTCTACTAGTGACGTTGAGCGCTCGTGAGGTTTCTTGTTGGGACTGATGAGGCGTAGGAACTCGGGGAAGGGGCAGAAGCGGGTTATTTGTAGCTCATGTTCATGATCTTGTTGTTGTAGCTGTTGTTGCTGCAGTGGCTCATCAGACATCCTAGCTCACCTTCTTGACTTTCTTTTTCTTCTTATTTTTCTTATTGGCCGTCGCGCGTTCGGCACCGTCTCCGTCACCCTCCTCCTGGAGCCGCGTTAGATTGAAGCAAGCAAAGTTACGCGTTAGTTACAGAAGCGGTAGATCTATCGAACAACTATCCGTAGACTGATCAATAGCCGAGACTAAGAGGATATCAGCGGTTCGCCGCACATGAGGAATATCTCGGAAGCATGACGATATCGAGCAGCAACGACGTAGATGTTGAACAAACGGGAAAGCGGTCTACACTCTTCGCATCGACGTAACTCCGGGAATGGAGGAAGGAGCCTAACGCGGGTTGCGCGTATTGTTGTGCACAATGCAAACGAGCGGAAAGAGTCTTCGCGCATTGATAAGACTCGGTTTTCTCATGGCAAACGCAATTCGAGGCGAATCGAGACCCTCGGAAAGTTAGTTGGGACTCGCGAAGGTCGAGCCCCTTTTCAGCTCGGAGCGTGGGGGAGTTTTTAGTCGGATTTATTCATCATGCCGTAGCGGTTAGCTTCAGGGCGAGTTCCGTGCATCTAGACCTATGCCTATGTTCAACATTGCGTCAACTACGTCTTCGATGTCGTTATACACTACGGCTAGCTTCGGCAAAGCCAGGCGTGACTTACTCACCCCATCGTGACCTCCACCGTTCTGCTGAGCGCTCGGCGTTGGCGACGTAGTCGTGGAGTCCTCCGATTGGTGACCGTTTCGCTGAGCTTGTGCAGGTGGGACCGCTTGCTGAGCCTCGGCCAATTGTTGGCTCAGCTTGTCCTGGAAGACAGACCATGAATTGAGTCCTGCTCGTAGTCCACGCGCGTAGCGGGGGCCAGCTGCTCGGTATCGATAGGATCGGTCTCTATGATTCCACTCACAACTGCAGCTTTAGTGTCGTCGAGCTCGTTGATAGTACTGCTCCTCTCTTGCTCAGAATCCTGAAGTTGAGCTTGGAGCTCTCTGAGTCTCGATTCCAGGTCCCGGAACGCCATCGTCATCTCCGTCTTCTCGGACTCGAATCGCTTGCGATCCTAGAAATGAAACGGTTCAATAACGGCTCTCAGCCTGTGAACCGGACCGCGGCTCGCTTCTCCGAGGGGTCATCGAATTCATCAGCGACATCGGCGTTTTTTATGAGGAGATTCGGAATCAATTTGGCTCAAGGGAGGAAGAACGGATAGATTCGCGGCGGATCACATACGGATCTCCTCAGCGCTGCCATAGGAGCAATTTCCCCTTCACAAAAGGCGAGACCACTGTCGACTTCGGACCCTGTCGCTGCCCGGCGGGCATAGCGGAGTCCCCGACGGACCGCCTCGGCGACTCACCTCACTCCATTTCTGTTCTTCTCTCTCAACACCCTCTTCTAAATTCTTCAGTAATTTCTCGGTATCGTTGAGCACTGTGGTATAATGAGCGACATCTTTCTGGAGCTTCGATACTTCCTCGCGGAGACGTTCGATCTAATTCAGGGGGAAAGCAGGGTTTGAGGACAAGTGCGATGTGGAATCGATAACTTTTCATTAACTCCTAAAGCTATCTCACCTCTTCGTTGGCTTCATCGTTGGCTGAATTCGACTTGACTTCTGCCTCGGGAAGCGACGCGACCGATGCCGCAGGAGGGGCAGCACTCGCCACCGTAACAGTCGCCGCAGCAGTCGCTGCAGCTTGAGCGGCGGAGACCGCTTCGGAGAGCTTGGTCTTAAGAGAGCTGTTCTCGGCTTTGAGTTTCTCAGTCTCCTTCGATTGCAATTTCAACTGCTGGACAACTTTTTTCACAAACTCGTCACCATCAAGATCCTTCAAATCGCCAGCCGCTTCTTTGGGGAAGGCTTGAATCAACAACTTCCTATTCCTTTCTTCGTCTTCAGACGTCTTCTTCTGCAACTCGCTCAGTTTCTTCTCGGCCTGGATTAGGCCTTCAACCGCGGTCCAGTTCTTCTGGTGCAGCTGGGTATTTCTGGTCTTGAGCTGCTCGAGCTCCTCCTGTAGGGCGGCTTTCTCTTCTAATAAACGATTCGCGTCTTGTGATGTGCTCCTAGCACCTGAGAGGTCATTCTTCAGAGATGCAACTTGTAAGTGAGCCTCCTCGGAAATGCTCTTAAATTTCGAGAGCTCGGACTCTGCCGTTTGCAAATTCGCCTCGATCTGCCGCTTCTCGGCGTCCAATTTGTCTCTGACGCTTGTGACCTAGAAAGCAGGAATACAAAGAAGAAAGTGGAAAATGGCTTTCCGATGTGACGGAAATAATGCCATGAAGGAGTCCGTGGGAAGAACCTACCTCCGAGACTTGCAGCTCCAAGGTGCGGATTCTCTCGTTTAGCTCGTCTACGCTCTCAGCGAAACGACTCGAGGCATGGACTTGCTCTTGAGCTCTGAAAAGACGGAATGAGGCGACCGTCAAGAGAACGATTCTTCTTTCGCAGTTTGCCGTGAAAGACGCTCAAAATATCGAATCTCCACTCACTCGCGTAACGAATTCTCCATCTCCTTGTTCTTGATCTCGAGTTGTCGAACTCGGCCGTGCAAAGTCTCATTGAAAGCTTCGACATGTTTCATCTGTGACTCCACTTGTTGTTGGCTGCTCCTTGCTTGCAGCAGATCATCTTTGAAACGATTCTCTATTTGTGCTACGGAATTTTGAATCTGGCTACACTTGGTCTTCAGGGCAGTGTTCTCTGAATGCAATTCTCTGCTCCGAGCTCGCGAGCTTTCGAGACTGGTGTTCAGTTGAACGATTGCTTCCTCTTTCTCCGCAATTTTTTTCCTAAGGACCTGCATAGGATCCTGGCGGGTAGACTTCCATTCCTTAGACTCGTTCTGATGGTTCAGTAAAGCATCGACAAGTCGCTGAAACGAGCGAATACAAAGTGATTTCGCGAGTCGGAGGTAGCACAACAGAAAAATTGACCTATTCTTGCCGGCGTCATTTCTCTTTCCCTGAGATGCCCGCTCCCTCCAATATTCAGTGTGTGTAGGTGGGCCATGGACAGGTTCTGTGCTCCGAATGTGAGCCACCGGGGGAAAACTCTTGCGAAACACTGTTCTAGCGGGGCAGGAAGGTCTCACCTGGACGGTTTCTTCGCCCATGTCAGCTGGCAGCTCCCTCTGTTCGATTTGATTGATGAGCTCCTTGAGTTCCTTCTTGGAGAAGGCTTTACGTTCCTTTTTCTCGTGGACAGGTGAATTCTTCTTCGAAGAACCAGTTTCAGAAGCTTCACCCTTTGCGCCTTGCTTCTTTTGAGAGACGAGCTGGGATTCCTCTTCAGTCCCCAGAATCGGCTGCGTAAAACGCTGCGGCTGGTGAGACACAGATATGGGAGCAACTTTGGCTGTAGGAGCCGTCGTCTGCGATGCCTTCGACGGCGACTGTTGCTGCTTTTTGTGGTGCAACTCTACCTGGGAGATCGAGATATGGACTGATTTAGCAAACCATGGATTTTCTTGCCATGCCATGACAGCCTATTGTATATATGTATATATATTGGATGGATACTATAGATAAGTAGGCTTTCATTCGTCAAGGTATCGACAGTGAAACATGGATCTTCAATCGTAAGATCCGACGGCGAGACGAGCCATTTAGGAATCGGAAAGTTCCCGTCGAATTAGCGTATCACACCCCTCAGTACATGTATCCCGCCGTTGGAGATCTCCGAAATTCGCGGAGAGCCGCTCGGTTATACCGCATATAGCTCGGAGGCAGACCCGAGGGGGATCGGAACTTGCTGTCGATGTTCGCCGTTACATGAGGAAATCCGGAGCATCTGAGCGTATCCATCTGAACGGTCAGTCCGGCAAGCAGGAATTTTCTTCTCGTGACCTGACTGAATGATTTCCACCGCTGCCAATTCTCATGTCAGGAAACGTCGAACTCACCTCGTCTTTTGGCTTGATTTCGCGGAACGAGTTTGAGCGCGCAATCTTCAGCGGGTCCCCTGCAGATTCGGTGACCGGGGAAGTCTTGTTCTCCTCCTCTGAGTGCACCAGAATGGGCTTTGCCGGTTGTCGGCTCGGCGCTAACACTTTGCCGGTTTCCACCTATAATGGGTTATGGTCGCATATTTTGATGTCGTGTATCCGTGTGGAATCGGCTCGAAAAGAATTCTTATAATACACCGATCCCAATCGACCTATAGTCCAGTTCTCACTGAATGACCACACACCTGGGGGATCTCGTCGAGCTCGACATACTTGATCTGCTCTTTCACAGAGAAGTCGACGTGATCATGCTTGACAGAATCGTCCGCGGTGGCGACAGCGGTGGGAGCAGATGCGGTCGTGGACGCCGTGCTCGCATGCTGCGGCTCTTTTTTGTCCGCTCTCTTGTCTTTCTTCTTCGTGGCTTTCTCTTTCTTCTTTTGTTTCGGCTCATCCATGGCCTACAACAGGTTTGGAAACTTGAATAGCGTCCACGGAAACGAATCTGTCCTTCGGAACGTTGCGCACACGGCGTGTGCTTGACCGCTACTCACCATTAGTTGTTCGCGTTGCTTTCTGAACACTTCCTCGTAGTTGGGTCCTGGATTCATTCTGTACACTAGAACTATGATTCCAGCGAAAAGCGCTGTCGCAGCCACACCGAAGTAGGCTACGTTGCTCGTCACCAGCTTCTCCATAACCTCCATAACCGAGACGACTTATCCGGTCCGGAATCCGATCGGCACAAGCAGTACCAAGCCGAAAGGTCCTACAGCGGAAAAGAAATCCACACTTTCTTAGTTCAATCAGAAAATCGCACGCGACGGGCGGGTGTCCCACGCCTGTCGAGTGTCGAGAGACCATCCGCGATCCGTGCTCCCCTCATCCAGTCCCGAAAACGAATTAATCTCCCATATCACGAGAGACCCCAACACCTCCCGCGTAGCGTCATGATCTCAGATGCACTCGATCTGGGTAGACGCTCTGTGATAAAAATATACTTGTCCGATGCTATTCGGCTCTCCGTCTCAATTTAATACAAAAGATATGCGCCTTGATGGCAGTCAGTGCTGCGTGTCGAACAGGAGGAAAAAACCCGTTGACGTCGTGTTACCGTTTAATGGTATCGTTCGGTCAGAGAAAGTTCTCAGAGACGGCGGCTCGCATCCAGGCGGTTTCGGAGATCAAGAGCCGCTACTACTCCAAGACTTGTCCGCCAGCCAACGAAAAGACTCATTCAATTAAAGGAACGGAGGCCTCGCAGAACGAGACGACGCAACACGTTCCGTCGATCCGAAGTGGAAGGGGCAGATCTTTGCTTGCCGGAATCACCCCAACCTTCCGATTACAATCATTTCAAGCGGAGAACTCAAACTCTGGGAGCAATGATATCGGTTCCCTCGTGGAGGGGGAAGAAGAGCCATCAGTTTTCGCAGAGCTCGCCTTCGATTATGTTCCCCAACAGGCAACACTGTTGTCCCCTTTCTTCATAAACGGAACTGACGGGCTTGCTCCCGACTTATTCCTTCGATTTCAAAGAACCAGAGGACCGCACTGAAATTCAGAGCCCTTCCAAAAGAACAGCCGTCTCGCAGGCTTCTCTCGAACGAGGCTTCGACACGGTATCTGTACGATATAAAATAAATCTTATCATGCCAAAGAGGCCTTCCCAAAGATAGAAGCTCTCAATCTGCGGAACACAGCCCGTCGCCGGTGTTAGGTGGCCGAAAGCACTATTCAAATGACGCTCAGTTAATGCTCAGGATGGAGTCGAAAAAGTTAGGAGAAATTCGAAAAACTGTTGACGCGGCATGCTCTGTTCGACTATGTCGTCGTGTCGTGTCAGGCTGCACCAGTAGACGACCAGAGTTGGATCCACGGCGCTCTCCGGACTCAAACTCATCAGTGTCCAAACACAATGTATTGCCATCGGGAGGAGGGATGTTCGATTTGAGATAGAGCCGACTTCACATGATTTCGATTTGAAAAGAGCAATCATGCGAAGAAAATCGTGTCGTCGGCGGTCTGACACTATAGGCATGGTTGCTGCCGCTGTGGCGGCTGCTGTCAATTGGCGTTCACCGGCGATGTCCACGTCAGTGGTTACGATTAAAAACTAGGCAGCACGCTCCTGCTCCGTGCCAATGGTGCATGCTCCAGAACACAGCGATCGTTTGGCGCAACTAGAATGCAAACGTCAAACTTACTTTCACGATCGAAGTTCGTCCACTTTGATTGGTACGAATTAGTGACAACCAGCTACGTGAAGTTGCAGCTCCGGGCAGCTACGCACTCGAGCGACCGGAAGGGAAAGGGCCACCATGGCGGGCTTCTTTGAAAACGGCTCCTTGCAGCAGTGCATCGATCGGCGCCGAGATCCGGGACGATCATGATCGAGGAGGCAGTAGGCATGGCAGTACCGACAGAAACAATCGTGATTCATGTCCAGAGAAAAATATCTAAATAAAAATACGATATGAAATGAATAAAATACGAAAATACGTCACCCCCTCTTTGCGAAGGAAAAGACAGGCGGACGGAAAGAAACCTCCCGAGGAAGTTGAAACTCCGCTGGGCCTAACCCTCTCATCCTTCCGGGGACACTACGATCATGCATTGAAATCCAGAGATCAGCACATTCCTGAATTGGTACGTCGCTTCGAGTTTTGTAGAGATTATGCCCACCGTTCCGTCCAAATCCAAGAGTTTTCAGTATCTCACCTGCTTCTGTGAACCAAATGCGTTCACAACGAATACTCTCTTCGAATCCGTTGGGTGTCTATGAAATCGGGATTTCGAATATCTGCTCGGGCGTAGTTCGCATCGATCCACATGTAATTGTGAGAAGAACCCTCGCAGCTCGAAGACAGCGCAGATGAGCCGCCTCGTGGTGCTCCTCATATATGTGAAGCCTGCTCGGATTTCTGAAACTCCCTTCAGATATGTGCAACCTATCTCCGCGGATATGCTTCGATGTGCTCGCCGTTAGGTGGCAGTCCAAGACGATAAGGGAAAACGTGGACAGAAGAAGTAAAATTGGTGTCTGGTGTTTATTGAACTTCGTTACTCTTTATCTTCTACGAAAACCGTTGCTCGGGAAAATTCTGGACTCGGTTTCGGAGGCGAGATGACTGAGAAGACCCTCTCTTTTCCGATGTGGACGAGACCTGGGCCCTGGCTGCTGTCTAGGTCGATCTGGTTGAGCTGAATGGTACCGTAACTTGAGCTGGGTTCTCAAGAAAACTCGTTGAGCGAGGATCCGGAGGCCAATCCAACGTAGAATGCTCGTGCGTTCGTGGAAGACGGCAGAAATTTCTCACCGTCGCACTCCGCTTGTGGCGGAGCGAGGACCCTCCTCTTCCAAAGCTGATCGATACGCCATCGCTCCTACGACGCGCTCGGCGAATATTGCAGGCACGCGGCGACTCTTGTCGGGTCAGACGGAGCTCGTTTTTCATTGCGAGAGCGAAAAAGCTCGACATTTCGGACATTTGTGCTTCTGTATCACACGCATACAATTACTCATCTCGAACGGTGTCCTCTGTGTTCCAGCCTTACGCTGCTGTAGGGGTCAGCTGAATTGGGAAAAGGTAGTTCCGCGTTCTACGACGCGAGAAGGGACAGAAGTCGAGACCAGATGATGTTTCGAAGCCTTCCTGTTCCTGAAAAAAATAAATTCTTTCAAGGGAAGAGAGGGCCGCCAGCACTAGCTTTCCAAGAGCAAACTCAAAGGAATTCACCAGACACGCTATCGCGTTCGTAACCTCGCAGTCTCTGTTGTGGAGCCTCGCAGGTAGATTTTTCCGTTTGCGGAAGAAACGGCTGTACATCTTGTAGTAGGAGGGAAAGCATTCCGCCGTCGGCCTGCGTATCCGACAAATTCATCAGCTAGAGTTTCCTGCATTTAAGCAGTCATGGAGATTGAAGTTCCGACTGGTCCTCCGACTGGCATACTGACCGCGTTTCTCTACTCACAACGGAAAATTGTGTGAAAGGCTTAGAGATCGTGATTGATCACTGAAAGCGTTCAGAGCGATTATAAGCACTCGAGCAAGCTTCCCTGTCACCTAGGGAAACTCTAGCGGAGCGTAGAAAGTCGACGTGCAGACCTCTGCATTACAGGGAAAATTTCATCTCGATCATCTTCTCGTAATTCGCAAGCTCCATCAGCTCATTTAGCCAGGGAATCGAGGGAGAAGGACAGACATGTCCCTAGTTAAGGTTGAAGCGGCTCGCGCAGTCGATCGTTCCATACTGTACGCGGGGACGGCTGAACGCTCTCTTCCGCTCTCAAGCCCTCGACAGTCTATCTAAAATGAAGACCATTCCCACTATAGACTTGGTATTTTATTCTCAATTCCGCACGGTACAATACTTGAGCCGAGTAATATCGGTGGATCAAGGAGTTCTGTATACTGACAAGGCGGAAAAACATTTCGTAGCAACACATAGTATGTACAGAACATAGACATTTTCGGAAATGAGGGGAAAAGCAACGATTCATCATTTTCAAAGAATTGCTTCCCAATCGCGTGTTTCAAATTCAAACGACAGCCTTGAGCTCAACATCGAACTTAAGCGTCGAATCGGGCGGGATGGGTCCCATCTTCTTCTTGCCGTAGGCCATGCTCGGGGGGATCACAAGGCGTCGTTTACCGCCTACCCTCATTCCCTCAATGCCTACGTCCCAGCCTTTGATAACAGACGACGTGCCTAGCTTAAATTGGAATGGTTTGCCTTCAACTAGCGAGTCGAATTTTTTGCCGTTGAGAAGTGTTCCCGTGTAATACACACGAACGGTCTTTCCTTTCTTGGCCACGGGGCCCGAACCGACTCTAACGTCCTCTACAACAAGATTTTTCGCAGAATCGTTCTTTTGAGGGGCGGCTGCATTCTGCGAGCTCTGGGAGGCCTTCGCTGATCCGGAAACACGTTTCACGTCACCATTGCCTCGAGGGGTCATCGAAGTACCATTTTGTAATTTTGCTTTCTTCGCCTCTGGCGTGCTGTTCTTCGACAGGGGAGCCGTTGTTCTCTTGAGCCCAGGAACAACTTTGCCTTTTCGCGGCTCCTCCTGCTCGTCGACCTCATCGTCGTCTTCATCTTCCTCGTCTTCATCGTCATCTTCGACTGAGCCCTCTTCGTCGACGGATTCGTCGACAGAACTTTCGTCCGCGTCATCGGAGTCCTCATCTTCCTCCTCGTCTTCGGAGCTTGGGCACGTCGGCACCATTACAGTGGGCGCCTTGGGGTGATCCAGAGTTGACCTCCGTGGGTCTTGATTGTATAAGCTTGGGACGTCCTCGCTGCTATCAGAATCATCTTCGGAAATCCCTGCTGGGTCATCCCCATTTTGGTGGAGGCCCAGCTCACTCGCATCGTCGGGATACAAATTATGACCAGTGAGGAACACAACTCCATCGCCTTTCAAATAAAAACAAATATCTTCACCCTCGGCGAAGCGCAGGTCCATGGAGCAGTCGTAGATCTCTCCATGCTTGAGCGTAGCAATGGCGTAGTCCGAACCCTCTTGTTCGACGAACACTTGAACCAACTTGCTCGCAGGATCCTGAGCTTTTGCCTCGGTAGCCGGCGATTCCGTACTGAGCGTGGCTTTCGTGATCCGGAAACCTTCTGGCACCTGCTGACTGTAGCGCAGATTTGCCTCCAATTGTAGACCCCAAAACATGTTGAGCCTCGTGGAATTTCCGAGTCTTTCGACGTTGCTATAACCAAACACTACAATCGTGATCGACAAAACAAGGGATCTAATCGAGCAACAACGTTGCGCGCACGTTACACTTTCTCTTTTGTTTTGGCTTGCCTCTGAGACACGCGCTGATGACGACGATGAGGCGCGTTTCCTTTTGTCGTCGGCTGTGTGTCGGTGTGCTTTTTTGTTGATGCTGTGGTGGTGGTACGAATCCGGACACGATCGGTCTGAATTCGATGCTTGTTTGGTACAGCACATTCGAACGAGGGCGCCAAACTGATTAAGCGGTCCTCGAGCGAGCGGCGCGCGCGAACTCTCGCCTCACTCAACGCTTTTCTCCCCGTCGAATCATTTAGATCGTTTTCCTTCGACCGAGTCTGCCGAATGCCAATGCAGCCGTTCCGGGGCTGCTCAGGAGGATGGAGACTCGCGCATTCTTGACCAACCGATATAATACATATACATACGTGAGCTTTAATTCCTCCCTACCTTGGGGTAGCGGTGGTGGAGGAAACCAGCGTGAGCGCTCAACGGGCTAGCCTAGGAGATCGAATCCGGGACCCTCGGACGGTTCAACCACTCGATACCGATTGAGTCCAGCTCGGACCCTAGGATTACCGCGTCGAACCGGTACAACCTGGATGCATCATCTTCAAATTCCCAATTCGAGATCTGGGGCATATTCTTTCATCTCGTCTGGGGAATGGGCAGCGTGAATCCAGGAACCAACGTCGGATTCTCGTCGCGATCGTGTCACTCTACCGACCGATAATAAAACGTACAATTATTCCTGTAGAAACTCTCCCTGCGGTGATGACGTTTTAGCTGTCACCCTGGTCGTGGAGTTTTCTCCGGTGCCCGTATCAGTCCCAGAAAGCACGACTTGATTCGAGCATCGAGATGAGCCCAATCATCACTCATTACTATGTTCTCTCAGAACCTGCCATGCAATATTCTTCCTGCAACCATTATACAAGTACGTTGCATCGAGCGCGATCCGGGCTCCCGCGAATGCGTGCAAATTCTGATGACACATATAAACTTCGGAGAATATTCAAGGAGGAAACCAGCGAGGGGAAATCTCCTAAGAGCGACGACACGGTAAGATCAGGAGGGATCTTGCCCCGCAACCTATTGACTAGACAGAAACGCCGGCGCCGACGCGACGCGGAACGGGAGAAACCGCCCGCGCGATTGGACCCGATTCCGGAGATCATTGGCATCATTTCCTTGTCAGTTTCTTTTTCTCCACTCCTCTCCGGTTTAATTTTTGAGCGATATCTCCCACGAATGAGGATCTCGTCGGAAACAAGGAGCCCACGGACCGACCGTACTCGGAGAACAGCATTGAATCAGGTAGAACGCCGAATCCCGGGTCTGTTGGGGTATTTTATCGATGCTCATTGGACGATTAAACTTCGAATGCAAGATTATCCTGGCTCCATTGTCAGGTCCTGAGGGTAGACGCAACATTCACCAGACCTCGAGAAGTGCGAAGAGGATCCAACGGCCTGCCTTCTTCACCGTACTGCTTCGGATCACGAATCGGTGTCAATGTCGGGAGCCATTCCGGACCCTGATGGCAAACTACGCCCGATTCTAGAAAGGATTGCTGCTGAGAGCGTCAGTACGCAGAATTACCGAGCCAACATCGAAGACCTCCTGAAATTGTATCGGAGGATCCATCAAACCGCTCCGGACAACGGCAAATTCACCAGGTACAGTCGAGAGAACATCTTGTTCAATCCTCGGAGCTTGATCAGGAAGCCGAGTGGTACGCATCGTTAACATTCTTTTAGAATTAACACAGAGAAAGCGCGCAGTAAATTATGGTCGAAGTCGCCTGCGATGCAGGATTTCATGTTAGAGACTGGCTGGACCCTGCAGAGCGATCACATAAGATTCTCGGATGAGAGGTAGGTTCGATGTTGGGATAACTGCCGATAAGTTCTCCGTTCCACAATAGCCCACATATTGGCGTTCCCCCCACAGACTACTGAGACTCACCATTGAACTCTTGGCTCGAGAGCGAAGCCGTGTGATTCCCTCCAAGGAGGAATGGGTTCCGGAGACAAAGATCGAGAACGTTGCATTGAAGGGGGGTCTAGATCTCCGGGAAGAGCGGCAAGTGACAACCATTCTCGGATCGGCATTTCCAGAGATAGTTCCGGCCTTGCCTCCGAATATACGAGAGGATATCCCGGGAACACTTGACTGAATGTTCAACCTGATTCTTACAGCTTACGAGAAGAGGCTGCTAAGAAGAGAGATGCAGATTTGGCGGCATGCCTAGAGGACGTCAAGGAACGCAAGCTGCTTGGCGAAAGCATCAGGCAAGAGGTACGCGCGGAGTTCGAGCACCGAAGGACAGTGAATCAGAGGAAGCAGAATCCCTCTGAGAGGAGGACGGCGAACGTCGGAAGGAACAGCGAGGCCGAACGACAGACTGATTCTTGATGATCGAGCAACGGGAAACCAACAGTCTTCCATCTGCAATATCAGAGGCGGATATGTTTTTGTTCATTGGCTACGCGTTTGGAAGATTAAGCGGCTCGGCGTCCACCTTCAAATTAATGACTCCGGAAGGCTTGACGGGAGATCGCCGCGCCGTCCATCCACAAAATGCCGTCCCGCCTGGGGACAATCAGAGTTCCTGGCGAGATCGAATAATGGAGCTCAAACCGAAATGGAAAATGGAATCTTTGGTTGCGCTTCTGGAATGACGGTTGGCAGACTCGTCGTGGTAGGGAGGATCGTGAGCGAAAACGGGTAGAAGGAACGTTAGAGCAGCGGACGCATTCCAATCGGGATAGTAGTGAAATGGAAGTGGGAGCCCGGAGCGACGAGGGAAATGGGGTGAGAAGTAGGGCGGGAATGAGGGTCAGAGCGGGCATAATGGTCTTATACGAAGCTTCGTTGCTCTGCGTTCGAGAGGATATAACCATACGGACTCTGAAAATCCTATCTTCCTCTTCTGGGACAGATTCCTATCGAGGAAAATAAGGAGTATTCGGCTGGTGGGATCTATCACGTGGTCACTTCATAAGTACCCCATGCAGAATGAGTCGGGCTCCGCAAAGGATGAGCAAGAGCCAGGTAGTTTCATCGGAGAAGGGCTAGAGAAAAACTACATCGGGGGATCCCGAGCATCATGATCCCGCGTAAGAAGATCGCGGAGGTAGTGATTTCATCGTCAATCAGGGACGACGTGAGACCCCGCGCCTCCCGGAGATCCAACGTACACAGAGATCCGTTCCGGAGCCGGTCTCCAGTTGTCGAAGAGGAGCGATGCCGCTTCCTTTCTAGCGGGGCCGCGCCGCCGCCCATACAGGCAACTGCGTGGAGCGTGGAGCAGTCAAGCATCAGACCGCCTGACTTGGAACCTTCGCAGGCAAAGATCATTGACATCACCGACTCCGATTGTACAAAGAAAGATTCCATTCCCGAGAGACCGGGGCCGCCGTGATTTCCGCACGGATTTCCCCTCGACACCCTTCTTCTGATCGAGGAATTGCCGCCCAACAGTCCCAGTGGATTTCCCGTATAAGAGGTACTAGCAGCGGGATTGATTTCGAAACCACTGGACCGCAAGACGCAGCATCGTAGTGAGCGCGTGAGAAAGGAGCCCAGCCCGTTGTTTCACTCTATATGGTCGTCCGTCTATTTAGCTCTTGTTCGCTTGTTGTCGCCAGCGGGACGGTCGCTTGATTTGTCGCCGTCTCCGATACACTTCGCGTCCGAAAGAAAAGTCGGTGTGTCGTAATTCCCGGAGCCGCCGACCGGGAGATCATACCACGAGACATGTCAGAAGAAACTAGACAGCGAAAGCCTCACGGAGGAATCCCTAAAGCCGAATTCGTGGTAAGTTGAAGTCTGGAGCGGTTGTCATTGGCCGCCGTCAGAGATCGCGACCACTCTGCTGCTGCCGTGAAAATCGTCCCTCCGTCACAGGGGGATATCGTCCCCCTTATATCAAATATCTTGAATTTCCACCGAGCAAACCGAGTCGATCAGAGGAACCACATCAGCCGAGGATCCTCCAAGAAATCGAACGATCGTGTTAAAATCCCCGAGAAAATTTGCCCTCCAGGAGAATGTTGAAGACTTCCTCAAGAAAGAGCACCACCCCAATGCCGAGCACGCGTTGCGGGAACTCGGCGAAATGTTGAGCAAATATAATTTCATGGACACCTCTCTGCAACAGAGGAAGGCGAAAGTGACATCGCAGATACCGGAGTTTAAGAACGCCTTGGATCTTTTGAAGATGTTGAAAGCTAAAAAGGTCAGTTCATTCCCCTCATGCTGCGTTTCTTAGAGCCATTGCAAGATACTCACGATCAGTCTTCCTCACCTTGGTGCCCGAGTCATTCCTCACTTCCTCTTGGTGCTTGGGCCCGAATGCAGTGAGCTCCGCTGAGATATCTGCATTCTCTTTCATCACAGGAAGCTGCGGAGGACATCAACACGACATTTCTGCTCTCGGACGATCTCTTCGCTAAAGCTAGAATACCTCCGACGGAGAAAGTGTGCCTTTGGCTCGGAGCGAACGTGATGCTCGAATACGACCTCCAAGAGGCCGAGCAGCTGCTATCGAAAAACTTGTCCTCGTCAGAGACAATTCTGAAGGAAGTTGTCTCGGACATGGAATTCCTCCGGGATCAGATCACGACGACAGAAGTGAATATGGCTCGTGTCCACAATTGGAATGTGAAGAAGGTGCAAACTGCGAAATCGGGGGCTGAAAATTGAACTACTGGGGCTTGCTGCAGTTCGAAGTTGAACGTGTCGATGAAGAATGGGGTAAATTATCTTTTGAATAAAGTTTCCTCAGAGCAGAGTCATCTTCTGTCGGCGCAGAGGGGTTGTCGGGACAGTCAGGTGCTCTCGACAAGTTCAGACGGTAAACTCTCTGAGCTCCAAACATTGACGAGTAAATTGATTCGATCTATCTCATATGGGAGGGAAAACATTCCCTAAAGATGGCAATCCGAACTTTTACTGTACAGGTCCACAACAAAAACGATCTATTGATACTTGTGTTCTCAGTGCCTCAAAAAATATGCTTTAAAATATTCATACGAGGATATCATTATGGCGCAAGCGGGGGCAACTCGGGCCAATCGTGGCACGATTCCTGTGAAGAGGCCCCGGACGCCCGACATTTGATGGATCTCTTTGAGCATCGCGAATGGATCCTTGACCCGAATCCTCGACGCAGACATCGCTTCTCCCAACTCCAATTGCCTGCGAAGAAGACAAACGAAAGAGACAGGGAATTGAGAGGGCGCCGGTTGGCTGACGGACTTTTCGAGGATCGGATCCTTACCTGTGTGTCTTGATAACGTCAAATGGTAATGTGATCACAGCAGCTAAAGAGCCGGAAGTTGCACCCGCAAACATGATATACGGCAAGGGTGGTGATCCACCGGTGTAACAGTGTTTGAGGAGCTCATAAGACGACCAGTAAATGCAACTGAATGGCACGTCCCGTAGGAGCGTTGAATACAGACCTGGACGTGGAGAAACGTCTTGGCAACGATCCCAGGAGTGAGGAATAGAACATTGTGGACACTTCCTTCGCAATACTCACCCAGGTACAAGACTCGGCAGCCCCGGACTTTCATCATGTCTCTCACCACTCTGAAGACTTCGCCATATTTCGAACCCTTAGCTTGAATCTTCGTCCGGATGAGCTCCAAGGGAGATATCATGGTGGCCGTGAGAGTCCGAGCTAGGGCGCCGGACACCAACGAAGACTCCGTCAGACTGAAACGCTGTTAAGAAGAACCAGCCAAGTCAATTTTATTTCTCATCAGCCACAGGAGCTCCGCCATGATCCGTGCTTTGCTTACACCGCTTTGGAGGAATCCGTCTTTGAGCAAATCGTAAGAAGTGAAATAAAGGACGGTTGCGGGCACCGCCATGATCAATGTTGGGGGGAGCCCGGACCAAAGAGCGCTCACTCCCTCGTTTGCTGAGATCCTCATGAATGCATCAAACGTGCCTGTGAGAAAGGAACTATAAGATTCTGGTTCCTCTGCGAGAATGATTGAATGAATCATTATGAACTGACTCATGAGGATGGTTCATCCTCATGAACTGACATAGACTGAGCCTTTCCTACCCGTGTATCTCCCGGGTCTACTGAACCAATGTTGTTCCCCTTTCTGCAGAAAGCAAACATGCTCCATGAGCCCGTTGCAATAAAGATAGCACTTGTGTTTCATGAATTCCTTTTGTTGAGCTTGAAGTCTCGTCTTCACCACATCAAAGGGTGTCATTAGGAGTGAGGTCATCACTGCTCCTGTTTTCGAAGGAGTCTCGTTTAGTTTAAGGATGTCGGAGCGACGGAGATGAACTTCGGAGAATTTCGGAGTTGTCAACAAAAGGTGGGACTTATCAGTAGCGTTTGCAGGTTTTTTCTAGGGGGGGGG